>NC_079213.1:37763136-38370244 GCF_029633865.1 Lampris incognitus | reverse complement strand
CTTCTGTCTTATTCTCTCTGCTGATGTACGTATACTGAGAGTTTAGCTTCTTTCTTATTCTCTCTGCTGATATATACTGACAGTTGCGCTTCTGTCTCGTTCTCTCTGCTGATATATACTGACAGTTTAGCTTCTGTCTTTTTCTCTCTGCTGATATATACTGACGGTTTAGCTCCTGACTTGTCTCTGCTGATATATACTGACAGTTTAGCGTTTGTACTGTTCACTCTGCTGATATATACTGACAGTTTAGCTTCTGTCTTGTTCTCTCTGCTGATATATACTAACAGTTTAGCTTCTGTCTTGTTCACTCTGCTGATATATACTGACAGTTTTCCTTCTGTGTTGTTCTCTCTGCTGATATATACTGACAGTTGCGCGTCTGTCTTGTTCTCTCTGCTGATATATACAGACAGATTAGCTTCTGTCTTGTTCTCTCTGCTGATATATACTGACAGATTAGCTTCTGCCTTGTTCTCTCTGCTGATATATACTGACAGTTGCGCTTCTGTCTCGTTCTCTCTGCTGATATATACTGACAGTTGCGCGTCTGTCTTGTTCTCTCTGCTGATATATACTGACAGTTTAGCTTCTGTCTTATTCTCTCTGCTGATGTACGTATACTGACAGTTTAGCTTCTTTCTTGTTCTCTCTACTGATATATACTGACAGTTAAGCTTCTGTCTTGTTCTCTCTTCTGATATACATTGACAGCTAAGCTTCCATCTTGTTCTCTCTGCTGATATATACTGACAGTTTAGCTTCTGTCTTGTTCACTCTGCTGATATATACTGACAGTTTTCCTTCTCTCTTGTTCTCTCTTCTGATATATACAGACAGATTAGCTTCTGCCTTGTTCTCTCTGCTGATATATACTGACAGTTGCGCTTCTGTCTCGTTCTATCTGCTGATATATACTGACGGTTTAGCTTCTGTCTTTTTCTCTCTGCTGATATATACAGACAGTTTAGCTTCTGCCTTGTTCTCTCTGCTGTTATATACTAACAGTTTAGCTTCTGTCTTTTTCACTCTGCTGATATATACTGACAGTTTTCCTTCTGTCTTATTCTCTCTGCTGATATATACTGACAGTTTAGCTTCTGTCCTTTTCTCTCTGCTGATATATACTGACAGTTTAGCTTCTGTCTTATCCAAAGGAGTTGAATCAAGTTCAACTGGACTTGGTATATATAACCGTGAAGACGTTACGTTACGTTAAGCTAGTCTGACTGGCTGGTGATGAGACTCAGAATTTATCCTCTTAGAGTTGTTGTCAGAGCTATAGATGTCCATGGCTCTTTGTATCCCGATGTTTGCTGACAGTTTAGGTTCTGTCGTGTTCTCTCTGCTGATATATACTGACAGTTTTCCTTCTGTCTTGTTCTCTCTTCTGATATATACCGACAATTTTCCTTCTGTCTTGTTCTCTCTTCTGATATATATACTGGCAGTTTAGCTTCTGTCTTGTTCTCTCTGCTGATATATACTGACAGTTTAGGTTCTGTCGTGTTCTCTCTGCTGATATATACTGACAGTTTAGTTTCTGTCTTGTTATCTCTGCTGATATATACTGACAGTTTAGCTTCTGTCTTATTCTCTCTGCTGATGTACGTATACTGAGAGTTTAGCTTCTTTCTTATTCTCTCTGCTGATATATACTGGCAGTTTAGCTTCTGTCTTGTTCTGTCTGCTGATATATACTGACAGTTTTCTTTCTGTCTTGTTCTCTCTTCTGATATATACAGACAGATTAGCTTCTGCCTTGTTCTCTCTGCTGATATATACTGACAGTTTAGCTTCTGTCTTATTCTCTCTGCTGATGTACGTATACTGAGAGTTTAGCTTCTTTCTTATTCTCTCTGCTGATATATACTGACAGTTGCGCTTCTGTCTCGTTCTCTCTGCTGATATATACTGACAGTTTGGCTTCTGTCTTTTTCTCTCTGCTGATATATACTAACAGTTTAGCTTCTGCCTTGTTCTCTCTGCTGATATATACTAACAGTTTAGCGTTTGTCCTGTTCACTGTGCTGATATGTACAGACAGATTAGCTTCTGCTTTGTTCTCTCTGCTGATATATACTGACAGTTTAGCTTCTGTCTTGTTCTCTCTGCTGATATATACTGACAGTTTTCCTTCTGTGTTGTTCTCTCTGCTGATATATACTGACAGTTGCGCTTCTGTCTCGTTCTCTCTGCTGATATATACTGACAGTTTAGCTTCTGTCTTTTTCTCTCTGCTGATATATACTGACAGTTTAGCTCCTGACTTGTCTCTGCTGATATATACTGACAGTTTAGCGTTTGTCCTGTTCACTCTGCTGATATATACAGACAGATTAGCTTCTGCTTTGTTCTCTCTGCTGATATATACTGACAGTTTAGCTTCCGTCTTGTTCTCTCTGCTGATATATACTGACAGTTTTCCTTCTGTGTTGTTCTCTCTGCTGATATATACTGACAGTTGCGCGTCTGTCTTGTTCTCTCTGCTGATATATACTGACAGTTTAGCTTCTGTCTTATTCTCTCTGCTGATGTACGTATACTGACAGTTTAGCTTCTGTCTTGTTCTGTCTGCTGATATATACAGACAGTTTTCTTTCTGTCTTGTTCTCTCTTCTGATATACATTGACAGCTAAGCTTCCATCTTGTTCTCTCTGCTGATATATACTGACAGTTTAGCTTCTGTCTTGTTCACTCTGCTGATATATACTGACAGTTTTCCTTCTCTCTTGTTCTCTCTTCTGATATATACAGACAGATTAGCTTCTGCCTTGTTCTCTCTGCTGATATATACTGACAGTTGCGCTTCTGTCTCGTTCTATCTGCTGATATATACTGACGGTTTAGCTTCTGTCTTTTTCTCTCTGCTGATATATACAGACAGTTTAGCTTCTGCCTTGTTCTCTCTGCTGTTATATACTAACAGTTTAGCTTCTGTCTTTTTCACTCTGCTGATATATACTGACAGTTGCGCTTCTGTCTCGTTCTCTCTGCTGATATATACTGACAGTTTAGCGTTTGTCCTGTTCACTCTGCTGATATATACAGACAGATTAGCTTCTGCTTTGTTCTCTCTGCTGATATATACTGGCAGTTTAGCTTCTGTCTTGTTCTGTCTGCTGATATATACAGACAGTTTTCTTTCTGTCTTGTTCTCTCTTCTGATATACATTGACAGCTAAGCTTCCATCTTGTTCTCTCTGCTGATATATACTGACAGTTTTCCTTCTATCTTGTTCTCTCTGCTGATATATACTGACAGTTTAGCTTCTGTCTTGTTGTCTCTGCTGATAAATAGTGACAGTTTAGCATTTGTCTTGTTCTCTCTGCTGATATATACTAACAGTTTTGCTTCTGTCCTGTTCACTCTGCAAATATATACAGACAGATTAGCTTCTGCCTTGTTCTCTCTGCTGATGTACGTATACTGAGAGTTTAGCTTCTGTCTTATTCTCTCTGCTGATGTACGTATACTGAGAGTTTAGCTTCTTTCTTATTCTCTCTGCTGATATATACTGACAGTTGCGCTTCTGTCTCGTTCTCTCTGCTGATATATACTGACAGTTTAGCTTCTGTCTTTTTCTCTCTGCTGATATATACTGACGGTTTAGCTCCTGACTTGTCTCTGCTGATATATACTGACAGTTTAGCATTTGTACTGTTCACTCTGCTGATATATACTGACAGTTTAGCTTCTGTCTTGTTCTCTCTGCTGATATATACTAACAGTTTAGCTTCTGTCTTGTTCACACTGCTGATATATACTGACAGTTTTCCTTCTGTGTTGTTCTCTCTGCTGATATATACTGACAGTTGCGCGTCTGTCTTGTTCTCTCTGCTGATATATACAGACAGATTAGCTTCTGCCTTGTTCTCTCTGCTGATATATACTGACAGTTTTCCTTCTGTCTTGTTCTCTCTGCTGATATACAGACAGATTAGCTTCTGCCTTGTTCTCTCTGCTGATATATACTGACAGTTGCGCTTGTGTCTCGTTCTCTCTGCTGATATATACTGACAGTTTAGCTTCTGTCTTTTTCTCTCTGCTGATATATACTGACAGTTGCGCTTCTGTCTCGTTCTCTCTGCTGATATATACTGAAAGTTTAGCTTCTGTCTTTTTCTCTCTGCTGATATATACTGACAGTTTAGCTTCTGTCTTATCCAAAGGAGTTGAATCAAGTGCAACTGGACTTGGTATATATATATCCGTGAAGACGTTACGTTACGTTAAGCTAGTCTGACTGGCTGGTGATGAGACTCAGAATTTATCCTCTTAGAGTTGTTGTCAGAGCTATAGATGTCCATGGCTCTTTGTATCCCGATGTTTGCTGACAGTTTAGGTTCTGTCGTGTTCTCTCTGCTGATATATACAGACAGATTAGGTTCTGTCTTGTTCTCTCTGCTGATATATACTGACAGTTTAGGTTCTGTCGTGTTCTCTCTGCTGATATATACTGACAGTTTAGTTTCTGTCTTGTTATCTCTGCTGATATATACTGACAGTTTTCCTTCTGTCTTATTCTCTCTGCTGATATATACTGACAGTTTAGCTTCTGTCTTATTCTCTCTGCTGATGTACGTATACTGAGAGTTTAGCTTCTTTCTTATTCTCTCTGCTGATATATACTGGCAGTTTAGCTTCTGTCTTGTTCTGTCTGCTGATATATACAGACAGTTTTCTTTCTGTCTTGTTCTCTCTTCTGATATACATTGACAGCTAAGCATCCATCTTGTTCTCTCTGCTGATATATACTGACAGTTTTCCTTCTATCTTGTTCTCTCTGCTGATATATACTGACAGTTTAGCTTCTGTCTTGTTGTCTCTGCTGATAAATAGTGACAGTTTAGCATTTGTCTTGTTCTCTCTGCTGATATATACTAACAGTTTTGCTTCTGTCCTGTTCACTCTGCAAATATATACAGACAGATTAGCTTCTGCCTTGTTCTCTCTGCTGATGTACGTATACTGAGAGTTTAGCTTCTGTCTTATTCTCTCTGCTGATGTACGTATACTGAGAGTTTAGCTTCTTTCTTATTCTCTCTGCTGATATATACTGACAGTTGCGCTTCTGTCTTGTTCTCTCTGCTGATATATACTAACAGTTTAGCTTCTGTCTTGTTCACTCTGCTGATATATACCGACAATTTTCCTTCTGTGTTGTTCTCTCTGCTGATATATACTGACAGTTGCGCGTCTGTCTTGTTCTCTCTGCTGACATATACTGACAGTTTTGCTTCTGTCCTGTTCACTCTGCATATATATACAGACAGTTTAGCTTCTGCCTTGTTCTCTCTGCTGTTATATACTAACTGTTTAGCTTCTGTCTTGTTCACTCTGCTGATATATACTGACAGTTTTTCTTCTGTCTTGTTCTCTCTTCTGATATAAACAGACAGATTAGCTTCTGCCTTGTTCTCTCTGCTGATATATACTGACAGTTTAGCTTCTGTCTTATTCTCTCTGCTGATGTACGTATACTGAGAGTTTAGCTTCTTTCTTATTCTCTCTGCTGAAATATACTGACAGTTTAGGTTCTGTCGTGTTCTCTCTGCTGATATACACTGACAGTTTAGTTTCTGTCTTGTTATCTCTGCTGATATATACTAACAGTTTACCTTCTGTCTTGTTCTCTCTGCTGATATACATTGACAGCTAAGCTTCCATCTTGTTCTCTCTGCTGATATATACTGACAGTTTTCCTTCTATCTTGTTCTCTCTGCTGATATATACTGACAGTTTAGCTTCTGTCTTGTTGTCTCTGCTGATAAATAGTGACAGTTTAGCATTTGTCTTGTTCTCTCTGCTGATATATACTAACAGTTTTGCTTCTGTCCTGTTCACTCTGCCGATATATACAGACAGTTTAGCTTCTGCCTTGTTCTCTCTGCTGTTATATACTAACAGTTTAGCTTCTGTCTTCTTCACTCTGCTGATATATACTGACAGTTTTCCTTCTGTCTTGTTCTCTCTTCTGATATATACAGACAGATTAGCTTCTGCCTTGTTCTCTCTGCTGATATATACTGACAGTTTAGCTTCTGTCTTATTCTCTCTGCTGATGTACGTATACTGAGAGTTTAGCTTCTTTCTTATTCTCTCTGCTGATATATACTGACAGTTGCGCTTCTGTCTCGTTCTCTCTGCTGATATATACTGACAGTTTGGCTTCTGTCTTTTTCTCTCTGCTGATATATACTAACAGTTTAGCTTCTGCCTTGTTCTCTCTGCTGATATATACTAACAGTTTAGCGTTTGTCCTGTTCACTGTGCTGATATGTACAGACAGATTAGCTTCTGCTTTGTTCTCTCTGCTGATATATACTGACAGTTTAGCTTCTGTCTTGTTCTCTCTGCTGATATATACTGACAGTTTTCCTTCTGTGTTGTTCTCTCTGCTGATATATACTGACAGTTGCGCTTCTGTCTCGTTCTCTCTGCTGATATATACTGACAGTTTAGCTTCTGTCTTTTTCTCTCTGCTGATATATACTGACAGTTTAGCTCCTGACTTGTCTCTGCTGATATATACTGACAGTTTAGCGTTTGTCCTGTTCACTCTGCTGATATATACAGACAGATTAGCTTCTGCTTTGTTCTCTCTGCTGATATATACTGACAGCTAAGCTTCCATCTTGTTCTCTCTGCTGAGATATACTGACAGTTTAGCTTCTGTCTTGCTCACTCTGCTGATATATACTGACAGTTTTCCTTCTATCTTGTTCTCTCTGCTGATATATACTGACAGTTTAGCTTCTGTCTTGTTGTCTCTGCTGATAAATAGTGACAGTTTAGCGTTTGTCTTGTTCTCTCTGCTGATATATACTAACAGTTTTGCTTCTGTCCTGTTCACTCTGCTGATATATACAGACAGTTTAGCTTCTGCCTTGTTCTCTTTGCTGTTATATACTAACAGTTTAGCTTCTGTCTTGTTCACTCTGCTGATATATACTGACAGTTTTCCTTCTGTCTTATTCTCTCTGCTGATATATACTGACAGTTTAGCTTCTGTCTTATTCTCTCTGCTGACGTACGTATACTGAGAGTTTAGCTTCTTTCTTATTCTCTCTGCTGATATATACTGACAGTTGCGCTTCTGTCTGCTGATATATACTAACAGTTTAGCTTCTGTCTTGTTCACTCTGCTGATATATACTGACAATTTTCCTTCTGTCTTGTTCTCTCTTCTGATATATATTGACAGTTTAGCTTCTGTCTTGTTCTCTCTGCTGATATATACTGACAGTTGCGCGTCGGTCTTGTTCTCTCTGCTGACATATACTGACAGTTTAGCTTCTGTCTTATTGTCTCTGCTGATGTACGTAGTATACTGACAGTTTAGCTTCTTTCTTATTCTCTCTACTGATATATACTGACAGTTGCGCTTCTGTCTTGTTCTCTCTGCTGATATATACTGACAGTTTAGCTTCTGTCTTTTTCTCTCTGCTGATATATACTGGCAGTTTAGCTTCTGTCTTGTTGTCTCTGCTGATAAATAGTGACAGTTTAGCGTTTGTCTTGTTCTCTCTGCTGATATATACTAACAGTTTTGCTTCTGTCCTGTTCACTCTGCTGAGAGATACAGACAGTTTAGCTTCTGCCTTGTTCTCTCTGCTGATATATACTGACAGTTTAGCTTCTGTCTTATTCTCTCTGCTGATGTACGTATACTGACAGTTTAGCTTCTTTCTTATTCTCTCTGCTAATATATACTGACAGTTGCGCTTCTGTCTTGTTCTCTCTGCTGATATATACTGACAGTTTAGCTTCTGTCTTGTTCACTCTGCTGATATATACAGACAGATTAGCTTCTGCCTTGTTCTCTCTGCTGATATATACTGACAGTTTAGCTCCTGACTTGTTGTCTCTGCTGATATATACTGACAGTTTAGCGTTTGTCTTGTTCACTCTGATGATATATACTGACTGTTTAGCTTCTGTCTTGTTCTCTCTGCTGATATATACTAACAGTTTAGCTTCTGTCTTTTATCACTCTGCTGATATATACTGACAATTTTCCTTCTGTCTTGTTCTCTCTTCTGATATGTATTGGCAGTTTAGCTTCTGTCTTGTTCTGTCTGCTGATATATACTGACAGTTTTCTTTCTGTCTTGTTCTCTCTTCTGATATACATTGACAGCTAAGCTTCCATCTTGTTCTCTCTGCTGAGATATACTGACAGTTTAGCTTCTGTCTTGTTCACTCTGCTGATATATACAGACAGATTAGCTTCTGCCTTGTTCTCTCTGCTGATATATACTGACAGTTTAGCTCCTGACTTGTTGTCCATGCTGATATATACTGACAGTTTAGCGTTTGTCTTGTTCACTCTGCTGATATATACTGACAGTTTTCCTTCTGTCTTGTTCTCTTTGCTGACATATACTTACAGTTTAGCGTTTGTCTTGTTCTCTCTGCTGATATACACTGACAGTTTAGCGTTTGTCTTGTTCACTGTGCTGATATATACTGACAGTGTAGCTCCTGACTTGTTGTCTCAGCTGATATATACTGACAGTTTAACTTCTGTCTTGTTCACTCTGCTGATATATACAGACAGATTAGCTTCTGCCTTGTTCTCTCTGCTGATATATACTGACAGTTTAGCTCCTGACTTGTTGTCTCTGCTGATATATACTGACAGTTTAGCGTTTGTCTTGTTCACTCTGCTGATATATACTGACAGTTTTCCTTCTGTCTTGTTCTCTCTGCTGATATATACTGACAGTTTAGCGTTTATCTTGTTCTCTCTGCTGATATACACTGACAGTTTAGCGTTTGTCTTGTTCACTGTGCTGATATATACTGACAGTTTAGCTCCTGACTTGTTGTCTCTGCTGATATATACTGACAGTTTAGCATTTGTCTTTTTCACTCTGCTGATATATACAGACAGATTAGCTTCTGCCTTGTTCTCTCTGCTGATATATACTGACAGTTTAGCTTCTGTCTTATTCTCTCTGCTGATAAATACCAACAGTTTAGCTTCTTTCTTGTTCTCTCTGCTGATATATACTGACAGTTTAGCTTCTGTCTTGTTCACTCTGCTGATATATACAGAAAGATTAGCTTCTGCCTTGTTCACTCTGCTGATATATACTGACAGTTTTCCTTCTGTCTTGTTCTCTTTGCTGATATATACTGACAGTTTAGCGTTTGTCTTGTTCTCTCTGCTGATATACACTGACAGTTTAGCTTCTGTCTTGTTCACTCTGCTGATATATACTGACAGTTTAGCTCCTGACTTGTTGTCTCTGCTGATATATACTGACAGTTTAGCGTTTGTCTTGTTCACTCTGCTGATATATACTGACAGTTTTCCTTCTGTCTTGTTCTCTCTGCTGATATATACTGACAGTTTAGCGTTTATCTTGTTCTCTCTGCTGATATACACTGACAGTTTAGCGTTTGTCTTGTTCACTGTGCTGATATATACTGACAGTTTAGCTCCTGACTTGTTGTCTCTGCTGATATATACTGACAGTTTAGCGTTTGTCTTTTTCACTCTGCTGATATAGACAGACAGATTAGCTTCTGCCTTGTTCTCTCTGCTGATATATACTGACAGTTTAGCTTCTGTCTTGTTCTCTCTGCTGATATATACTAACAGTTTAGCTTCTGTCTTGTTCACTCTGCTGATATATACTGACAGTTTTCCTTCCATCTTGTTCTCTCTGCTGATATATACTGACAGTTTAGCTTCTTTCTTATCCAAAGGAGTTGAATCAAGTGCAACTGGACTTGGTATATATATCCGTGAAGACGTTACGTTACGTTAAGCTAGTCTGACTGGCTGGTGATGAGACTCAGAATTTATCCTCTTAGAGTTGTTGTCAGAGCTATAGATGTCCATGGCTCTTTGTATCCCGATGTTTGCTGACAGTTTAGGTTCTGTCGTGTTCTCTCTGCTGATATATACTAACAGTTTTGCTTCTGTCCTGTTCACTCTGCTGATATATACAGACAGTTTAGCTTCTGCCTTGTTCTCTTTGCTGTTATATACTAACAGTTTAGCTTCTGTCTTGTTCACTCTGCTGATATATACTGACAGTTTTCCTTCTGTCTTATTCTCTCTGCTGATATATACTGACAGTTTAGCTTCTGTCTTATTCTCTCTGCTGACGTACGTATACTGAGAGTTTAGCTTCTTTCTTATTCTCTCTGCTGATATATACTGACAGTTGCGCTTCTGTCTGCTGATATATACTAACAGTTTAGCTTCTGTCTTGTTCTCTCTTCTGATATATATTGACAGTTTAGCTTCTGTCTTGTTCTCTCTGCTGATATATACTGACAGTTGCGCGTCGGTCTTGTTCTCTCTACTGATATATACTGACAGTTTAGCTTCTGTCTTATTGTCTCTGCTGATGTACGTATACTGACAGTTTAGCTTCTTTCTTATTCTCTCTGCTGATATATACTGACAGTTGCGCTTCTGTCTTGTTCTCTCTGCTGATATATACTGACAATTTAGCTTCTGTCTTTTTCTCTCTGCTGATATATACTGGCAGTTTAGCTTCTGTCTTGTTGTCTCTGCTGATAAATAGTGACAGTTTAGCGTTTGTCTTGTTCTCTCTGCTGATATATACTAACAGTTTTGCTTCTGTCCTGTTCACTCTGCTGAGAGATAGAGACAGTTTAGCTTCTGCCTTGTTCTCTCTGCTGATATATACTGACAGTTTAGCTTCTGTCTTATTCTCTCTGCTGATGTACGTATACTGACAGTTTAGCTTCTTTCTTATTCTCTCTGCTAATATATACTGACAGTTGCGCTTCTGTCTTGTTCTCTCTGCTGATATATACTGACAGTTTAGCTTCTGTCTTGTTCACTCTGCTGATATATACAGACAGATTAGCTTCTGCCTTGTTCTCTCTGCTGATATATACTGACAGTTTAGCTCCTGACTTGTTGTCCATGCTGATATATACTGACAGTTTAGCGTTTGTCTTGTTCACTCTGCTGATATATACTGACAGTTTTCCTTCTGTCTTGTTCTCTTTGCTGATATATACTGACAGTTTAGCGTTTGTCTTGTTCTCTCTGCTGATATACACTGACAGTTTAGCGTTTGTCTTGTTCACTGTGCTGTTATATACTGACAGTTTAGCTCCTGACTTGTTGTCTCAGCTGATATATACTGACAGTTTAGCTTCAGTCTTGTTCACTCTGCTTATATATACAGACAGATTAGCTTCTGCCTTGTTCTCTCTGCTGATATATACTGACAGTTTAGCTCCTGACTTGTTGTCTCTGCTGATATATACTGACAGTTTAGCGTTTGTCTTGTTCACTCTGCTGATATATACTGACAGTTTTCCTTCTGTCTTGTTCTCTCTGCTGATATATACTGACAGTTTAGCGTTTATCTTGTTCTCTCTGCTGATATACACTGACAGTTTAGCGTTTGTCTTGTTCACTGTGCTGATATATACTGACAGTTTAGCTCCTGACTTGTTGTCTCTGCTGATATATACTGACAGTTTAGCTTCTGTCTTGTTCACTCTGCTGATATATACAGACAGATTAGCTTCTGCCTTGTTCTCTCTGCTGATATATACTGACAGTTTAGCGTTTGTCTTGTTCTCTCTGCTGATATACACTGACAGTTTAGCGTTTGTCTTGTTCACTGTGCTGATATATACTGACAGTTTAGCTCCTGACTTGTTGTCTCAGCTGATATATACTGACAGTTTAGCTTCTGTCTTGTTCACTCTGCTTATATATACAGACAGATTAGCTTCTGCCTTGTTCTCTCTGCTGATATATACTGACAGTTTAGCGTTTGTCTTGTTCTCTCTGCTGATATACACTGACAGTTTAGCGTTTGTCTTGTTCACTGTGCTGATATATACTGACAGTTTAGCTCCTGACTTGTTGTCTCAGCTGATATATACTGACAGTTTAGCTTCTGTCTTGTTCACTCTGCTTATATATACAGACAGATTAGCTTCTGCCTTGTTCTCTCTGCTGATATATACTGACAGTTTAGCGTTTGTCTTGTTCTCTCTGCTGATATACACTGACAGTTTAGCGTTTGTCTTGTTCACTGTGCTGATATATACTGACAGTTTAGCTCCTGACTTGTTGTCTCAGCTGATATATACTGACAGTTTTCCTTCTGTCTTGTTCTCTTTGCTGATATATACTGACAGTTTAGCGTTTGTCTTGTTCTCTCTGCTGATATACACTGACAGTTTAGCGTTTGTCTTGTTCACTGTGCTGATATATACTGACAGTTTAGCTCCTGACTTGTTGTCTGTGCTGTTATATACTGACAGTTTAGTTTCTGTCTTGTTCACTCTGCTGATAAATACCAACAGTTTAGCTTCTGTGTTGTTCTCTCTGCTGATATATACTGACAGTTTAGCTCCTGACTTGTTCACTCTGCTGATATATACAGACAGATTAGCTTCTGCCTTGTTCTCTCTGCTGATATATACTGACAGTTTAGCGTTTGTCTTGTTCACTCTGCTGATATATACTTACAGTTTTCCTTCTGTCTTGTTCTCTTTGCTGATATATACTGACAGTTTAGCGTTTGTCTTGTTCTCTTTGCTGATATATACTGACAGTTTAGCTTCTGTCTTGTTCACTCTGCTGATATATACAGACAGATTAGCTTCTGCCTTGTTCTCTCTGCTGATATATACTGACAGTTTAGCTCCTGACTTGTTGTCTCTGCTGATATATACTGACAGTTTAGCGTTTGTCTTGTTCACTCTGCTGATATATACTGACAGTTTTCCTTCTGTCTTGTTCTCTCTGCTGATATATACTGACAGTTTAGCGTTTATCTTGTTCTCTCTGCTGATATACACTGACAGTTTAGCGTTTGTCTTGTTCACTGTGCTGATATATACTGACAGTTTAGCTTCTTTCTTATCCAAAGGAGTTGAATCAAGTGCAACTGGACTTGGTATATATATCCGTGAAGACGTTACGTTACGTTAAGCTAGTCTGACTGGCTGGTGATGAGACTCAGAATTTATCCTCTTAGAGTTGTTGTCAGAGCTATAGATGTCCATGGCTCTTTGTATCCCGATGTTTGCTGACAGTTTAGGTTCTGTCGTGTTCTCTCTGCTGATATAGACTGACAGTTTAGCTTCTGTCTTATTCTCTCTGCTGATGTACGTATACTGAGAGTTTAGCTTCTTTCTTATTCTCTCTGCTGATATATACTGACAGTTGCGCTTCTGTCTTGTTCTCTCTGCTGATATATACTGACAGTTTAGCTTCTGTCTTGTTCACTCTGCTGATATATACAGACAGATTAGCTTCTGCCTTGTTCTCTCTGCTGATATATACTGACAGTTTAGCTCCTGACTTGTTGTCTCTGCTGATATATACTGACAGTTTAGCGTTTGTCTTGTTCACTCTGCTGATATATACTGACAGTTTAGCTTCTGTCTTGTTCTCTCTGCTGATATATACTAACAGTTTAGCTTCTGTCTTTTATCACTCTGCTGATATATACTGACAATTTTCCTTCTGTCTTGTTCTCTCTTCTGATATGTATTGGCAGTTTAGCTTCTGTCTTGTTCTGTCTGCTGATATATACTGACAGTTTTCTTTCTGTCTTGTTCTCTCTTCTGATATACATTGACAGCTAAGCTTCCATCTTGTTCTCTCTGCTGAGATATACTGACAGTTTAGCTTCTGTCTTGTTCACTCTGCTGATATATACTAACAGTTTTCCTTCTATCTTGTTCTCTCTGCTGATATATACTGACAGTTTAGCTTCTGTCTTGTTGTCTCTGCTGATAAATAGTGACAGTTTAGCGTTTGTCTTGTTCTCTCTGCTGATATATACTAACAGTTTTGCTTCTGTCCTGTTCACTCTGCTGATATATACAGCCAGTTTAGCTTCTGCCTTGTTCTCTCTGCTGATGTATGTATACTGAGAGTTTAGCTTCTTTCTTATTCTCTCTGCTGATATATACTGACAGTTGCGCTTCTGCCTTGTTCTCTCTGCTGATGTATGTATACTGAGAGTTTAGCGTCTGTCTTATTCTCTCTGCTGATATATACTGACAGTTTAGCTTCTGTCTTATTCTCTCTGCTGATGTATGTATACTGAGAGTTTAGCTTCTTTCTTATTCTCTCTGCTGATATATACTGACAGTTGCGCTTCTGTCTTGTTCTCTCTGCTGATATATACTAACAGTTTAGCTTCTGTCTTGTTCACTCTGCTGATATATACTGACAATTTTCCTTCTGTCTTGTTCTCTCTTCTGATATATATTGACAGTTTAGCTTCTGTCTTGTTCACTCTGCTGATATGTACAGACAGAATAGCTTCTGCCTTGTTCTCTCTGCTGATATATACTGACAGTTTAGCTCCTGACTTGTTGTCTCTGCTGATATATACTGACAGTTTAGCGTTTGTCTTGTTCACTCTGCTGATATATACTGACAGTTTTCCTTCTGTCTTGTTCTCTTTGCTGATATATACTGACAGTTTAGCTTCTGTCTTGTTCTCTCTGCTGATATATACTAACAGTTTAGCTTCTGTCTTGTTCACTCTGCTGATATATACTGACAGTTTTCCTTCTGTCTTGTTCTCTCTTCTGATATATACTGACAGTTTAGCTTCTGTCTTATTGTCCCTGCTGATGTACGTATGCTGACAGTTTAGCTTCTTTCTTATTCTCTCTGCTGATATATACTGACAGTTGCGCGTCTGTCTTGTTCTCTCTGCTGATATATACTGACAGTTTAGCTTCTGTCTTATTCTCTCTGCTGATGTACGTATACTGACAGTTTAGCTTCTTTCTTATTCTCTCTGCTGATATATACTGACAGTTGCGCTTCTGTCTTGTTATCTCTGCTGATATATACTGACAGTTTAGCTTCTGTCTTTTTCTCTCTGCTGATATATACTGGCAGTTTAGCTTCTGTCTTGTTCACTCTGCTGATATATACTGACAGTTTTCTTTCTGTCTTGTTCTGTCTTCTGATATTCATTGACAGCTAAGCTTCCATCTTGTTCTCTCTGCTGATATATACTGACAGTTTAGCTTCTTTCTTATCCAAAGGAGTTGAATCAAGTGCAACTGGACTTGGTATATATATCCGTGAAGACGATACGTTACGTTAAGCTAGTCTGACTGGCTGGTGATGAGACTCAGAATTTATCCTCTTAGAGTTGTTGTCAGAGGTATAGATGTCCATGGCTCTTTGTATCCCGATGTTTGCTGACAGTTTAGGTTCTGTCGTGTTCTCTCTGCTGATATAGACTGACAGTTTAGCTTCTGTCTTATTCTCTCTGCTGATGTACGTATACTGAGAGTTTAGCTTGTTTCTTATTCTCTCTGCAGATATATACTGACAGTTTAGCTCCTGACTTGTTGTCTCTGCTGATATATACTGACAGTTTAGCGTTTGTCTTGTTCACTCTGCTGATATATACTGACAGTTTAGCTTCTGTCTTGTTCTCTCTGCTGATATATACTAACAGTTTAGCATCTGTCTTTTATCACTCTGCTGATATATACTGACAATTTTCCTTCTGTCTTGTTCTCTCTTCTGATATGTATTGGCAGTTTAGCTTCTGTCTTGTTCTGTCTGCTGATATATACTGACAGTTTTCTTTCTGTCTTGTTCTCTCTTCTGATATACATTGACAGCTAAGCTTCCATCTTGTTCTCTCTGCTGAGATATACTGACAGTTTAGCTTCTGTCTTGTTCACTCTGCTGATATATACTAACAGTTTTCCTTCTATCTTGTTCTCTCTGCTGATATATACTGACAGTTTAGCTTCTGTCTTGTTGTCTCTGCTGATAAATAGTGACAGTTTAGCGTTTGTCTTGTTCTCTCTGCTGATATATACTAACAGTTTTGCTTCTGTCCTGTTCACTCTGCTGATATATACAGCCAGTTTAGCTTCTGCCTTGTTCTCTCTGCTGTTATATACTAACAGTTTAGCTTCTGTCTTGTTCACTCTGCTGATATATACTGACAGATTTCCTTCTGTCTTATTCTCTCTGCTGATATATACTGACAGTTTAGCTTCTGTCTTATTCTCTCTGCTGATATATACTGACAGTTGCGCTTCTGTCTTGTTCTCTCTGCTGATATATACTAACAGTTTAGCTTCTGTCTTGTTCACTCTGCTGATATATACTGACAATTTTCCTTCTGTCTTGTTCTCTCTTCTGATATATATTGACAGTTTAGCTTCTGTCTTGTTCTCTCTGCTGATATATACTGACAGTTGCGCGGCGGTCTTGTTCTCTCTGCTGATATATACTGACAGTTTAGCTTCTGTCTTATTGTCTCTGCTGATGTACGTATACTGACAGTTTAGCTTCTTTCTTATTCTCTCTGCTAATATATACTGACAGTTGCGCTTCTGTCTTGTTCTCTCTGCTGATATATACTGACAGTTTAGCTTCTGTCTTGTTCACTCTGCTGATATATACAGACAGAATAGCTTCTGCCTTGTTCTCTCTGCTGATATATACTGACAGTTTAGCTCCTGACTTGTTGTCTCTGCTGATATATACTGACAGTTTAGCGTTTGTCTTGTTCACTCTGCTGATATATACTGACAGTTTTCCTTCTGTCTTGTTCTCTTTGCTGATATATACTGACAGTTTAGCTTCTGTCTTGTTCTCTCTGCTGATATATACTAACAGTTTAGCTTCTGTCTTGTTCACTCTGCTGATATATACTGACAGTTTTCCTTCTGTCTTGTTCTCTCTTCTGATATATACTGACAGTTTAGCTTCTGTCTTATTGTCCCTGCTGATGTACGTATACTGACAGTTTAGCTTCTTTCTTATTCTCTCTGCTGATATATACTGACAGTTGCGCGTCTGTCTTGTTCTCTCTGCTGATATATACTGACAGTTTAGCTTCTGTCTTATTCTCTCTGCTGATGTACGTATACTGACAGTTTAGCTTCTTTCTTATTCTCTCTGCTGATATATACTGACAGTTGCGCTTCTGTCTTGTTGTCTCTGCTGATATATACTGACAGTTTAGCTTCTGTCTTTTTCTCTCTGCTGATATATACTGGCAGTTTAGCTTCTGTCTTGTTCACTCTGCTGATATATACTGACAGTTTTCTTTCTGTCTTGTTCTGTCTTCTGATATTCATTGACAGCTAAGCTTCCATCTTGTTCTCTCTGCTGATATATACTGACAGTTTAGCTTCTTTCTTATCCAAAGGAGTTGAATCAAGTGCAACTGGACTTGGTATATATATCCGTGAAGACGTTACGTTACGTTAAGCTAGTCTGACTGGCTGGTGATGAGACTCAGAATTTATCCTCTTAGAGTTGTTGTCAGAGCTATAGATGTCCATGGCTCTTTGTATCCCGATGTTTGCTGACAGTTTAGGTTCTGTCGTGTTCTCTCTGCTGAGATAGACTGACAGTTTAGCTTCTGTCTTATTCTCTCTGCTGATGTACGTATACTGAGAGTTTAGCTTCTTTCTTATTCTCTCTGCAGATATATACTGACAGTTTAGCTCCTGACTTGTTGTCTCTGCTGATATATACTGACAGTTTAGCGTTTGTCTTGTTCACTCTGCTGATATATACTGACAGTTTAGCTTCTGTCTTGTTCTCTCTGCTGATATATACTAACAGTTTAGCTTCTGTCTTTTATCACCCTGCTGATATATACTGACAATTTTCCTTCTGTCTTGTTCTCTCTTCTGATATGTATTGGCAGTTTAGCTTCTGTCTTGTTCTGTCTGCTGATATACATTGACAGTTTAGCTTCCATCTTTTTCTCTCTGCTGAGATATACTGACAGTTTAGCTTCTGTCTTGTTCAGTCTGCTGATATATACTGACAGTTTTCCTTCTATCTTGTTCTCTCTGCTGATATATACTGACAGTTTAGCTTCTGTCTTGTTGTCTCTGCTGATAAATAGTGACAGTTTAGCGTTTGTCTTGTTCTCTCTGCTGATATATACTAACAGTTTTGCTTCTGTCCTGTTCACTCTGCTGATATATACAGACAGTTTAGCTTCTGCCTTGTTCTCTCTGCTGTTATATACTAACAGTTTAGCTTCTGTCTTGTTCACTCTGCTGATATATACTGACAGTTTTCCTTCTGTCTTATTCTCTCTGCTGATATATACTGACAGTTTAGCTTCTGTCTTATTGTCTCTGCTGGTGTACGTATACTGACAGTTTAACTTGTTTCTTATTCTCTCTGCTGATATATACTGACAGTTGCGCTTCTGTCTTGTTCTCTCTGCTGATATATACTAAAAGTTTAGCTTCTGTCTTTTTCTCTCTGCTGATATATACTGGCAGTTTAGCTTCTGTCTTGTTGTCTCTGCTGATAAATAGTGACAGTTTAGCGTTTGTCTTGTTCTCTCTGCTGATATATACTAACAGTTCTGCTTCTTTCCTGTTCACTCTGCTGAGAGATACAGACAGTTTAGCTTCTGCCTTGTTCTCTCTGCTGATATATACTGACAGTTTTCCTTCTGTCTTATTCTCTCTGCTGATATATACTGACAGTTTAGCTTCTGTCTTATTCTCTCTGCTGATGTACGTATACTGACAGTTTAGCTTCTTTCTTATTCTCTCTGCTAATATATACTGACAGTTGCGCTTCTGTCTTGTTCTCTCTGCTGATATATACTGACAGTTTAGCTTCTGTCTTGTTCACTCTGCTGATATATACAGAAAGATTAGCTTCTGCCTTGTTCTCTCTGCTGATATATACTGACAGTTTAGCTCCTGACTTGTTGTCTCTGCTGATATATACTGACAGTTTAGCGTTTGTCTTGTTCACTCTGCTGATATATACTCTGTCTTGTTCTCTCTGCTGATATATACTAACAGTTTAGCTTCTGTCTTTTATCACTCTGCTGATATATACTGACAATTTTCCTTCTGTCTTGTTCTCTCTTCTGATATGTATTGGCAGTTTAGCTTCTGTCTTGTTCACTCTGCTGATATATACTGACAGTTTTCTTTCTGTCTTGTTCTCTCTTCTGATATACATTGACAGCTAAGCTTCCATCTTGTTCTCTCTGCTGAGATATACTGACAGTTTAGCTTCTGTCTTGTTCACTCTGCTGATATATACTAACAGTTTTCCTTCTATCTTGTTCTCTCTGCTGATATATACTGACAGTTTAGCTTCTGTCTTGTTGTCTCTGCTGATAAATAGTGACAGTTTAGCGTTTGTCTTGTTCTCTCTGCTGATATATACTAACAGTTTTGCTTCTGTCCTGTTCACTCTGCTGATATATACTGACAGTTTTCCTTCTGTCTTATTCTCTCTGCTGATATATACTGACAGTTTAGCTTCTGTCTTATTCTCTCTGCTGATGTATGTATACTGAGAGTTTAGCTTCTTTCTTATTCTCTTTGCTGATATATACTGACAGTTGCGCTTCTGTCTTGTTCTTTCTGCTGATATATACTAACAGTTTAGCTTCTGTCTTGTTCACTCTGCTGATATATACTGACAATTTTCCTTCTGTCTTGTTCTCTCTTCTGATATATATTGACAGTTTAGCTTCTGTCTTGTTCTCTCTGCTGATATATACTGACAGTTGTGCGTCGGTCTTGTTCTCTCTGCTGATATATACTGACAGTTTAGCTTCTGTCTTATTGTCTCTGCTGATGTACGTATACTGACAGTTTAGCTTCTTTTTTATTCTCTCTGCTAATATATACTGACAGTTGCGCTTCTGTCTTGTTCTCTCTGCTGATATATACTGACAGTTTAGCTTCTTTCTTGTTCACTCTGCTGATATATACATACAGAATAGCTTCTGCCTTGTTCTCTCTGCTGATTTATACTGACAGTTTAGCTCCTGACTTGTTGTCTCTGCTGATATATACTGACAGTTTAGCGTTTGTCTTGTTCACTCTGCTGATATATACTGACAGTTTTCCTTCTGTCTTGTTCTCTTTGCTGATATATACTGACAGTTTAGCTTCTGTCTTGTTCTCTCTGCTGATATATACTAACAGTTTAGCTTCTGTCTTGTTCACTCTGCTGATATATACTGACAGTTTTCCTTCTGTCTTGTTCTCTCTTCTGATATATACTGACAGTTTAGCTTCTGTCTTATTGTCCCTGCTGATGTACGTATACTGACAGTTTAGCTTCTTTCTTATTCTCTCTGCTGATATATACTGACAGTTGCGCGTCTGTCTTGTTCTCTCTGCTGATATATACTGACAGTTTAGCTTCTGTCTTATTCTCTCTGCTGATGTACGTATACTGACAGTTTAGCTTCTTTCTTATTCTCTCTGCTGATATATACTGACAGTTGCGCTTCTGTCTTGTTGTCTCTGCTGATATATACTGACAGTTTAGCTTCTGTCTTTTTCTCTCTGCTGATATATACTGGCAGTTTAGCTTCTGTCTTGTTCACTCTGCTGATATATACTGACAGTTTTCTTTCTGTCTTTTTCTGTCTTCTGATATTCATTGACAGCTAAGCTTCCATCTTGTTCTCTCTGCTGATATATACTGACAGTTTAGCTTCTGTCTTATTGTCTCTGCTGATGTACGTATACTGACAGTTTAGCTTCTTTTTTATTCTCTCTGCTAATATATACTGACAGTTGCGCTTCTGTCTTGTTCTCTCTGCTGATATATACTGACAGTTTAGCTTCTGTCTTGTTCACTCTGCTGATATATACATACAGAATAGCTTCTGCCTTGTTCTCTGCTGATTTATACTGACAGTTTAGCTCCTGACTTGTTGTCTCTGCTGATATATACTGACAGTTTAGCGTTTGTCTTGTTCACTCTGCTGATATATACTGACAGTTTTCCTTCTGTCTTGTTCTCTTTGCTGATATATACTGACAGTTTAGCTTCTGTCTTGTTCTCTCTGCTGATATATACTAACAGTTTAGCTTCTGTCTTGTTCACTCTGCTGATATATACTGACAGTTTTCCTTCTGTCTTGTTCTCTCTTCTGATATATACTGACAGTTTAGCTTCTGTCTTATTGTCCCTGCTGATGTACGTATACTGACAGTTTAGCTTCTTTCTTATTCTCTCTGCTGATATATACTGACAGTTGCGCGTCTGTCTTGTTCTCTCTGCTGATATATACTGACAGTTTAGCTTCTGTCTTATTCTCTCTGCTGATGTACGTATACTGACAGTTTAGCTTCTTTCTTATTCTCTCTGCTGATATATACTGACAGTTGCGCTTCTGTCTTGTTGTCTCTGCTGATATATACTGACAGTTTAGCTTCTGTCTTTTTCTCTCTGCTGATATATACTGGCAGTTTAGCTTCTGTCTTGTTCACTCTGCTGATATATACTGACAGTTTTCTTTCTGTCTTTTTCTGTCTTCTGATATTCATTGACAGCTAAGCTTCCATCTTGTTCTCTCTGCTGATATATACTGACAGTTTAGCTTCTTTCTTATCCAAAGGAGTTGAATCAAGTGCAACTGGACTTGGTATATATATCCGTGAAGACGTTACGTTACGTTAAGCTAGTCTGACTGGCTGGTGATGAGACTCAGAATTTATCCTCTTAGAGTTGTTGTCAGAGCTATAGATGTCCATGGCTCTTTGTATCCCGATGTTTGCTGACAGTTTAGGTTCTGTCGTGTTCTCTCTGCTGAGATAGAATGACAGTTTAGCTTCTGTCTTATTCTCTCTGCTGATGTACGTATACTGAGAGTTTAGCTTCTTTCTTATTCTCTCTGCAGATATATACTGACAGTTTAGCTCCTGACTTGTTGTCTCTGCTGATATATACTGACAGTTTAGCGTTTGTCTTGTTCACTCTGCTGATATATACTGACAGTTTAGCTTCTGTCTTGTTCTCTCTGCTGATATATACTAACAGTTTAGCTTCTTTGTTTTATCACTCTGCTGATATATACTGACAATTTTCCTTCTGTCTTGTTCTCTCTTCTGATATGTATTGGCAGTTTAGCTTCTGTCTTGTTCTGTCTGCTGATATATACTGACAGTTTTCTTTCTGTCTTGTTCTCTCTTCTGATATACATTGACAGTTTAGCTTCCATCTTTTTCTCTCTGCTAAGATATACTGACAGTCTAGCTTCTGTCTTGTTCACTCTGCTGATATATACTGACAGTTTTCCTTCTATCTTGTTCTCTCTGCTGATATATACTGACAGTTTAGCTTCTGTCTTGTTGTCTCTGCTGATAAATAGTGACAGTTTAGCGTTTGTCTTGTTCTCTCTGCTGATATATACTAACAGTTTTGCTTCTGTCCTGTTCACTCTGCTGATATATACAGACAGTTTAGCTTCTGCCTTGTTCTCTCTGCTGTTATATACTAACAGTTTAGCTTCTGTCTTGTTCACTCTGCTGATATATACTGACAGTTTTCCTTCTGTCTTATTCTCTCTGCTGATATATACTGACAGTTTAGCTTCTGTCTTATTGTCTCTGCTGATGTACGTATACTGACAGTTTAGCTTGTTTCTTATTCTCTCTGCTGATATATACTGACAGTTGCGCTTCTGTCTTGTTCTCTCTGCTGATATATACTGACAGTTTAGCTTCTGTCTTTTTCTCTCTGCTGATATATACTGGCAGTTTAGCTTCTGTCTTGTTGTCTCTGCTGATAAATAGTGACAGTTTAGCGTTTGTCTTGTTCTCTCTGCTGATATATACTAACAGTTTTGCTTCTTTCCTGTTCGCTCTGCTGAGAGATACAGACAGTTTAGCTTCTGCCTTGTTCTCTCTGCTGATATATACTGACAGTTTTCCTTCTGTCTTATTCTCTCTGCTGATATATACTGACAGTTTAGCTTCTGTCTTATTCTCTCTGCTGATGTACGTATACTGACAGTTTAGCTTCTTTCTTATTCTCTCTGCTAATATATATTGACAGTTGCGCGTCTGTCTTGTTCTCTCTGCTGATATATACTGACAGTTTAGCTTCTGTCTTATTCTCTCTGCTGATGTACGTATACTGACAGTTTAGCTTCTTTCTTATTCTCTCTGCTGATATATACTGACAGTTGCGCTTCTGTCTTGTTGTCTCTGCTGATATATACTTACAGTTTAGCTTCTGTCTTTTTCTCTCTGCTGATATATACTGGCAGTTTAGCTTCTGTCTTGTTCACTCTGCTGATATATACTGACAGTTTTCTTTCTGTCTTTTTCTGTCTTCTGATATTCATTGACAGCTAAGCTTCCATCTTGTTCTCTCTGCTGATATATACTGACAGTTTAGCTTCTTTCTTATCCAAAGGAGTTGAATCAAGTGCAACTGGACTTGGTATATATATCCGTGAAGACGTTACGTTACGTTAAGCTAGTCTGACTGGCTGGTGATGAGACTCAGAATTTATCCTCTTAGAGTTGTTGTCAGAGCTATAGATGTCCATGGCTCTTTGTATCCCGATGTTTGCTGACAGTTTAGGTTCTGTCGTGTTCTCTCTGCTGAGATAGACTGACAGTTTAGCTTCTGTCTTATTCTCTCTGCTGATGTACGTATACTGAGAGTTTAGCTTCTTTCTTATTCTCTCTGCAGATATATACTGACAGTTTAGCTCCTGACTTGTTGTCTCTGCTGATATATACTGACAGTTTAGCGTTTGTCTTGTTCACTCTGCTGATATATACTGACAGTTTAGCTTCTGTCTTGTTCTCTCTGCTGATATATACTAACAGTTTAGCTTCTTTGTTTTATCACTCTGCTGATATATACTGACAATTTTCCTTCTGTCTTGTTCTCTCTTCTGATATGTATTGGCAGTTTAGCTTCTGTCTTGTTCTGTCTGCTGATATATACTGACAGTTTTCTTTCTGTCTTGTTCTCTCTTCTGATATACATTGACAGTTTAGCTTCCATCTTTTTCTCTCTGCTGAGATATACTGATAGTCTAGCTTCTGTCTTGTTCACTCTGCTGATATATACTGACAGTTTTCCTTCTATCTTGTTCTCTCTGCTGATATATACTGACAGTTTAGCTTCTGTCTTGTTGTCTCTGCTGATAAATAGTGACAGTTTAGCGTTTGTCTTGTTCTCTCTGCTGATATATACTAACAGTTTTGCTTCTGTCCTGTTCACTCTGCTGATATATACAGACAGTTTAGCTTCTGCCTTGTTCTCTCTGCTGTTATATACTAACAGTTTAGCTTCTGTCTTGTTCACTCTGCTGATATATACTGACAGTTTTCCTTCTGTCTTATTCTCTCTGCTGATATATACTGACAGTTTAGCTTCTGTCTTATTGTCTCTGCTGATGTACGTATACTGACAGTTTAGCTTGTTTCTTATTCTCTCTGCTGATATATACTGACAGTTGCGCTTCTGTCTTGTTCTCTCTGCTGATATATACAGACAGTTTAGCTTCTGTCTTTTTCTCTCTGCTGATATATACTGGCAGTTTAGCTTCTGTCTTGTTGTCTCTGCTGATAAATAGTGACAGTTTAGCGTTTGTCTTGTTCTCTCTGCTGATATATACTAACAGTTTTGCTTCTTTCCTGTTCGCTCTGCTGAGAGATACAGACAGTTTAGCTTCTGCCTTGTTCTCTCTGCTGATATATACTGACAGTTTTCCTTCTGTCTTATTCTCTCTGCTGATATATACTGACAGTTTAGGTTCTGTCTTATTCTCTCTGCTGATGTACGTATACTGACAGTTTAGCTTCTTTCTTATTCTCTCTGCTAATATATATTGACAGTTGCGCTTCTGTCTTGTTCTCTCTGCTGATATATACTGACAGTTTAGCTTCTGTCTTGTTCACTCTGCTGATATATACAGAAAGATTAGCTTCTGCCTTGTTCTCTCTGCTGATATATACTGACAGTTTAGCTCCTGATTTGTCTCTGCTGATATATACTGACAGTTTAGCGTTTGTCTTGTTCACTCTGCTGATATATACTGACAGATATCCTTCTGTCTTGTTCTCTTTGCTGATATATACTGACAGTTTAGCTTCTGTCTTATTGTCTCTGCTGATGTACGTATACTGACAGTTTAGCTTCTTTCTTATTCTCTCTGCTGATATATACTGACAGTTGCGCTTCTGTCTTGTTCTCTCTGCTGATATATACTGACAGTTTAGCTTCTGTCTTTTTCTCTCTTCTGATATGTATTGGCAGTTTAGCTTCTGTCTTGTTCTGTCTGCTGATATATACTGACAGTTTTCTTTCTGTCTTGTTCTCTCTTCTGATATACATTGACAGCTAAGCTTCCATCTTGTTCTCTCTGCTGAGATATACTGACAGTTTAGCTTCTGTCTTATTCTCTCTGCTGATATATACTGACAGTTGCGCTTCTGTCTTGTTGTCTCTGCTGATATATACTGACAGTTTAGCTTCTGTCTTTTTCTCTCTGCTGATATATACTGGCAGTTTAGCTTCTGTCTTGTTCACTCTGCTGATATATACTGACAGTTTTCTTTCTGTCTTGTTCTGTCTTCTGATATTCATTGACAGCTAAGCTTCCATCTTGTTCTCTCTGCTGATATATACTGACAGTTTAGCTTCTTTCTTATCCAAAGGAGTTGAATCAAGTGCAACTGGACTTGGTATATATATCCGTGAAGACGTTACGTTACGTTAAGCTAGTCTGACTGGCTGGTGATGAGACTCAGAATTTATCCTCTTAGAGTTGTTGTCAGAGCTATAGATGTCCATGGCTCTTTGTATCCCGATGTTTGCTGACAGTTTAGGTTCTGTCGTGTTCTCTCTGCTGAGATAGACTGACAGTTTAGCTTCTGTCTTATTCTCTCTGCTGATGTACGTATACTGAGAGTTTAGCTTCTTTCTTATTCTCTCTGCAGATATATACTGACAGTTTAGCTCCTGACTTGTTGTCTCTGCTGATATATACTGACAGTTTAGCGTTTGTCTTGTTCACTCTGCTGATATATACTGACAGTTTAGCTTCTGTCTTGTTCTCTCTGCTGATATATACTAACAGTTTAGCTTCTGTCTTTTATCACTCTGCTGATATATACTGACAATTTTCCTTCTGTCTTGTTCTCTCTTCTGATATGTATTGGCAGTTTAGCTTCTGTCTTGTTCTGTCTGCTGATATATACTGACAGTTTTCTTTCTGTCTTGTTCTCTCTTCTGATATACATTGACAGTTTAGCTTCCATCTTTTTCTCTCTGCTGAGATATACTGACAGTTTAGCTTCTGTCTTGTTCACTCTGCTGATATATACTGACAGTTTTCCTTCTATCTTGTTCTCTCTGCTGATATATACTGACAGTTTAGCTTCTGTCTTGTTGTCTCTGCTGATAAATAGTGACAGTTTAGCGTTTGTCTTGTTCTCTCTGCTGATATATACTAACAGTTTTGCTTCTGTCCTGTTCACTCTGCTGATATATACAGACAGTTTAGCTTCTGCCTTGTTCTCTCTGCTGTTATATACTAACAGTTTAGCTTCTGTCTTGTTCACTCTGCTGATATATACTGACAGTTTTCCTTCTGTCTTATTCTCTCTGCTGATATATACTGACAGTTTAGCTTCTGTCTTATTGTCTCTGCTGATGTACGTATACTGACAGTTTAGCTTGTTTCTTATTCTCTCTGCTGATATATACTGACAGTTGCGCTTCTGTCTTGTTCTCTCTGCTGATATATACTGACAGTTTAGCTTCTGTCTTTTTCTCTCTGCTGATATATACTGGCAGTTTAGCTTCTGTCTTGTTGTCTCTGCTGATAAATAGTGACAGTTTAGCGTTTGTCTCGTTCTCTCTGCTGATATATACTAACAGTTCTGCTTCTTTCCTGTTCACTCTGCTGAGAGATACAGACAGTTTAGCTTCTGCCTTGTTCTCTCTGCTGATATATACTGACAGTTTTCCTTCTGTCTTATTCTCTCTGCTGATATATACTGACAGTTTAGCTTCTGTCTTATTCTCTCTGCTGATGTACGTATACTGACAGTTTAGCTTCTTTCTTATTCTCTCTGCTAATATATACTGACAGTTGCGCTTCTGTCTTGTTCTCTCTGCTGATATACACTGACAGTTTAGCTTCTGTCTTGTTCACTCTGCTGATATATACAGAAAGATTAGCTTCTGCCTTGTTCTCTCTGCTGATATATACTGACAGTTTAGCTCCTGACTTGTTGTCTCTGCTGATATATACTGACAGTTTAGCGTTTGTCTTGTTCACTCCTGATATATACTGACAGTTTAGCTTCTGTCTTGTTCTCTCTGCTGATATATACTAACAGTTTAGCTTCTGTCTTTTATCACTCTGCTGATATATACTGACAATTTTCCTTCTGTCTTGTTCTCTCTTCTGATATGTATTGGCAGTTTAGCTTCTGTCTTGTTCACTCTGCTGATATATACTGACAGTTTTCTTTCTGTCTTGTTCTCTCTTCTGATATACATTGACAGCTAAGCTTCCATCTTGTTCTCTCTGCTGAGATATACTGACAGTTTAGCTTCTGTCTTGTTCACTCTGCTGATATATACTAACAGTTTTCCTTCTATCTTGTTCTCTCTGCTGATATATACTGACAGTTTAGCTTCTGTCTTTTTCTCCCTGCTGATATATACTGGCAGTTTAGCTTCTGTCTTGTTCACTCTGCTGATATATACTGACAGTTTTCTTTCTGTCTTGTTCTGTCTTCTGATATTCATTGACAGCTAAGCTTCCATCTTGTTCTCTCTGCTGATATATACTGACAGTTTAGCTTCTTTCTTATCCAAAGGAGTTGAATCAAGTGCAACTGGACTTGGTATATATATCCGTGAAGACGTTACGTTACGTTAAGCTAGTCTGACTGGCTGGTGATGAGACTCAGAATTTATCCTCTTAGAGTTGTTGTCAGAGCTATAGATGTCCATGGCTCTTTGTATCCCGATGTTTGCTGACAGTTTAGGTTCTGTCGTGTTCTTTCTGCTGAGATAGACTGACAGTTTAGCTTCTGTCTTATTCTCTCTGCTGATGTACGTATACTGAGAGTTTAGCTTCTTTCTTATTCTCTCTGCAGATATATACTGACAGTTTAGCTCCTGACTTGTTGTCTCTGCTGATATATACTGACAGTTTAGCGTTTGTCTTGTTCACTCTGCTGATATATACTGACAGTTTAGCTTCTGTCTTGTTCTCTCTGCTGATATATACTAACAGTTTAGCTTCTGTCTTTTATCACTCTGCTGATATATACTGACAATTTTCCTTCTGTCTTGTTCTCTCTTCTGATATGTATTGGCAGTTTAGCTTCTGTCTTGTTCTGTCTGCTGATATATACTGACAGTTTTCTTTCTGTCTTGTTCTCTCTTCTGATATACATTGACAGTTTAGCTTCCACCTTTTTCTCTCTGCTGAGATATACTGACAGTTTAGCTTCTGTCTTGTTCACTCTGCTGATATATACTGACAGTTTTCCTTCTGTCTTGTTCTCTTTGCTGATATATACTGACAGTTTAGCTTCTGTCTTATTGTCTCTGCTGATGTACGTATACTGACAGTTTAGCTTCTTTCTTATTCTCTCTGCCTGATATATACTGACAGTTGCGCTTCTGTCTTGTTCTCTCTGCTGATATATACTGACAGTTTAGCTTCTGTCTTTTTCTCTCTTCTGATATGTATTGGCAGTTTAGCTTCTGTCTTGTTCTGTCTGCTGATATATACTGACAGTTTTCTTTCTGTCTTGTTCTCTCTTCTGATATACATTGACAGCTAAGCTTCCATCTTGTTCTCTCTGCTGAGATATACTGACAGTTTAGCTTCTGTCTTGTTCACTCTGCTGATATATACTAACAGTTTTCCTTCTATCTTGTTCTCTCTGCTGATATATACTGACAGTTTAGCTTCTGTCTTGTTGTCTCTGCTGATAAATAGTGACAGTTTAGCGTTTGTCTTGTTCTCTCTGCTGATATATACTAACAGTTTTGCTTCTGTCCTGTTCACTCTGCTGATATATACTGACAGTTTTCCTTCTGTCTTATTCTCTCTGCTGATATATACTGACAGTTTAGCTTCTGTCTTATTCTCTCTGCTGATGTATGTATACTGAGAGTTTAGCTTCTTTCTTATTCTCTCTGCTGATATATACTGACAGTTGCGCTTCTGTCTTGTTCTTTCTGCTGATATATACTAACAGTTTAGCTTCTGTCTTGTTCACTCTGCTGATATATACTGACAATTTTCCTTCTGTCTTGTTCTCTCTTCTGATATATATTGACAGTTTAGCTTCTGTCTTGTTCTCTCTGCTGATATATACTGACAGTTGTGCGTCGGTCTTGTTCTCTCTGCTGATATATACTGACAGTTTAGCTTCTGTCTTGTTCTCTCTTCTGATATGTATTGGCAGTTTAGCTTCTGTCTTGTTCTGTCTGCTGATATATACTGACAGTTTTCTTTCTGTCTTGTTCTCTCTTCTGATATACATTGACAGCTAAGCTTCCATCTTGTTCTCTCTGCTGAGATATACTGACAGTTTAGCTTCTGTCTTGTTCACTCTGCTGATATATACTAACAGTTTTCCTTCTATCTTGTTCTCTCTGCTGATATATACTGACAGTTTAGCTTCTGTCTTGTTGTCTCTGCTGATAAATAGTGACAGTTTAGCGTTTGTCTTGTTCTCTCTGCTGATATATACTAACAGTTTTGCTTCTGTCCTGTTCACTCTGCTGATATATACTGACAGTTTTCCTTCTGTCTTATTCTCTCTGCTGATATATACTGACAGTTTAGCTTCTGTCTTATTCTCTCTGCTGATGTATGTATACTGAGAGTTTAGCTTCTTTCTTATTCTCTCTGCTGATATATACTGACAGTTGCGCTTCTGTCTTGTTCTTTCTGCTGATATATACTAACAGTTTAGCTTCTGTCTTGTTCACTCTGCTGATATATACTGACAATTTTCCTTCTGTCTTGTTCTCTCTTCTGATATATATTGACAGTTTAGCTTCTGTCTTGTTCTCTCTGCTGATATATACTGACAGTTGTGCGTCGGTCTTGTTCTCTCTGCTGATATATACTGACAGTTTAGCTTCTGTCTTATTGTCTCTACTGATGTACGTATACTGACAGTTTAGCTTCTTTCTTATTCTCTCTGCTAATATATACTGACAGTTGCGCTTCTGTCTTGTTCTCTCTGCTGATATATACTGACAGTTTAGCTTCTGTCTTGTTCTTTCTGCTGATATATACTAACAGTTTAGCTTCTGTCTTGTTCACTCTGCTGATATATACTGACAGTTTTCTTTCTGTCTTGTTCTCTCTTCTTATATACATTGACAGTTTAGCTTCCACCTTTTTCTCTCTGCTGAGATATACTGACAGTTTAGCTTCTGTCTTGTTCACTCTGCTGATATATACTGACAGTTTTCCTTCTATCTTGTTCTCTCTGCTGATATATACTGACAGTTTAGCTTCTGTCTTGTTGTCTCTGCTGATAAATAGTGACAGTTTAGCGTTTGTCTTGTTCTCTCTGCTGATATATACTGACAGTTTAGCTTCTGTCTTTTTCTCTCTTCTGATATGTATTGGCAGTTTAGCTTCTGTCTTGTTCTGTCTGCTGATATATACTGACAGTTTTCTTTCTGTCTTGTTCTCTCTTCTGATATACATTGACAGCTAAGCTTCCATCTTGTTCTCTCTGCTGAGATATACTGACAGTTTAGCTTCTGTCTTATTCTCTCTGCTGATATATACTGACAGTTGCGCTTCTGTCTTGTTGTCTCTGCTGATATATACTGACAGTTTAGCTTCTGTCTTTTTCTCTCTGCTGATATATACTGGCAGTTTAGCTTCTGTCTTGTTCACTCTGCTGATATATACTGACAGTTTTCTTTCTGTCTTGTTCTGTCTTCTGATATTCATTGACAGCTAAGCTTCCATCTTGTTCTCTCTGCTGATATATACTGACAGTTTAGCTTCTTTCTTATCCAAAGGAGTTGAATCAAGTGCAACTGGACTTGGTATATATATCCGTGAAGACGTTACGTTACGTTAAGCTAGTCTGACTGGCTGGTGATGAGACTCAGAATTTATCCTCTTAGAGTTGTTGTCAGAGCTATAGATGTCCATGGCTCTTTGTATCCCGATGTTTGCTGACAGTTTAGGTTCTGTCGTGTTCTCTCTGCTGAGATAGACTGACAGTTTAGCTTCTGTCTTATTCTCTCTGCTGATGTACGTATACTGAGAGTTTAGCTTCTTTCTTATTCTCTCTGCAGATATATACTGACAGTTTAGCTCCTGACTTGTTGTCTCTGCTGATATATACTGACAGTTTAGCGTTTGTCTTGTTCACTCTGCTGATATATACTGACAGTTTAGCTTCTGTCTTGTTCTCTCTGCTGATATATACTAACAGTTTAGCTTCTGTCTTTTATCACTCTGCTGATATATACTGACAATTTTCCTTCTGTCTTGTTCTCTCTTCTGATATGTATTGGCAGTTTAGCTTCTGTCTTGTTCTGTCTGCTGATATATACTGACAGTTTTCTTTCTGTCTTGTTCTCTCTTCTGATATACATTGACAGTTTAGCTTCCATCTTTTTCTCTCTGCTGAGATATACTGACAGTTTAGCTTCTGTCTTGTTCACTCTGCTGATATATACTGACAGTTTTCCTTCTATCTTGTTCTCTCTGCTGATATATACTGACAGTTTAGCTTCTGTCTTGTTGTCTCTGCTGATAAATAGTGACAGTTTAGCGTTTGTCTTGTTCTCTCTGCTGATATATACTAACAGTTTTGCTTCTGTCCTGTTCACTCTGCTGATATATACAGACAGTTTAGCTTCTGCCTTGTTCTCTCTGCTGTTATATACTAACAGTTTAGCTTCTGTCTTGTTCACTCTGCTGATATATACTGACAGTTTTCCTTCTGTCTTATTCTCTCTGCTGATATATACTGACAGTTTAGCTTCTGTCTTATTGTCTCTGCTGATGTACGTATACTGACAGTTTAGCTTGTTTCTTATTCTCTCTGCTGATATATACTGACAGTTGCGCTTCTGTCTTGTTCTCTCTGCTGATATATACTGACAGTTTAGCTTCTGTCTTTTTCTCTCTGCTGATATATACTGGCAGTTTAGCTTCTGTCTTGTTGTCTCTGCTGATAAATAGTGACAGTTTAGCGTTTGTCTCGTTCTCTCTGCTGATATATACTAACAGTTCTGCTTCTTTCCTGTTCACTCTGCTGAGAGATACAGACAGTTTAGCTTCTGCCTTGTTCTCTCTGTTGATATATACTGACAGTTTTCCTTCTGTCTTATTCTCTCTGCTGATATATACTGACAGTTTAGCTTCTGTCTTGTTCTCTCTGCTGATATATACTAACAGTTTAGCTTCTGTCTTTTATCACTCTGCTGATATATACTGACAATTTTCCTTCTGTCTTGTTCTCTCTTCTGATATGTATTGGCAGTTTAGCTTCTGTCTTGTTCTGTCTGCTGATATATACTGACAGTTTTCTTTCTGTCTTGTTCTCTCTTCTGATATACATTGACAGTTTAGCTTCCACCTTTTTCTCTCTGCTGAGATATACTGACAGTTTAGCTTCTGTCTTGTTCACTCTGCTGATATATACTGACAGTTTTCCTTCTGTCTTGTTCTCTTTGCTGATATATACTGACAGTTTAGCTTCTGTCTTATTGTCTCTGCTGATGTACGTATACTGACAGTTTAGCTTCTTTCTTATTCTCTCTGCTGATATATACTGACAGTTGCGCTTCTGTCTTGTTCTCTCTGCTGATATATACTGACAGTTTAGCTTCTGTCTTTTTCTCTCTTCTGATATGTATTGGCAGTTTAGCTTCTGTCTTGTTCTGTCTGCTGATATATACTGACAGTTTTCTTTCTGTCTTGTTCTCTCTTCTGATATACATTGACAGCTAAGCTTCCATCTTGTTCTCTCTGCTGAGATATACTGACAGTTTAGCTTCTGTCTTGTTCACTCTGCTGATATATACTAACAGTTTTCCTTCTATCTTGTTCTCTCTGCTGATATATACTGACAGTTTAGCTTCTGTCTTGTTGTCTCTGCTGATAAATAGTGACAGTTTAGCGTTTGTCTTGTTCTCTCTGCTGATATATACTAACAGTTTTGCTTCTGTCCTGTTCACTCTGCTGATATATACTGACAGTTTTCCTTCTGTCTTATTCTCTCTGCTGATATATACTGACAGTTTAGCTTCTGTCTTATTCTCTCTGCTGATGTATGTATACTGAGAGTTTAGCTTCTTTCTTATTCTCTCTGCTGATATATACTGACAGTTGCGCTTCTGTCTTGTTCTTTCTGCTGATATATACTAACAGTTTAGCTTCTGTCTTGTTCACTCTGCTGATATATACTGACAATTTTCCTTCTGTCTTGTTCTCTCTTCTGATATATATTGACAGTTTAGCTTCTGTCTTGTTCTCTCTGCTGATATATACTGACAGTTGTGCGTCGGTCTTGTTCTCTCTGCTGATATATACTGACAGTTTAGCTTCTGTCTTATTGTCTCTGCTGATGTACGTATACTGACAGTTTAGCTTCTTTCTTATTCTCTCTGCTAATATATACTGACAGTTGCGCTTCTGTCTTGTTCTCTCTGCTGATATATACTGACAGTTTAGCTTCTGTCTTGTTCTTTCTGCTGATATATACTAACAGTTTAGCTTCTGTCTTGTTCACTCTGCTGATATATACTGACAGTTTTCTTTCTGTCTTGTTCTCTCTTCTTATATACATTGACAGTTTAGCTTCCACCTTTTTCTCTCTGCTGAGATATACTGACAGTTTAGCTTTTGTCTTGTTCACTCTGCTGATATATACTGACAGTTTTCCTTCTATCTTGTTCTCTCTGCTGATATATACTGACAGTTTAGCTTCTGTCTTGTTGTCTCTGCTGATAAATAGTGACAGTTTAGCGTTTGTCTTGTTCTCTCTGCTGATATATACTAACAGTTTTGCTTCTGTCCTGTTCACTCTGCTGATATATACAGACAGTTTAGCTTCTGCCTTGTTCTCTCTGCTGTTATATACTAACAGTTTAGCTTCTGTCTTGTTCACTCTGCTGATATATACTGACAGTTTTCCTTCTGTCTTATTCTCTCTGCTGATATATACTGACAGTTTAGCTTCTGTCTTATTGTCTCTGCTGATGTACGTATACTGACAGCTTAGCTTGTTTCTTATTCTCTCTGCTGATATATACTGACAGTTGCGCTTCTGTCTTGTTCTCTCTGCTGATATATACTGACAGTTTAGCTTCTGTCTTTTTCTCTCTGCTGATATATACTGGCAGTTTAGCTTCTGTCTTGTTGTCTCTGCTGATAAATAGTGACAGTTTAGCGTTTGTCTCGTTCTCTCTGCTGATATATACTAACAGTTCTGCTTCTTTCCTGTTCACTCTGCTGAGAGATACAGACAGTTTAGCTTCTGCCTTGTTCTCTCTGTTGATATATACTGACAGTTTTCCTTCTGTCTTATTCTCTCTGCTGATATATACTGACAGTTTAGCTTCTGTCTTGTTCTCTCTGCTGATATATACTAACAGTTTAGCTTCTGTCTTTTATCACTCTGCTGATATATACTGACAATTTTCCTTCTGTCTTGTTCTCTCTTCTGATATGTATTGGCAGTTTAGCTTCTGTCTTGTTCTGTCTGCTGATATATACTGACAGTTTTCTTTCTGTCTTGTTCTCTCTTCTGATATACATTGACAGTTTAGCTTCCACCTTTTTCTCTCTGCTGAGATATACTGACAGTTTAGCTTCTGTCTTGTTCACTCTGCTGATATATACTGACAGTTTTCCTTCTGTCTTGTTCTCTTTGCTGATATATACTGACAGTTTAGCTTCTGTCTTATTGTCTCTGCTGATGTACGTATACTGACAGTTTAGCTTCTTTCTTATTCTCTCTGCTGATATATACTGACAGTTGCGCTTCTGTCTTGTTCTCTCTGCTGATATATACTGACAGTTTAGCTTCTGTCTTTTTCTCTCTTCTGATATGTATTGGCAGTTTAGCTTCTGTCTTGTTCTGTCTGCTGATATATACTGACAGTTTTCTTTCTGTCTTGTTCTCTCTTCTGATATACATTGACAGCTAAGCTTCCATCTTGTTCTCTCTGCTGAGATATACTGACAGTTTAGCTTCTGTCTTGTTCACTCTGCTGATATATACTAACAGTTTTCCTTCTATCTTGTTCTCTCTGCTGATATATACTGACAGTTTAGCTTCTGTCTTGTTGTCTCTGCTGATAAATAGTGACAGTTTAGCGTTTGTCTTGTTCTCTCTGCTGATATATACTAACAGTTTTGCTTCTGTCCTGTTCACTCTGCTGATATATACTGACAATTTTCCTTCTGTCTTATTCTCTCTGCTGATATATACTGACAGTTTAGCTTCTGTCTTATTCTCTCTGCTGATGTATGTATACTGAGAGTTTAGCTTCTTTCTTATTCTCTCTGCTGATATATACTGACAGTTGCGCTTCTGTCTTGTTCTTTCTGCTGATATATACTAACAGTTTAGCTTCTGTCTTGTTCACTCTGCTGATATATACTGACAATTTTCCTTCTGTCTTGTTCTCTCTTCTGATATATATTGACAGTTTAGCTTCTGTCTTGTTCTCTCTGCTGATATATACTGACAGTTGTGCGTCGGTCTTGTTCTCTCTGCTGATATATACTGACAGTTTAGCTTCTGTCTTGTTCTCTCTTCTGATATGTATTGGCAGTTTAGCTTCTGTCTTGTTCTGTCTGCTGATATATACTGACAGTTTTCTTTCTGTCTTGTTCTCTCTTCTGATATACATTGACAGCTAAGCTTCCATCTTGTTCTCTCTGCTGAGATATACTGACAGTTTAGCTTCTGTCTTGTTCACTCTGCTGATATATACTAACAGTTTTCCTTCTATCTTGTTCTCTCTGCTGATATATACTGACAGTTTAGCTTCTGTCTTGTTGTCTCTGCTGATAAATAGTGACAGTTTAGCGTTTGTCTTGTTCTCTCTGCTGATATATACTAACAGTTTTGCTTCTGTCCTGTTCACTCTGCTGATATATACTGACAGTTTTCCTTCTGTCTTATTCTCTCTGCTGATATATACTGACAGTTTAGCTTCTGTCTTATTCTCTCTGCTGATGTATGTATACTGAGAGTTTAGCTTCTTTCTTATTCTCTCTGCTGATATATACTGACAGTTGCGCTTCTGTCTTGTTCTTTCTGCTGATATATACTAACAGTTTAGCTTCTGTCTTGTTCACTCTGCTGATATATACTGACAATTTTCCTTCTGTCTTGTTCTCTCTTCTGATATATATTGACAGTTTAGCTTCTGTCTTGTTCTCTCTGCTGATATATACTGACAGTTGTGCGTCGGTCTTGTTCTCTCTGCTGATATATACTGACAGTTTAGCTTCTGTCTTATTGTCTCTGCTGATGTACGTATACTGACAGTTTAGCTTCTTTCTTATTCTCTCTGCTAATATATACTGACAGTTGCGCTTCTGTCTTGTTCTCTCTGCTGATATATACTGACAGTTTAGCTTCTGTCTTGTTCTTTCTGCTGATATATACTAACAGTTTAGCTTCTGTCTTGTTCACTCTGCTGATATATACTGACAGTTTTCTTTCTGTCTTGTTCTCTCTTCTTATATACATTGACAGTTTAGCTTCCACCTTTTTCTCTCTGCTGAGATATACTGACAGTTTAGCTTCTGTCTTGTTCACTCTGCTGATATATACTGACAGTTTTCCTTCTATCTTGTTCTCTCTGCTGATATATACTGACAGTTTAGCTTCTGTCTTGTTGTCTCTGCTGATAAATAGTGACAGTTTAGCGTTTGTCTTGTTCTCTCTGCTGATATATACTAACAGTTTTGCTTCTGTCCTGTTCACTCTGCTGATATATACAGACAGTTTAGCTTCTGCCTTGTTCTCTCTGCTGTTATATACTAACAGTTTAGCTTCTGTCTTGTTCACTCTGCTGATATATACTGACAGTTTTCCTTCTGTCTTATTCTCTCTGCTGATATATACTGACAGTTTAGCTTCTGTCTTATTGTCTCTGCTGATGTACGTATACTGACAGCTTAGCTTGTTTCTTATTCTCTCTGCTGATATATACTGACAGTTGCGCTTCTGTCTTGTTCTCTCTGCTGATATATACTGACAGTTTAGCTTCTGTCTTTTTCTCTCTGCTGATATATACTGGCAGTTTAGCTTCTGTCTTGTTCTCTCTGCTGATATATACTGACAGTTTAGCTTCTGTCTTGTTCTCTCTTCTGATATGTATTGGCAGTTTAGCTTCTGTCTTGTTCTGTCTGCTGATATATACTGACAGTTTTCTTTCTGTCTTGTTCTCTCTTCTGATATACATTGACAGCTAAGCTTCCATCTTGTTCTCTCTGCTGAGATATACTGACAGTTTAGCTTCTGTCTTGTTCACTCTGCTGATATATACTAACAGTTTTCCTTCTATCTTGTTCTCTCTGCTGATATATACTGACAGTTTAGCTTCTGTCTTGTTGTCTCTGCTGATAAATAGTGACAGTTTAGCGTTTGTCTTGTTCTCTCTGCTGATATATACTAACAGTTTTGCTTCTGTCCTGTTCACTCTGCTGATATATACTGACAGTTTTCCTTCTGTCTTATTCTCTCTGCTGATATATACTGACAGTTTCGCTTCTGTCTTATTCTCTCTGCTGATGTATGTATACTGAGAGTTTAGCTTCTTTCTTATTCTCTCTGCTGATATATACTGACAGTTGCGCTTCTGTCTTGTTCTTTCTGCTGATATATACTAACAGTTTAGCTTCTGTCTTGTTCACTCTGCTGATATATACTGACAATTTTCCTTCTGTCTTGTTCTCTCTTCTGATATATATTGACAGTTTAGCTTCTGTCTTGTTCTCTCTGCTGATATATACTGACAGTTGTGCGTCGGTCTTGTTCTCTCTGCTGATATATACTGACAGTTTAGCTTCTGTCTTATTGTCTCTACTGATGTACGTATACTGACAGTTTAGCTTCTTTCTTATTCTCTCTGCTAATATATACTGACAGTTGCGCTTCTGTCTTGTTCTCTCTGCTGATATATACTGACAGTTTAGCTTCTGTCTTGTTCTTTCTGCTGATATATACTAACAGTTTAGCTTCTGTCTTGTTCACTCTGCTGATATATACTGACAGTTTTCTTTCTGTCTTGTTCTCTCTTCTTATATACATTGACAGTTTAGCTTCCACCTTTTTCTCTCTGCTGAGATATACTGACAGTTTAGCTTCTGTCTTGTTCACTCTGCTGATATATACTGACAGTTTTCCTTCTATCTTGTTCTCTCTGCTGATATATACTGACAGTTTAGCTTCTGTCTTGTTGTCTCTGCTGATAAATAGTGACAGTTTAGCGTTTGTCTTGTTCTCTCTGCTGATATATACTGACAGTTTAGCTTCTGTCTTTTTCTCTCTTCTGATATGTATTGGCAGTTTAGCTTCTGTCTTGTTCTGTCTGCTGATATATACTGACAGTTTTCTTTCTGTCTTGTTCTCTCTTCTGATATACATTGACAGCTAAGCTTCCATCTTGTTCTCTCTGCTGAGATATACTGACAGTTTAGCTTCTGTCTTATTCTCTCTGCTGATATATACTGACAGTTGCGCTTCTGTCTTGTTGTCTCTGCTGATATATACTGACAGTTTAGCTTCTGTCTTTTTCTCTCTGCTGATATATACTGGCAGTTTAGCTTCTGTCTTGTTCACTCTGCTGATATATACTGACAGTTTTCTTTCTGTCTTGTTCTGTCTTCTGATATTCATTGACAGCTAAGCTTCCATCTTGTTCTCTCTGCTGATATATACTGACAGTTTAGCTTCTTTCTTATCCAAAGGAGTTGAATCAAGTGCAACTGGACTTGGTATATATATCCGTGAAGACGTTACGTTACGTTAAGCTAGTCTGACTGGCTGGTGATGAGACTCAGAATTTATCCTCTTAGAGTTGTTGTCAGAGCTATAGATGTCCATGGCTCTTTGTATCCCGATGTTTGCTGACAGTTTAGGTTCTGTCGTGTTCTCTCTGCTGAGATAGACTGACAGTTTAGCTTCTGTCTTATTCTCTCTGCTGATGTACGTATACTGAGAGTTTAGCTTCTTTCTTATTCTCTCTGCAGATATATACTGACAGTTTAGCTCCTGACTTGTTGTCTCTGCTGATATATACTGACAGTTTAGCGTTTGTCTTGTTCACTCTGCTGATATATACTGACAGTTTAGCTTCTGTCTTGTTCTCTCTGCTGATATATACTAACAGTTTAGCTTCTGTCTTTTATCACTCTGCTGATATATACTGACAATTTTCCTTCTGTCTTGTTCTCTCTTCTGATATGTATTGGCAGTTTAGCTTCTGTCTTGTTCTGTCTGCTGATATATACTGACAGTTTTCTTTCTGTCTTGTTCTCTCTTCTGATATACATTGACAGTTTAGCTTCCATCTTTTTCTCTCTGCTGAGATATACTGACAGTTTAGCTTCTGTCTTGTTCACTCTGCTGATATATACTGACAGTTTTCCTTCTATCTTGTTCTCTCTGCTGATATATACTGACAGTTTAGCTTCTGTCTTGTTGTCTCTGCTGATAAATAGTGACAGTTTAGCGTTTGTCTTGTTCTCTCTGCTGATATATACTAACAGTTTTGCTTCTGTCCTGTTCACTCTGCTGATATATACAGACAGTTTAGCTTCTGCCTTGTTCTCTCTGCTGTTATATACTAACAGTTTAGCTTCTGTCTTGTTCACTCTGCTGATATATACTGACAGTTTTCCTTCTGTCTTATTCTCTCTGCTGATATATACTGACAGTTTAGCTTCTGTCTTATTGTCTCTGCTGATGTACGTATACTGACAGTTTAGCTTGTTTCTTATTCTCTCTGCTGATATATACTGACAGTTGCGCTTCTGTCTTGTTCTCTCTGCTGATATATACTGACAGTTTAGCTTCTGTCTTTTTCTCTCTGCTGATATATACTGGCAGTTTAGCTTCTGTCTTGTTGTCTCTGCTGATAAATAGTGACAGTTTAGCGTTTGTCTCGTTCTCTCTGCTGATATATACTAACAGTTCTGCTTCTTTCCTGTTCACTCTGCTGAGAGATACAGACAGTTTAGCTTCTGCCTTGTTCTCTCTGTTGATATATACTGACAGTTTTCCTTCTGTCTTATTCTCTCTGCTGATATATACTGACAGTTTAGCTTCTGTCTTGTTCTCTCTGCTGATATATACTAACAGTTTAGCTTCTGTCTTTTATCACTCTGCTGATATATACTGACAATTTTCCTTCTGTCTTGTTCTCTCTTCTGATATGTATTGGCAGTTTAGCTTCTGTCTTGTTCTGTCTGCTGATATATACTGACAGTTTTCTTTCTGTCTTGTTCTCTCTTCTGATATACATTGACAGTTTAGCTTCCACCTTTTTCTCTCTGCTGAGATATACTGACAGTTTAGCTTCTGTCTTGTTCACTCTGCTGATATATACTGACAGTTTTCCTTCTGTCTTGTTCTCTTTGCTGATATATACTGACAGTTTAGCTTCTGTCTTATTGTCTCTGCTGATGTACGTATACTGACAGTTTAGCTTCTTTCTTATTCTCTCTGCTGATATATACTGACAGTTGCGCTTCTGTCTTGTTCTCTCTGCTGATATATACTGACAGTTTAGCTTCTGTCTTTTTCTCTCTTCTGATATGTATTGGCAGTTTAGCTTCTGTCTTGTTCTGTCTGCTGATATATACTGACAGTTTTCTTTCTGTCTTGTTCTCTCTTCTGATATACATTGACAGCTAAGCTTCCATCTTGTTCTCTCTGCTGAGATATACTGACAGTTTAGCTTCTGTCTTGTTCACTCTGCTGATATATACTAACAGTTTTCCTTCTATCTTGTTCTCTCTGCTGATATATACTGACAGTTTAGCTTCTGTCTTGTTGTCTCTGCTGATAAATAGTGACAGTTTAGCGTTTGTCTTGTTCTCTCTGCTGATATATACTAACAGTTTTGCTTCTGTCCTGTTCACTCTGCTGATATATACTGACAATTTTCCTTCTGTCTTATTCTCTCTGCTGATATATACTGACAGTTTAGCTTCTGTCTTATTCTCTCTGCTGATGTATGTATACTGAGAGTTTAGCTTCTTTCTTATTCTCTCTGCTGATATATACTGACAGTTGCGCTTCTGTCTTGTTCTTTCTGCTGATATATACTAACAGTTTAGCTTCTGTCTTGTTCACTCTGCTGATATATACTGACAATTTTCCTTCTGTCTTGTTCTCTCTTCTGATATATATTGACAGTTTAGCTTCTGTCTTGTTCTCTCTGCTGATATATACTGACAGTTGTGCGTCGGTCTTGTTCTCTCTGCTGATATATACTGACAGTTTAGCTTCTGTCTTGTTCTCTCTTCTGATATGTATTGGCAGTTTAGCTTCTGTCTTGTTCTGTCTGCTGATATATACTGACAGTTTTCTTTCTGTCTTGTTCTCTCTTCTGATATACATTGACAGCTAAGCTTCCATCTTGTTCTCTCTGCTGAGATATACTGACAGTTTAGCTTCTGTCTTGTTCACTCTGCTGATATATACTAACAGTTTTCCTTCTATCTTGTTCTCTCTGCTGATATATACTGACAGTTTAGCTTCTGTCTTGTTGTCTCTGCTGATAAATAGTGACAGTTTAGCGTTTGTCTTGTTCTCTCTGCTGATATATACTAACAGTTTTGCTTCTGTCCTGTTCACTCTGCTGATATATACTGACAGTTTTCCTTCTGTCTTATTCTCTCTGCTGATATATACTGACAGTTTAGCTTCTGTCTTATTCTCTCTGCTGATGTATGTATACTGAGAGTTTAGCTTCTTTCTTATTCTCTCTGCTGATATATACTGACAGTTGCGCTTCTGTCTTGTTCTTTCTGCTGATATATACTAACAGTTTAGCTTCTGTCTTGTTCACTCTGCTGATATATACTGACAATTTTCCTTCTGTCTTGTTCTCTCTTCTGATATATATTGACAGTTTAGCTTCTGTCTTGTTCTCTCTGCTGATATATACTGACAGTTGTGCGTCGGTCTTGTTCTCTCTGCTGATATATACTGACAGTTTAGCTTCTGTCTTATTGTCTCTGCTGATGTACGTATACTGACAGTTTAGCTTCTTTCTTATTCTCTCTGCTAATATATACTGACAGTTGCGCTTCTGTCTTGTTCTCTCTGCTGATATATACTGACAGTTTAGCTTCTGTCTTGTTCTTTCTGCTGATATATACTAACAGTTTAGCTTCTGTCTTGTTCACTCTGCTGATATATACTGACAGTTTTCTTTCTGTCTTGTTCTCTCTTCTTATATACATTGACAGTTTAGCTTCCACCTTTTTCTCTCTGCTGAGATATACTGACAGTTTAGCTTTTGTCTTGTTCACTCTGCTGATATATACTGACAGTTTTCCTTCTATCTTGTTCTCTCTGCTGATATATACTGACAGTTTAGCTTCTGTCTTGTTGTCTCTGCTGATAAATAGTGACAGTTTAGCGTTTGTCTTGTTCTCTCTGCTGATATATACTAACAGTTTTGCTTCTGTCCTGTTCACTCTGCTGATATATACAGACAGTTTAGCTTCTGCCTTGTTCTCTCTGCTGTTATATACTAACAGTTTAGCTTCTGTCTTGTTCACTCTGCTGATATATACTGACAGTTTTCCTTCTGTCTTATTCTCTCTGCTGATATATACTGACAGTTTAGCTTCTGTCTTATTGTCTCTGCTGATGTACGTATACTGACAGCTTAGCTTGTTTCTTATTCTCTCTGCTGATATATACTGACAGTTGCGCTTCTGTCTTGTTCTCTCTGCTGATATATACTGACAGTTTAGCTTCTGTCTTTTTCTCTCTGCTGATATATACTGGCAGTTTAGCTTCTGTCTTGTTGTCTCTGCTGATAAATAGTGACAGTTTAGCGTTTGTCTCGTTCTCTCTGCTGATATATACTAACAGTTCTGCTTCTTTCCTGTTCACTCTGCTGAGAGATACAGACAGTTTAGCTTCTGCCTTGTTCTCTCTGCTGATATATACTGACAGTTTTCCTTCTGTCTTATTCTCTCTGCTGATATATACTGACAGTTTAGCTTCTGTCTTATTCTCTCTGCTGATGTACGTATACTGACAGTTTAGCTTCTTTCTTATTCTCTCTGCTAATATATACTGACAGTTGCGCTTCTGTCTTGTTCTCTCTGCTGATATATACTGACAGTTTAGCTTCTGTCTTGTTCACTCTGCTGATATATACAGAAAGATTAGCTTCTGCCTTGTTCTCTCTGCTGATATATACTGACAGTTTAGCTCCTGACTTGTTGTCTCTGCTGATATATACTGACAGTTTAGCGTTTGTCTTGTTCACTCTGCTGATATATACTGACAGTTTAGCTTCTGTCTTGTTCTCTCTGCTGATATATACTAACAGTTTAGCTTCTGTCTTTTATCACTCTGCTGATATATACTGACAATTTTCCTTCTGTCTTGTTCTCTCTTCTGATATGTATTGGCAGTTTAGCTTCTGTCTTGTTCACTCTGCTGATATATACTGACAGTTTTCTTTCTGTCTTGTTCTCTCTTCTGATATACATTGACAGCTAAGCTTCCATCTTGTTCTCTCTGCTGAGATATACTGACAGTTTAGCTTCTGTCTTGTTCACTCTGCTGATATATACTAACAGTTTTCCTTCTATCTTGTTCTCTCTGCTGATATATACTGACAGTTTAGCTTCTGTCTTGTTGTCTCTGCTGATAAATAGTGACAGTTTAGCGTTTGTCTTGTTCTCTCTGCTGATATATACTAACAGTTTTGCTTCTGTCCTGTTCACTCTGCTGATATATACTGACAGTTTTCCTTCTGTCTTATTCTCTCTGCTGATATATACTGACAGTTTAGCTTCTGTCTTATTCTCTCTGCTGATGTATGTATACTGAGAGTTTAGCTTCTTTCTTATTCTCTCTGCTGATATATACTGACAGTTGCGCTTCTGTCTTGTTCACTCTGCTGATATATACTGACAATTTTCCTTCTGTCTTGTTCTCTCTTCTGATATATATTGACAGTTTAGCTTCTGTCTTGTTCTCTCTGCTGATATATACTGACAGTTGTGCGTCGGTCTTGTTCTCTCTGCTGATATATACTGACAGTTTAGCTTCTGTCTTATTGTCTCTGCTGATGTACGTATACTGACAGTTTAGCTTCTTTCTTATTCTCTCTGCTAATATATACTGACAGTTGCGCTTCTGTCTTGTTCTCTCTGCTGATATATACTGACAGTTTTCCTTCTGTCTTGTTCTCTTTGCTGATATATACTGACAGTTTAGCTTCTGTCTTGTTCTCTCTGCTGATATATACTAACAGTTTAGCTTCTGTCTTGTTCACTCTGCTGATATATACTGACAGTTTTCCTTCTGTCTTGTTCTCTCTTCTGATATATACTGACAGTTTAGCTTCTGTCTTATTGTCCCTGCTGATGTACGTATACTGACAGTTTAGCTTCTTTCTTATTCTCTCTGCTGATATATACTGACAGTTGCGCGTCTGTCTTGTTCTCTCTGCTGATATATACTGACAGTTTAGCTTCTGTCTTATTCTCTCTGCTGATGTACGTATACTGACAGTTTAGCTTCTTTCTTATTCTCTCTGCTGATATATACTGACAGTTGCGCTTCTGTCTTGTTGTCTCTGCTGATATATACTGACAGTTTAGCTTCTGTCTTTTTCTCTCTGCTGATATATACTGGCAGTTTAGCTTCTGTCTTGTTCACTCTGCTGATATATACTGACAGTTTTCTTTCTGTCTTGTTCTGTCTTCTGATATTCATTGACAGCTAAGCTTCCATCTTGTTCTCTCTGCTGATATATACTGACAGTTTAGCTTCTTTCTTATCCAAAGGAGTTGAATCAAGTGCAACTGGACTTGGTATATATATCCGTGAAGACGTTACGTTACGTTAAGCTAGTCTGACTGGCTGGTGATGAGACTCAGAATTTATCCTCTTAGAGTTGTTATCAGAGCTATAGATGTCCATGGCTCTTTGTATCCCGATGTTTGCTGACAGTTTAGGTTCTGTCGTGTTCTCTCTGCTGAGATAGACTGACAGTTTAGCTTCTGTCTTATTCTCTCTGCTGATGTACGTATACTGAGAGTTTAGCTTCTTTCTTATTCTCTCTGCAGATATATACTGACAGTTTAGCTCCTGACTTGTTGTCTCTGCTGATATATACTGACAGTTTAGCGTTTGTCTTGTTCACTCTGCTGATATATACTGACAGTTTAGCTTCTGTCTTGTTCTCTCTGCTGATATATACTAACAGTTTAGCTTCTGTGTTTTATCACTCTGCTGATATATACTGACAATTTTCCTTCTGTCTTGTTCTCTCTTCTGATATGTATTGGCAGTTTAGCTTCTGTCTTGTTCTGTCTGCTGATATATACTGACAGTTTTCTTTCTGTCTTGTTCTCTCTTCTGATATACATTGACAGTTTAGCTTCCATCTTTTTCTCTCTGCTGAGATATACTGACAGTCTAGCTTCTGTCTTGTTCACTCTGCTGATATATACTGACAGTTTTCCTTCTATCTTGTTCTCTCTGCTGATATATACTGACAGTTTAGCTTCTGTCTTGTTGTCTCTGCTGATAAATAGTGACAGTTTAGCATTTGTCTTGTTCTCTCTGCTGATATATACTAACAGTTTTGCTTCTGTCCTGTTCACTCTGCTGATATATACAGACAGTTTATCTTCTGCCTTGTTCTCTCTGCTGTTATATACTAACAGTTTAGCTTCTGTCTTGTTCACTCTGCTGATATATACTGACAGTTTTCCTTCTGTCTTATTCTCTCTGCTGATATATACTGACAGTTTAGCTTCTGTCTTATTGTCTCTGCTGATGTACGTATACTGACAGTTTAGCTTGTTTCTTATTCTCTCTGCTGATATATACTGACAGTTGCGCTTCTGTCTTGTTCTCTCTGCTGATATATACTGACAGTTTAGCTTCTGTCTTTTTCTCTCTGCTGATATATACTGGCAGTTTAGCTTCTGTCTTGTTGTCTCTGCTGATAAATAGTGACAGTTTAGCGTTTGTCTTGTTCTCTCTGCTGATATATACTAACAGTTTTGCTTCTTTCCTGTTCGCTCTGCTGAGAGATACAGACAGTTTAGCTTCTGCCTTGTTCTCTCTGCTGATATATACTGACAGTTTTCCTTCTGTCTTATTCTCTCTGCTGATATATACTGACAGTTTAGCTTCTGTCTTATTCTCTCTGCTGATGTACGTATACTGACAGTTTAGCTTCTTTCTTATTCTCTCTGCTGATATATACTGACAGTTGCGCTTCTGTCTTGTTCTCTCTGCTGATATATACTGACAGTTTAGCTTCTGTCTTTTTCTCTCTTCTGATATGTATTGGCAGTTTAGCTTCTGTCTTGTTCTGTCTGCTGATATATACTGACAGTTTTCTTTCTGTCTTGTTCTCTCTTCTGATATACATTGACAGCTAAGCTTCCATCTTGTTCTCTCTGCTGAGATATACTGACAGTTTAGCTTCTGTCTTGTTCACTCTGCTGATATATACTAACAGTTTTCCTTCTATCTTGTTCTCTCTGCTGATATATACTGACAGTTTAGCTTCTGTCTTGTTGTCTCTGCTGATAAATAGTGACAGTTTAGCGTTTGTCTTGTTCTCTCTGCTGATATATACTAACAGTTTTGCTTCTGTCTTGTTCTCTCTGCTGATATATACTAACAGTTTAGCTTCTGTCTTGTTCACTCTGCTGATATATACTGACAGTTTTCCTTCTGTCTTGTTCTCTCTTCTGATATATACTGACAGTTTAGCTTCTGTCTTATTGTCCCTGCTGATGTACGTATACTGACAGTTTAGCTTCTTTCTTATTCTCTCTGCTGATATATACTGACAGTTGCGCGTCTGTCTTGTTCTCTCTGCTGATATATACTGACAGTTTAGCTTCTGTCTTATTCTCTCTGCTGATGTACGTATACTGACAGTTTAGCTTCTTTCTTATTCTCTCTGCTGATATATACTGACAGTTGCGCTTCTGTCTTGTTGTCTCTGCTGATATATACTGACAGTTTAGCTTCTGTCTTTTTCTCTCTGCTGATATATACTGGCAGTTTAGCTTCTGTCTTGTTCACTCTGCTGATATATACTGACAGTTTTCTTTCTGTCTTGTTCTGTCTTCTGATATTCATTGACAGCTAAGCTTCCATCTTGTTCTCTCTGCTGATATATACTGACAGTTTAGCTTCTTTCTTATCCAAAGGAGTTGAATCAAGTGCAACTGGACTTGGTATATATATCCGTGAAGACGTTACGTTACGTTAAGCTAGTCTGACTGGCTGGTGATGAGACTCAGAATTTATCCTCTTAGAGTTGTTATCAGAGCTATAGATGTCCATGGCTCTTTGTATCCCGATGTTTGCTGACAGTTTAGGTTCTGTCGTGTTCTCTCTGCTGAGATAGACTGACAGTTTAGCTTCTGTCTTATTCTCTCTGCTGATGTACGTATACTGAGAGTTTAGCTTCTTTCTTATTCTCTCTGCAGATATATACTGACAGTTTAGCTCCTGACTTGTTGTCTCTGCTGATATATACTGACAGTTTAGCGTTTGTCTTGTTCACTCTGCTGATATATACTGACAGTTTAGCTTCTGTCTTGTTCTCTCTGCTGATATATACTAACAGTTTAGCTTCTGTGTTTTATCACTCTGCTGATATATACTGACAATTTTCCTTCTGTCTTGTTCTCTCTTCTGATATGTATTGGCAGTTTAGCTTCTGTCTTGTTCTGTCTGCTGATATATACTGACAGTTTTCTTTCTGTCTTGTTCTCTCTTCTGATATACATTGACAGTTTAGCTTCCATCTTTTTCTCTCTGCTGAGATATACTGACAGTCTAGCTTCTGTCTTGTTCACTCTGCTGATATATACTGACAGTTTTCCTTCTATCTTGTTCTCTCTGCTGATATATACTGACAGTTTAGCTTCTGTCTTGTTGTCTCTGCTGATAAATAGTGACAGTTTAGCGTTTGTCTTGTTCTCTCTGCTGATATATACTAACAGTTTTGCTTCTGTCCTGTTCACTCTGCTGATATATACAGACAGTTTATCTTCTGCCTTGTTCTCTCTGCTGTTATATACTAACAGTTTAGCTTCTGTCTTGTTCACTCTGCTGATATATACTGACAGTTTTCCTTCTGTCTTATTCTCTCTGCTGATATATACTGACAGTTTAGCTTCTGTCTTATTGTCTCTGCTGATGTACGTATACTGACAGTTTAGCTTGTTTCTTATTCTCTCTGCTGATATATACTGACAGTTGCGCTTCTGTCTTGTTCTCTCTGCTGATATATACTGACAGTTTAGCTTCTGTCTTTTTCTCTCTGCTGATATATACTGGCAGTTTAGCTTCTGTCTTGTTGTCTCTGCTGATAAATAGTGACAGTTTAGCGTTTGTCTTGTTCTCTCTGCTGATATATACTAACAGTTTTGCTTCTTTCCTGTTCGCTCTGCTGAGAGATACAGACAGTTTAGCTTCTGCCTTGTTCTCTCTGCTGATATATACTGACAGTTTTCCTTCTGTCTTATTCTCTCTGCTGATATATACTGACAGTTTAGCTTCTGTCTTATTCTCTCTGCTGATGCACGTATACTGACAGTTTAGCTTCTTTCTTATTCTCTCTGCTAATATATACTGACAGTTGCGCTTCTGTCTTGTTCTCTCTGCTGATATATACTGACAGTTTAGCTTCTGTCTTGTTCACTCTGCTGATATATACAGAAAGATTAGCTTCTGCCTTGTTCTCTCTGCTGATATATACTGACAGTTTAGCTCCTGATTTGTCTCTGCTGATATATACTGACAGTTTAGCGTTTGTCTTGTTCACTCTGCTGATATATACTGACAGTTTTCCTTCTGTCTTGTTCTCTTTGCTGATATATACTGACAGTTTAGCTTCTGTCTTATTGTCTCTGCTGATGTACGTATACTGACAGTTTAGCTTCTTTCTTATTCTCTCTGCTGATATATACTGACAGTTGCGCTTCTGTCTTGTTCTCTCTGCTGATATATACTGACAGTTTAGCTTCTGTCTTTTTCTCTCTTCTGATATGTATTGGCAGTTTAGCTTCTGTCTTGTTCTGTCTGCTGATATATACTGACAGTTTTCTTTCTGTCTTGTTCTCTCTTCTGATATACATTGACAGCTAAGCTTCCATCTTGTTCTCTCTGCTGATATATACTGACAGTTTAGCGTTTGTCTTGTTCACTCTGCTGATATATACTGACAGTTTTCCTTCTGTCTTGTTCTCTTTGCTGATATATACTGACAGTTTAGCTTCTGTCTTATTGTCTCTGCTGATGTACGTATACTGACAGTTTAGCTTCTTTCTTATTCTCTCTGCTGATATATACTGACAGTTGGGCTTCTGTCTTGTTCTCTCTGCTGATATATACTGACAGTTTAGCTTCTGTCTTTTTCTCTCTTCTGATATGTATTGGCAGTTTAGCTTCTGTCTTGTTCTGTCTGCTGATATATACTGACAGTTTTCTTTCTGTCTTGTTCTCTCTTCTGATATACATTGACAGCTAAGCTTCCATCTTGTTCTCTCTGCTGAGATATACTGACAGTTTAGCTTCTGTCTTGTTCACTCTGCTGATATATACTAACAGTTTTCCTTCTATCTTGTTCTCTCTGCTGATATATACTGACAGTTTAGCTTCTGTCTTGTTGTCTCTGCTGATAAATAGTGACAGTTTAGCGTTTGTCTTGTTCTCTCTGCTGATATATACTAACAGTTTTGCTTCTGTCCTGTTCACTCTGCTGATATATACTGACAGTTTTCCTTCTGTCTTATTCTCTCTGCTGATATATACTGACAGTTTAGCTTCTGTCTTATTCTCTCTGCTGATGTATGTATACTGAGAGTTTAGCTTCTGTCTTATTCTCTCTGCTGATATATACTGACAGTTGCGCTTCTGTCTTGTTCTTTCTGCTGATATATACTAACAGTTTAGCTTCTGTCTTGTTCACTCTGCTGATATATACTGACAATTTTCCTTCTGTCTTGTTCTCTCTTCTGATATATATTGACAGTTTAGCTTCTGTCTTGTTCTCTCTGCTGATATATACTGACAGTTGTGCGTCGGTCTTGTTCTCTCTGCTGATATATACTGACAGTTTAGCTTCTGTCTTGTTCTCTCTTCTGATATGTATTGGCAGTTTAGCTTCTGTCTTGTTCTGTCTGCTGATATATACTGACAGTTTTCTTTCTGTCTTGTTCTCTCTTCTGATATACATTGACAGCTAAGCTTCCATCTTGTTCTCTCTGCTGAGATATACTGACAGTTTAGCTTCTGTCTTGTTCACTCTGCTGATATATACTAACAGTTTTCCTTCTATCTTGTTCTCTCTGCTGATATATACTGACAGTTTAGCTTCTGTCTTGTTGTCTCTGCTGATAAATAGTGACAGTTTAGCGTTTGTCTTGTTCTCTCTGCTGATATATACTAACAGTTTTGCTTCTGTCCTGTTCACTCTGCTGATATATACTGACAGTTTTCCTTCTGTCTTATTCTCTCTGCTGATATATACTGACAGTTTAGCTTCTGTCTTATTCTCTCTGCTGATGTATGTATACTGAGAGTTTAGCTTCTTTCTTATTCTCTCTGCTGATATATACTGACAGTTGCGCTTCTGTCTTGTTCTTTCTGCTGATATATACTAACAGTTTAGCTTCTGTCTTGTTCACTCTGCTGACATATACTGACAATTTTCCTTCTGTCTTGTTCTCTCTTCTGATATATATTGACAGTTTAGCTTCTGTCTTGTTCTCTCTGCTGATATATACTGACAGTTGTGCGTCGGTCTTGTTCTCTCTGCTGATATATACTGACAGTTTAGCTTCTGTCTTATTGTCTCTGCTGATGTACGTATACTGACAGTTTAGCTTCTTTCTTATTCTCTCTGCTAATATATACTGACAGTTGCGCTTCTGTCTTGTTCTCTCTGCTGATGTATACTGACAGTTTAGCTTCTGTCTTGTTCTTTCTGCTGATATATACTAACAGTTTAGCTTCTGTCTTGTTCACTCTGCTGATATATACTGACAGTTTTCTTTCTGTCTTGTTCTCTCTTCTGATATACATTGACAGTTTAGCTTCCATCTTTTTCTCTCTGCTGAGATATACTGACAGTCTAGCTTCTGTCTTTTTCACTCTGCTGATATATACTGACAGTTTTCCTTCTATCTTGTTCTCTCTGCTGATATATACTGACAGTTTAGCTTCTGTCTTGTTGTCTCTGCTGATAAATAGTGACAGTTTAGCGTTTGTCTTGTTCTCTCTGCTGATATATACTAACAGTTTTGCTTCTGTCCTGTTCACTCTGCTGATATATACAGACAGTTTAGCTTCTGCCTTGTTGTCTCTGCTGTTATATACTAACAGTTTAGCTTCTGTCTTGTTCACTCTGCTGATATATACTGACAGTTTTCCTTCTGTCTTATTCTCTCTGCTGATAAATACTGACAGTTTAGCTTCTGTCTTATTGTCTCTGCTGATGTACGTATACTGACAGTTTAGCTTGTTTCTTATTCTCTCTGCTGATATATACTGACAGTTGCGCTTCTGTCTTGTTCTCTCTGCTGATATATACTGACAGTTTAGCTTCTGTCTTTTTCTCTCTGCTGATATATACTGGCAGTTTAGCTTCTGTCTTGTTGTCTCTGCTGATAAATAGTGACAGTTTAGCGTTTGTCTTGTTCTCTCTGCTGATATATACTAACAGTTTTGCTTCTTTCCTGTTCGCTCTGCTGAGAGATACAGAAAGTTTAGCTTCTGCCTTGTTCTCTCTGCTGATATATACTGACAGTTTTCCTTCTGTCTTATTCTCTCTGCTGATATATACTGACAGTTTAGCTTCTGTCTTATTCTCTCTGCTGATGTACGTATACTGACAGTTTAGCTTCTTTCTTATTCTCTCTGCTAATATATACTGACAGTTGCGCTTCTGTCTTGTTCTCTCTGCTGATATATACTGACAGTTTAGCTTCTGTCTTGTTCACTCTGCTGATATATACAGAAAGATTAGCTTCTGCCTTGTTCTCTCTGCTGATATATACTGACAGTTTAGCTCCTGATTTGTCTCTGCTGATATATACTGACAGTTTAGCGTTTGTCTTGTTCACTCTGCTGATATATACTGACAGTTTTCCTTCTGTCTTGTTCTCTTTGCTGATATATACTGACAGTTTAGCTTCTGTCTTATTGTCTCTGCTGATGTACGTATACTGACAGTTTAGCTTCTTTCTTATTCTCTCTGCTGATATATACTGACAGTTGCGCTTCTGTCTTGTTCTCTCTGCTGATATATACTGACAGTTTAGCTTCTGTCTTTTTCTCTCTTCTGATATGTATTGGCAGTTTAGCTTCTGTCTTGTTCTGTCTGCTGATATATACTGACAGTTTTCTTTCTGTCTTGTTCTCTCTTCTGATATACATTGACAGCTAAGCTTCCATCTTGTTCTCTCTGCTGAGATATACTGACAGTTTAGCTTCTGTCTTGTTCACTCTGCTGATATATACTAACAGTTTTCCTTCTATCTTGTTCTCTCTGCTGATATATACTGACAGTTTAGCTTCTGTCTTGTTGTCTCTGCTGATAAATAGTGACAGTTTAGCGTTTGTCTTGTTCTCTCTGCTGATATATACTAACAGTTTTGCTTCTGTCCTGTTCACTCTGCTGATATATACTGACAGTTTTCCTTCTGTCTTATTCTCTCTGCTGATATATACTGACAGTTTAGCTTCTGTCTTATTCTCTCTGCTGATGTATGTATACTGAGAGTTTAGCTTCTTTCTTATTCTCTCTGCTGATATATACTGACAGTTGCGCTTCTGTCTTGTTCTTTCTGCTGATATATACTAACAGTTTAGCTTCTGTCTTGTTCACTCTGCTGATATATACTGACAATTTTCCTTCTGTCTTGTTCTCTCTTCTGATATATATTGACTGTTTAGCTTCTGTCTTGTTCTCTCTGCTGATATATACTGACAGTTGTGCGTCGGTCTTGTTCTCTCTGCTGATATATACTGACAGTTTAGCTTCTGTCTTGTTCTCTCTTCTGATATGTATTGGCAGTTTAGCTTCTGTCTTGTTCTGTCTGCTGATATATACTGACAGTTTTCTTTCTGTCTTGTTCTCTCTGCTGATATATACTGACAGTTTAGCTTCTGTCTTGTTCACTCTGCTGATATATACAGACAGAATAGCTTCTGCCTTGTTCTCTCTGCTGATTTATACTGACAGTTTAGCTCCTGACTTGTTGTCTCTGCTGATATATACTGACAGTTTAGCGTTTGTCTTGTTCACTCTGCTGATATATACTGACAGTTTTCCTTCTGTCTTGTTCTCTTTGCTGATATATACTGACAGTTTAGCTTCTGTCTTGTTCTCTCTGCTGATATATACTAACAGTTTAGCTTCTGTCTTGTTCACTCTGCTGATATATACTGACAGTTTTCCTTCTGTCTTGTTCTCTCTTCTGATATATACTGACAGTTTAGCTTCTGTCTTATTGTCCCTGCTGATGTACGTATACTGACAGTTTAGCTTCTTTCTTATTCTCTCTGCTGATATATACTGACAGTTGCGCGTCTGTCTTGTTCTCTCTGCTGATATATACTGACAGTTTAGCTTCTGTCTTATTCTCTCTGCTGATGTACGTATACTGACAGTTTAGCTTCTTTCTTATTCTCTCTGCTGATATATACTGACAGTTGCGCTTCTGTCTTGTTGTCTCTGCTGATATATACTGACAGTTTAGCTTCTGTCTTTTTCTCTCTGCTGATATATACTGGCAGTTTAGCTTCTGTCTTGTTCACTCTGCTGATATATACTGACAGTTTTCTTTCTGTCTTGTTCTGTCTTCTGATATTCATTGACAGCTAAGCTTCCATCTTGTTCTCTCTGCTGATATATACTGACAGTTTAGCTTCTTTCTTATCCAAAGGAGTTGAATCAAGTGCAACTGGACTTGGTATATATATCCGTGAAGACGTTACGTTACGTTAAGCTTGTCTGACTGGCTGGTGATGAGACTCAGAATTTATCCTCTTAGAGTTGTTGTCAGAGCTATAAATGTCCATGGCTCTTTGTATCCCGATGTTTGCTGACAGTTTAGGTTCTGTCGTGTTCTCTCTGCTGAGATAGACTGACAGTTTAGCTTCTGTCTTATTCTCTCTGCTGATGTACGTATACTGAGAGTTTAGCTTCTTTCTTATTCTCTCTGCAGATATATACTGACAGTTTAGCTCCTGACTTGTTGTCTCTGCTGATATATACTGACAGTTGCGCTTCTGTCTTGTTCACTCTGCTGATATATACTGACAGTTTAGCTTCTGTCTTGTTCTCTCTGCTGATATATACTAACAGTTTAGCTTCTGTGTTTTATCACTCTGCTGATATATACTGACAATTTTCCTTCTGTCTTGTTCTCTCTTCTGATATGTATTGGCAGTTTAGCTTCTGTCTTGTTCTGTCTGCTGATATATACTGACAGTTTTCTTTCTGTCTTGTTCTCTCTTCTGATATACATTGACAGTTTAGCTTCCATCTTTTTCTCTCTGCTGAGATATACTGACAGTCTAGCTTCTGTCTTGTTCACTCTGCTGATATATACTGACAGTTTTCCTTCTATCTTGTTCTCTCTGCTGATATATACTGACAGTTTAGCTTCTGTCTTGTTGTCTCTGCTGATAAATAGTGACAGTTTAGCGTTTGTCTTGTTCTCTCTGCTGATATATACTAACAGTTTTGCTTCTGTCCTGTTCACTCTGCTGATATATACAGACAGTTTAGCTTCTGCCTTGTTCTCTCTGCTGTTATATACTAACAGTTTAGCTTCTGTCTTGTTCACTCTGCTGATATATACTGACAGTTTTCCTTCTGTCTTATTCTCTCTGCTGATATATACTGACAGTTTAGCTTCTGTCTTATTGTCTCTGCTGATGTACGTATACTGACAGTTTAGCTTGTTTCTTATTCTCTCTGCTGATATATACTGACAGTTGCGCTTCTGTCTTGTTCTCTCTGCTGATATATACTGACAGTTTAGCTTCTGTCTTTTTCTCTCTGCTGATATATACTGGCAGTTTAGCTTCTGTCTTGTTGTCTCTGCTGATAAATAGTGACAGTTTAGCGTTTGTCTTGTTCTCTCTGCTGATATATACTAACAGTTTTGCTTCTTTCCTGTTCGCTCTGCTGAGAGATACAGACAGTTTAGCTTCTGCCTTGTTCTCTCTGCTGATATATACTGACAGTTTTCCTTCTGTCTTATTCTCTCTGCTGATATATACTGACAGTTTAGCTTCTGTCTTATTCTCTCTGCTGATGTACGTATACTGACAGTTTAGCTTCTTTCTTATTCTCTCTGCTAATATATACTGACAGTTGCGCTTCTGTCTTGTTCTCTCTGCTGATATATACTGACAGTTTAGCTTCTGTCTTGTTCACTCTGCTGATATATACAGAAAGATTAGCTTCTGCCTTGTTCTCTCTGCTGATATATACTGACAGTTTAGCTCCTGATTTGTCTCTGCTGATATATACTGACAGTTTAGCGTTTGTCTTGTTCACTCTGCTGATATATACTGACAGTTTTCCTTCTGTCTTGTTCTCTTTGCTGATATATACTGACAGTTTAGCTTCTGTCTTATTGTCTCTGCTGATGTACGTATACTGACAGTTTAGCTTCTTTCTTATTCTCTCTGCTGATATATACTGACAGTTTAGCTTCTGTCTTTTTCTCTCTTCTGATATGTATTGGCAGTTTAGCTTCTGTCTTGTTCTGTCTGCTGATATATACTGACAGTTTTCCTTCTATCTTGTTCTCTCTGCTGATATATACTGACAGTTTAGCTTCTGTCTTGTTGTCTCTGCTGATAAATAGTGACAGTTTAGCGTTTGTCTTGTTCTCTCTGCTGATATATACTAACAGTTTTGCTTCTGTCCTGTTCACTCTGCTGATATATACTGACAGTTTTCCTTCTCTCTTATTCTCTCTGCTGATATATACTGACAGTTTAGCTTCTGTCTTATTCTCTCTGCTGATGTATGTATACTGAGAGTTTAGCTTCTTTCTTATTCTCTCTGCTGATATATACTGACAGTTGCGCTTCTGTCTTGTTCTTTCTGCTGATATATACTAACAGTTTAGCTTCTGTCTTGTTCACTCTGCTGATATATACTGACAATTTTCCTTCTGTCTTGTTCTCTCTTCTGATATATATTGACAGTTTAGCTTCTGTCTTGTTCTCTCTGCTGATATATACTGACAGTTGTGCGTCGGTCTTGTTCTCTCTGCTGATATATACTGACAGTTTAGCTTCTGTCTTATTGTCTCTGCTGATGTACGTATACTGACAGTTTAGCTTCTTTCTTATTCTCTCTGCTAATATATACTGACAGTTGCGCTTCTGTCTTGTTCTCTCTGCTGATATATACTGACAGTTTAGCTTCTGTCTTGTTCACTCTGCTGATATATACAGACAGAATAGCTTCTGCCTTGTTCTCTCTGCTGATTTATACTGACAGTTTAGCTCCTGACTTGTTGTCTCTGCTGATATATACTGACAGTTTAGCGTTTGTCTTGTTCACTCTGCTGATATATACTGACAGTTTTCCTTCTGTCTTGTTCTCTTTGCTGATATATACTGACAGTTTAGCTTCTGTCTTGTTCTCTCTGCTGATATATACTAACAGTTTAGCTTCTGTCTTGTTCACTCTGCTGATATATACTGACAGTTTTCCTTCTGTCTTGTTCTCTCTTCTGATATATACTGACAGTTTAGCTTCTGTCTTACTGTCCCTGCTGATGTACGTATACTGACAGTTTAGCTTCTTTCTTATTCTCTCTGCTGATATATACTGACAGTTGCGCGTCTGTCTTGTTCTCTCTGCTGATATATACTGACAGTTTAGCTTCTGTCTTATTCTCTCTGCTGATGTACGTATACTGACAGTTTAGCTTCTTTCTTATTCTCTCTGCTGATATATACTGACAGTTGCGCTTCTGTCTTGTTGTCTCTGCTGATATATACTGACAGTTTAGCTTCTGTCTTTTTCTCTCTGCTGATATATACTGGCAGTTTAGCTTCTGTCTTGTTCACTCTGCTGATATATACTGACAGTTTTCTTTCTGTCTTGTTCTGTCTTCTGATATTCATTGACAGCTAAGCTTCCATCTTGTTCTCTCTGCTGATATATACTGACAGTTTAGCTTCTTTCTTATCCAAAGGAGTTGAATCAAGTGCAACTGGACTTGGTATATATATCCGTGAAGACGTTACGTTACGTTAAGCTAGTCTGACTGGCTGGTGATGAGACTCAGAATTTATCCTCTTAGAGTTGTTATCAGAGCTATAGATGTCCATGGCTCTTTGTATCCCGATGTTTGCTGACAGTTTAGCTTCTGTCTTATTCTCTCTGCTGATGTACGTATACTGAGAGTTTAGCTTCTTTCTTATTCTCTCTGCAGATATATACTGACAGTTTAGCTCCTGACTTGTTGTCTCTGCTGATATATACTGACAGTTGCGCTTCTGTCTTCTTCACTCTGCTGATATATACTGACAGTTTTCTTTCTGTCTTGTTCTCTCTTCTGATATACATTGACAGTTTAGCTTCCATCTTTTTCTCTCTGCTGAGATATACTGACAGTCTAGCTTCTGTCTTGTTCACTCTGCTGATATATACTGACAGTTTTCCTTCTATCTTGTTCTCTCTGCTGATATATACTGACAGTTTAGCTTCTGTCTTGTTGTCTCTGCTGATAAATAGTGACAGTTTAGCGTTTGTCTTGTTCTCTCTGCTGATATATACTAACAGTTTTGCTTCTGTCCTGTTCACTCTGCTGATATATACAGACAGTTTAGCTTCTGCCTTGTTCTCTCTGCTGTTATATACTAACAGTTTAGCTTCTGTCTTGTTCACTCTGCTGATATATACTGACAGTTTTCCTTCTGTCTTATTCTCTCTGCTGATATATACTGACAGTTTAGCTTCTGTCTTATTGTCTCTGCTGATGTACGTATACTGACAGTTTAGCTTGTTTCTTATTCTCTCTGCTGATATATACTGACAGTTGCGCTTCTGTCTTGTTCTCTCTGCTGATATATACTGACAGTTTAGCTTCTGTCTTTTTCTCTCTGCTGATATATACTGGCAGTTTAGCTTCTGTCTTGTTGTCTCTGCTGATAAATAGTGACAGTTTAGCGTTTGTCTTGTTCTCTCTGCTGATATATACTAACAGTTTTGCTTCTTTCCTGTTCGCTCTGCTGAGAGATACAGACAGTTTAGCTTCTGCCTTGTTCTCTCTGCTGATATATACTGACAGTTTTCCTTCTGTCTTATTCTCTCTGCTGATATATACTGACAGTTTAGCTTCTGTCTTATTCTCTCTGCTGATGTACGTATACTGACAGTTTAGCTTCTTTCTTATTCTCTCTGCTAATATATACTGACAGTTGCGCTTCTGTCTTGTTCTCTCTGCTGATATATACTGACAGTTTAGCTTCTGTCTTGTTCACTCTGCTGATATATACAGAAAGATTAGCTTCTGCCTTGTTCTCTCTGCTGATATATACTGACAGTTTAGCTCCTGATTTGTCTCTGCTGATATATACTGACAGTTTAGCGTTTGTCTTGTTCACTCTGCTGATATATACTGACAGTTTTCCTTCTGTCTTGTTCTCTTTGCTGATATATACTGACAGTTTAGCTTCTGTCTTATTGTCTCTGCTGATGTACGTATACTGACAGTTTAGCTTCTTTCTTATTCTCTCTGCTGATATATACTGACAGTTGCGCTTCTGTCTTGTTCTCTCTGCTGATATATACTGACAGTTTAGCTTCTGTCTTTTTCTCTCTTCTGATATGTATTGGCAGTTTAGCTTCTGTCTTGTTCTGTCTGCTGATATATACTGACAGTTTTCTTTCTGTCTTGTTCTCTCTTCTGATATACATTGACAGCTAAGCTTCCATCTTGTTCTCTCTGCTGAGATATACTGACAGTTTAGCTTCTGTCTTGTTCACTCTGCTGATATATACTAACAGTTTTCCTTCTATCTTGTTCTCTCTGCTGATATATACTGACAGTTTAGCTTCTGTCTTGTTGTCTCTGCTGATAAATAGTGACAGTTTAGCGTTTGTCTTGTTCTCTCTGCTGATATATACTAACAGTTTTGCTTCTGTCCTGTTCACTCTGCTGATATATACTGACAGTTTAGCTTCTGTCTTATTCTCTCTGCTGATGTATGTATACTGAGAGTTTAGCTTCTTTCTTATTCTCTCTGCTGATATATACTGACAGTTGCGCTTCTGTCTTGTTCTTTCTGCTGATATATACTAACAGTTTAGCTTCTGTCTTGTTCACTCTGCTGATATATACTGACAATTTTCCTTCTGTCTTGTTCTCTCTTCTGATATATATTGACAGTTTAGCTTCTGTCTTGTTCTCTCTGCTGATATATACTGACAGTTGTGCGTCGGTCTTGTTCTCTCTGCTGATATATACTGACAGTTTAGCTTCTGTCTTGTTCTCTCTTCTGATATGTATTGGCAGTTTAGCTTCTGTCTTGTTCTGTCTGCTGATATATACTGACAGTTTTCTTTCTGTCTTGTTCTCTCTTCTGATATACATTGACAGCTAAGCTTCCATCTTGTTCTCTCTGCTGAGATATACTGACAGTTTAGCTTCTGTCTTGTTCACTCTGCTGATATATACTGACAGTTTTCCTTCTGTCTTGTTCTCTCTTCTGATATATACTGACAGTTTAGCTTCTGTCTTATTGTCCCTGCTGATGTACGTATACTGACAGTTTAGCTTCTTTCTTATTCTCTCTGCTGATACATACTGACAGTTGCGCGTCTGTCTTGTTCTCTCTGCTGATATATACTGACAGTTTAGCTTCTGTCTTATTCTCTCTGCTGATGTACGTATACTGACAGTTTAGCTTCTTTCTTATTCTCTCTGCTGATATATACTGACAGTTGCGCTTCTGTCTTGTTGTCTCTGCTGATATATACTGACAGTTTAGCTTCTGTCTTTTTCTCTCTGCTGATATATACTGGCAGTTTAGCTTCTGTCTTGTTGTCTCTGCTGATAAATAGTGACAGTTTAGCGTTTGTCTTGTTCTCTCTGCTGATATATACTAACAGTTTTGCTTCTTTCCTGTTCGCTCTGCTGAGAGATACAGACAGTTTAGCTTCTGCCTTGTTCTCTCTGCTGATATATACTGACAGTTTTCCTTCTGTCTTATTCTCTCTGCTGATATATACTGACAGTTTAGCTTCTGTCTTATTCTCTCTGCTGATGTACGTATACTGACAGTTTAGCTTCTTTCTTATTCTCTCTGCTAATATATACTGACAGTTGCGCTTCTGTCTTGTTCTCTCTGCTGATATATACTGACAGTTTAGCTTCTGTCTTGTTCACTCTGCTGATATATACAGAAAGATTAGCTTCTGCCTTGTTCTCTCTGCTGATATATACTGACAGTTTAGCTCCTGATTTGTCTCTGCTGATATATACTGACAGTTTAGCGTTTGTCTTGTTCACTCTGCTGATATATACTGACAGTTTTCCTTCTGTCTTGTTCTCTTTGCTGATATATACTGACAGTTTAGCTTCTGTCTTATTGTCTCTGCTGATGTACGTATACTGACAGTTTAGCTTCTTTCTTATTCTCTCTGCTGATATATACTGACAGTTGCGCTTCTGTCTTGTTCTCTCTGCTGATATATACTGACAGTTTAGCTTCTGTCTTTTTCTCTCTGCTGATGTATACTGGCAGTTTAGCTTCTGTCTTGTCTCTGCTGATAAATAGTGACAGTTTAGCGTTTGTCTTGTTCTCTCTGCTGATATATACTAACAGTTTTGCTTCTTTCCTGTTCACTCTGCTGAGAGATACAGACAGTTTAGCTTCTGCCTTGTTCTCTCTGCTGATATATACTGACAGTTTTCCTTCTGTCTTATTCTCTCTGCTGATGTACGTATACTGACAGTTTAGCTTCTTTCTTATTCTCTCTGCTAATATATACTGACAGTTGCGCTTCTGTCTTGTTCTCTCTGCTGATATATACTGACAGTTTAGCTTCTGTCTTGTTCACTCTGCTGATATATACAGAAAGATTAGCCTCTGCCTTGTTCTCTCTGCTGATATATACTGACAGTTTAGCTCCTGACTTGTTGTCTCTGCTGATATATACTGACAGTTTAGCGTTTGTCGTGTTCACTCTGCTGATATATACTGACAGTTTTCCTTCTGTCTTGTTCTCTTTGCTGATATATACTGACAGTTTAGCGTTTTTCTTGTTCTCTCTGCTGATATACACTGACAGTTTAGCGTTTGTCTTGTTCACTGTGCTGATATATACTGACAGTTTAGCTCCTGCCTTGTTGTCTCTGCTGATATATACTGACAGTTTAGCTTCTGTCTTGTTCACTCTGCTGATATATACAAACAGATTAGCTTCTGCCTTGTTCTCTCTGCTGATATATACTGACAGTTTAGCTCCTGACTTGTTGTCTCTACTGATATATACTGACAGTTTAGCGTTTGTCTTGTTCACTCTGCTGATATATACTGACAGTTTTCCTTCTGTCTTGTTCTCTCTGCTGATATATACTGACAGTTTAGCGTTTATCTTGTTCTCTCTGCTGATATACACTGACAGTTTAGCGTTTATCTTGTTCACTGTGCTGATATATACTGACAGTTTAGCTCCTGACTTGTTGTCTCTGCTGATATATACTGACAGTTTAGCGTTTGTCTTTTTCACTCTGCTGATATATACAGACAGATTAGCTTCTGCCTTGTTCTCTCTGCTGATATATACTGACAGTTTAGCTTCTGTCTTGTTCTCTCTGCTGATATATACTAACAGTTTAGCTTCTGTCTTGTTCACTCTGCTAATATATACTGACAGTTTTCCTTCTGTCTTGTTCTCTCTTCTGATATATACTGACAGTTGCGCGTCTGTCTTGTTCTCTATGCTGATATATACTGACAGTTTAGCTTCTGTCTTATTCTCTCTGCTGATGTACGTATACTGACAGTTTAGCTTCTTTCTTATTCTCTCTGCTGATATATACTGACAGTTGCGCTTCTGTCTTGTTCTCTCTGCTGATATATACTGACAGTTTAGCTTCTGTCTTTTTCTCTCTGCTGATATATACTGGCAGTTTAGCTTCTGTCTTGTTCTGTCTGCTGATATTCATTGACAGCTAAGCTTCCATCTTGTTCTCTCTGCTGATATATACTCACAGTTTAGCTTCTTTCTTATCCAAAGGAGTTGAATCAAGTGCAACTGGACTTGGTATATATATATATCCGTGAAGACGTTACGTTACGTTAAGCTAGTCTGACTGGCTGGTGATGAGACTCAGAATTTATCCTCTTAGAGTTGTTGTCAGAGCTATAGATGTCCATGGCTCTTTGTATCCCGATGTTTGCTGACAGTTAGGTTCTGTCGTGTTCTCTCTGCTGATATAGACTGACAGTTTAGCTTCTGTCTTGTTATCTCTGCTGATATATACTGACAGTTTAGCTTTTGTCTCATTCTCTCTGCTGATATATACTGACAGTTTTCCTTCTGTTTTATTCTCTCTGCTGATATATACTGACAGTTTAGCTTCTGTCTTATTCTCTCTGCTGATGTACGTATACTAAGAATTTAGCTTCTTTCTTATTCTCTCTGCTGATATATACTGACAGTTGCGCTTCTGTCTTGTTCTCTCTGCTGATATATACTGACAGTTTAGCTTCTGTCTTGTTCACTCTGCTGATATATACAGACAGATTAGCTTCTGCCTTGTTCTCTCTGCTGATATATACTGACAGTTTAGCTCCTGAGTTGTTGTCTCTGCTGATATATACAGACAGTTTAGCGTTTGTCTTGTTCACTCTGCTGATATATACAGACAGTTTAGCTTCTGTCTTGTTCTCTCTGCTGATATATACTAACAGTTTAGCTTCTGTCTTTTTCACTCTGCTGATATATACTGACAGTTGCGCTTCTGTCTTGTTCTTTCTGCTGATATATACTGGCAGTTTAGCTTCTGTCTTGTTCTGTCTGCTGATATATACTGACAGTTTTCTTTCTGTCTTGTTCTCTCTTCTGATATACATTGACAGCTAAGCTTCCATCTTGTTCTCTCTGTTGATATATACTCACAGTTTAGCTTCTGTCTTATCCAAAGGAGTTGAATCAAGTGCAACTGGACTTGGTATATATATCCGTGAAGACGTTACGTTACGTTAAGCTAGTCTGACTGGCTGGTGATGAGACTCAGAATTTATCCTCTTAGAGTTGTTGTCTGAGCTATAGATGTCCATGGCTCTTTGTATCCCGATGTTTGCTGACAGTTTAGGTTCTGTCGTGTTCTCTCTGCTGATATATACTGACAGTTTAGCTTCTGTCTTGTTATCTCTGCTGATATATACTGACAGTGTAGCTTCTGTTTTATTCTCTCTGCTGATATATACTTACAGTTTAGCTTCTTTCTTGTTCTTTCTGCTGATAAATACAGACGGTTTAGCTTCTGTCTTGTTCTCTCTGCTGTTGCTGAGTTTAGCTTCCGTCTTGTTCTTTCTGTTGATATATACAGACAGTTTAGCTTCTGTCTTGTTCTCTCTGTAGATATATACTGACAGTTTTCCTTCTGTCTTGTTCTCTTTGCTGATATATACTGACAGTTTAGCTTCTGTCTTGTTCTCTCTGCTGATATATACTAACAGTTTAGCTTCTGTCTTGTTCACTCTGCTGATATATACTGACAGTTTTCCTTCTGTCTTGTTCTCTCTTCTGATATACTGACAGTTTAGCTTCTGTCTTATTGTCCCTGCTGATGTACGTATACTGACAGTTTAGCTTCTTTCTTATTCTCTCTGCTGATACATACTGACAGTTGCGCGTCTGTCTTGTTCTCTCTGCTGATATATACTGACAGTTTAGCTTCTGTCTTATTCTCTCTGCTGATGTACGTATACTGACAGTTTAGCTTCTTTCTTATTCTCTCTGCTGATATATACTGACAGTTGCGCTTCTGTCTTGTTGTCTCTGCTGATATATACTGACAGTTTAGCTTCTGTCTTTTTCTCTCTGCTGATATATACTGGCAGTTTAGCTTCTGTCTTCTTCACTCTGCTGATATATACTGACAGTTTTCTTTCTGTCTTGTTCTGTCTTCTGATATTCATTGACAGCTAAGCTTCCATCTTGTTCTCTCTGCTGATATATACTGACAGTTTAGCTTCTTTCTTATCCAAAGGAGTTGAATCAAGTGCAACTGGACTTGGTATATATATCCGTGAAGACGTTACGTTACGTTAAGCTAGTCTGACTGGCTGGTGATGAGACTCAGAATTTATCCTCTTAGAGTTGTTGTCAGAGCTATAGATGTCCATGGCTCTTTGTATCCCGATGTTTGCTGACAGTTTAGGTTCTGTCGTGTTCTCTCTGCTGAGATAGACTGACAGTTTAGCTTCTGTCTTATTCTCTCTGCTGATGTACGTATACTGAGAGTTTAGCTTCTTTCTTATTCTCTCTGCAGATATATACTGACAGTTTAGCTCCTGACTTGTTGTCTCTGCTGATATATACTGACAGTTTAGCGTTTGTCTTGTTCACTCTGCTGATATATACTGACAGTTTAGCTTCTGTCTTGTTCTCTCTGCTGATATATACTAACAGTTTAGCTTCTGTCTTTTATCACTCTGCTGATATATACTGACAATTTTCCTTCTGTCTTGTTCTCTCTTCTGATATGTATTGGCAGTTTAGCTTCTGTCTTGTTCTGTCTGCTGATATATACTGACAGTTTTCTTTCTGTCTTGTTCTCTCTTCTGATATACATTGACAGTTTAGCTTCCATCTTTTTCTCTCTGCTGAGATATACTGACAGTTTAGCTTCTGTCTTGTTCACTCTGCTGATATATACTGACAGTTTAGCTTCTGCCTTGTTCTCTCTGCTGTTATATACTAACAGTTTAGCTTCTGTCTTGTTCACTCTGCTGATATATACTGACAGTTTTCCTTCTGTCTTATTCTCTCTGCTGATATATACTGACAGTTTAGCTTCTGTCTTATTGTCTCTGCTGATGTACGTATACTGACAGTTTAGCTTGTTTCTTATTCTCTCTGCTGATATATACTGACAGTTGCGCTTCTGTCTTGTTCTCTCTGCTGATATATAGTAACAGTTTTGCTTCTTTCCTGTTCACTCTGCTGAGAGATACAGACAGTTTAGCTTCTGCCTTGTTCTCTCTGCTGATATATACTGACAGTTTTCCTTCTGTCTTATTCTCTCTGCTGATATATACTGACAGTTTAGCTTCTGTCTTATTCTCTCTGCTGATGTACGTATACTGACAGTTTAGCTTCTTTCTTATTCTCTCTGCTAATATATACTGACAGTTGCGCTTCTGTCTTGTTCTCTCTGCTGATATATACTGACAGTTTAGCTTCTGTCTTGTTCACTCTGCTGATATATACAGAAAGATTAGCTTCTGCCTTGTTCTCTCTGCTGATATATACTGACAGTTTAGCTCCTGACTTGTCTCTGCTGATATATACTGACAGTTTAGCGTTTGTCTTGTTCACTCTGCTGATATATACTGACAGTTTTCCTTCTGTCTTGTTCTCTTTGCTGATATATACTGACAGTTTAGCTTCTGTCTTATTGTCTCTGCTGATGTACGTATACTGACAGTTTAGCTTCTTTCTTATTCTCTCTGCTGATATATACTGACAGTTGCGCTTCTGTCTTGTTCTCTCTGCTGATATATACTGACAGTTTAGCTTCTGTCTTTTTCTCTCTGCTGATATATACTGGCAGTTTAGCTTCTGTCTTGTTGTCTCTGCTGATAAATAGTGACAGTTTAGCGTTTGTCTTGTTCTCTCTGCTGATATATACTAACAGTTTTGCTTCTTTCCTGTTCACTCTGCTGAGAGATACAGACAGTTTAGCTTCTGCCTTGTTCTCTCTGCTGATATATACTGACAGTTTTCCTTCTGTCTTATTCTCTCTGCTGATATATACTGACAGTTTAGCTTCTGTCTTATTCTCTCTGCAGATGTACGTATACTGACAGTTTAGCTTCTTTCTTATTCTCTCTGCTAATATATACTGACAGTTGCGCTTCTGTCTTGTTCTCTCTGCTGATATATACTGACAGTTTAGCTTCTGTCTTGTTCACTCTGCTGATATATACAGAAAGATTAGCTTCTGCCTTGTTCTCTCTGCTGATATATACTGACAGTTTAGCTCCTGACTTGTTGTCTCTGCTGATATATACTGACAGTGTAGCGTTTGTCTTGTTCACTCTGCTGATATATACTGACAGTTTTCCTTCTGTCTTGTTCTCTTTGCTGATATATACTGACAGTTTAGCGTTTTTCTTGTTCTCTCTGCTGATATACACTGACAGTTTAGCGTTTGTCTTGTTCACTGTGCTGATATATACTGACAGTTTAGCTCCTGACTTGTTGTCTCTGCTGTTATATACTGACAGTTTAGCTTCTGTCTTGTTCACTCTGCTGATATATACAAACAGATTAGCTTCCGCCTTGTTCTCTCTGCTGATATATACTGACAGTTTAGCTCCTGACTTGTTGTCTCTACTGATATATACTGACAGTTTAGCGTTTGTCTTGTTCACTCTGCTGATATATACTGACAGTTTTCCTTCTGTCTTGTTCTCTCTGCTGATATATACTGACAGTTTAGCGTTTATCTTGTTCTCTCTGCTGATATACACTGACAGTTTAGCGTTTATCTTGTTCACTGTGCTGATATATACTGACAGTTTAGCTCCTGACTTGTTGTCTCTGCTGATATATACTGACAGTTTAGCGTTTGTCTTTTTCACTCTGCTGATATATACAGACAGATTAGCTTCTGCCTTGTTCTCTCTGCTGATATATACTGACAGTTTAGCTTCTGTCTTGTTCTCTCTGCTGATATATACTAACAGTTTAGCTTCTGTCTTGTTCACTCTGCTAATATATACTGACAGTTTTCCTTCTGTCTTGTTCTCTCTTCTGATATATACTGACAGTTGCGCGTCTGTCTTGTTCTCTCTGCTGATATATACTGACAGTTTAGCTTCTGTCTTATTCTCTCTGCAGATGTACGTATACTGACAGTTTAGCTTCTTTCTCATTCTCTCTGCTGATATATACTGACAGTTTAGCTTCTGTCTTTTTCACTCTGCTGATATATACTGACAGTTTAGCTTCTGTCTTTTTCTCTCTGCTGATATATACTGGCAGTTTAGCTTCTGTCTTGTTCTGTCTGCTGATATATACTGACAGTTTTCTTTCTGTCTTGTTCTCTCTTCTGATATACATTGACAGCTAAGCTTCTATCTTGTTCTCTCTGTTGATATATACTCACAGTTTAGCTTCTGTCTTATCCAAAGGAGTTGCATCAAGTGCAACTGGACTTGGTATATATATCCGTGAAGACGTTACGTTACGTTAAGCTAGTCTGACTGGCTGGTGATGAGACTCAGAATTTATCCTCTTAGAGTTGTTGTCTGAGCTATAGATGTCCATGGCTCTTTGTATCCCGATGTTTGCTGACAGTTTAGGTTCTGTCGTGTTCTCTCTGCTGATATATACTGACAGTTTAACTTCTGTCTTGTTATCTCTGCTGATATATACTGACAGTGTAGCTTCTGTTTTATTCTCTCTGCTGATATATACTTACAGTTTAGCTTCTTTCTTGTTCTTTCTGCTGATAAATACAGACGGTTTAGCTTCTGTCTTGTTCTCTCTGCTGTTGCTGAGTTTAGCTTCCGTCTTGTTCTTTCTGTTGATATATACAGACAATTTAGCTTCTGTCTTGTTCTCTCTGTAGATATATACTGACAGTTTAGCTTCTGTCTTGTTCTCTCTGCTGATATATACTGACAGTTGCGCGTCGGTCTTGTTCTCTCTGCTGATATATACTGACAGTTTAGCTTCTGTCTTATTCTCTCTGCTGGTGTACGTATACTGACAGTTTAGCTTCTTTCTTATTCTCTCTGCTGATATATACTGACAGTTGCGCTTCTGTCTTGTTCTCTCTGCTGATATATACTGACAGTTTAGCTTCTGTCTTTTTCTCTCTGCTGATATATACTGGCAGTTTAGCTTCTGTCTTGTTGTCTCTGCTGATAAATAGTGACAGTTTAGCGTTTGTCTTGTTCTCTCTGCTGATATATACTAACAGTTTTGCTTCTGTCCTTTTCACTCTGCTGAGAGATACAGACAGTTTAGCTTCTGCGTTGTTCTCTCTGCTGTTATATACTAACAGTTTAGCTTCTGTCTTGTTCACTCTGCTGATATATACTGACAGTTTTCCTTCTGTCTTATTCTCTCTGCTGATATATACTAACAGTTTAGCTTCTGTCTTGTTCACTCTGCTGATATATACTGACAATTTTCCTTCTGTCTTGTTCTCTCTGCTGATATATACTGGCAGTTTAGCTTCTGTCTTGTTCTGTCTGCTGATATATACTGACAGTTTTCTTTCTGTCTTGTTCTCTCTTCTGATATACATTGACAGCTAAGCTTCTTTCTTATTCTCTCTGCTGATATATACTCACAGTTTAGCTTCTGTCTTATCCAAAGGAGTTGAATCAAGTGCAACTGGACTTGGTATATATATATCCGTGAAGACGTTACATTAAGCTAGTCTGACTGGCTGGTGATGAGACTCAGAATTTATCCTCTTAGAGTTGTTGTCAGAGCTATAGATGTCCATGGCTCTTTGTATCCCGATGTTTGCTGACAGTTTAGCTTCTGTTTTATTCTCTCTGCTGATATATACTTACAGTTTAGCTTCTTTCTTGTTCTTTCTGCTGATAAATACAGACGGTTTAGCTTCTGTCTTGTTCTCTCTGCTGATGCTGAGTTTAGCTTCCGTCTTGTTCTTTCTGTTGATATATACAGACAGTTTAGCTTCTGTCTTGTTCTCTCTGTTGATATATACTGACAGTTTAGCTTCTGTCTCATTCTCTCTGCTGATATATACTGACAGTTTAGCTTCTCTCTTGTTCTGTCTGCAGATACTGACAGTTTAGCTTCTGTCTTGTTCTTTCAGCTGATACTGAGTTTAGCTTCTGTCTTGTTCCTTCTGCTGATATATACAGACAGTTTAGCTTCTGTCTTTTTCTCTCTGCTGATATATACTGACAGTTTAGCTTCTGTCTTGTTCTGTCTGCTGATATATACTGACATTTAAGTTTCTGTCTTGTTCTCTCTGCTGATATATGCTGACAGTTTTCTTTCTGTCTTATTCTCTCTTCTGATATACATTGACAGCTAAGCTTCCATCTTGTTCTCTTTGCTGATATATACTGACTCTGCCGATATAGTATATCAGCAGAGAGAACAAGAGAGAAGCTAAACTGTCAGTATATATCAGCAGATTGAACAAGACAGAAGCTAAACTGTCAGTAACCATCGGGATACAAAGAGCCATGGACATCTATAGCTCTGACAACAACTCCAAGAGGATAAATTCTGAGTCTAATCACAAGCCAGTCAGACTAGCTTCGTCTGTAAAAAAAGAGAACGACCATCTGCCTTCTGGGGATGCTACAGTAAGAGCTTGACCTCACCGACCCGGCCATCGCTGCATCCTATCATCCAAAGTCCACCGTGTAAGACTACGCCTGTCAAGCTGTCGAGCCAGTCTGCATCCTACATCTCAGTTAAGGTCTATAGGCTGTACATGGTCTCTCTGTGTGATGGTCAAAGAATCAAATGGACATTTTCACTTTTGGGTAAACGTGTTACAACTCTATTATAACATAGCTGTATTGCCTAATGTTATGGACTGGATTAATTGAATGCAATTGACAAAAAGGCATTATCAAGTCACTGTCACACATTATATGTGTTAAGGTATTCAAAGTAACTATTGCTTTCAAGATTTTGAGTCTGTAATGAGGTTAAATCAGAAGTGTTATAGAAACAGTGAAATACAAAAGCATACCTGCTTCTTAAACATTAGGGAATTGAAAATGGATGATTCAAAGCAAACTAGCTTTACTCCTGAGCACCTAACAAATGAGCCAGATGAGCGACTCAATAGTGTACCAAATGAGGATCAGAATCCAAATAAAGACCAAATTCAAGAAAATAATGAAGCCGTTAGACGTTCATCTCGTCAACCGAATCCTACTGATGCGCTCATTTCAAAGGGATGAAGCTTCTAAAAAGGAGAAAAATGCTCACACATGTACGAACAGTGGAAGACCCAGGTACGTGAAGTTAAGGAGAAGCTTAAGTCGGACCTTGCAGAGAGTGAGATAGGAGATATCGTTGATGTACTTAAGCAAAAGAGAGATGATCTTACTAGCCTCTTTATTGAAATAAGAAACCACCTTACTCCATCTCCTAACACAATGTGCCATATTGACACCTGTGATGCTGTAACAAATGACATTACTAAGCTGTGTTATGAACGAATAGCAGAAGTCGATGGAGATTTTGATAGCGAAACAGTAAAACAACGTATTCGTGAGCTGTACAAAAATGATTATGCTCGCTCTATCTACGGCTCTACCATCTCAATGTCAACTAAGATCTCAACTATCACTAGCAATCACTCTGTCGTAGCTATGAGGGCAAATGCTGCAGCAGAGTTGGCAGCAAAGGAAGCAGAGTATGAAATGTTATGGGAAGAGGAAAAACAACGGGAAAGGATAGCACAGCAATCAAGAGCACTTGAAGCAGAGAAACGTGAGTTAGAAAGACTGAAGGCAGAAAAGGATATAAGAGCTCTTAGAGCCAGATTTAACACCTATGACCAAGTCAATCGAGAAGTTAGTGCCTGTTCTGTCATTCACAACATGGACCTACCGCAAACCACACAGCAGCCTGTGGTCTCTACTCCTCAACAACAGCAGATGCCATCACAGCTACTTACACCCTCGTCTCCCGTCCAAATACATCATGCGCCGTCACAGCCACCTTTGTCCTCCACTCCTGTCCAGCTACATCATGTCCTGTCGCAACATCCAGCGTCTGCCACGCTTATCCAAACACAGCAATCAGTTCCCTCCGCTGTCATTCAACAACCCTCTAACATAGCAGTGGCCTCAGATGTAACTTATCTGGCACGTGCAGTTCAAGACAGCATAACCCTAAATAGACTCCCGGCACCAGAACCATCTGTATTTACTGGTGATCCTATTCAATTCATCGAGTGGCGTGCCTCATTCATATCTCTTATTGACAAAAGGAACATTTCCTCAGCGGATAAGTTGCACTATCTGAGAAAGTATGTTGGAGGTCCAGCCCGCCAGACACTTGATGGCATCTTTTACAGAAGTGATGACGACGCCTACAAAGATGCATGGACCCGGCTTGACAAACGGTATGGTCAGCCTTTCTTGATACAGAGAGCATTCCGAGGAAAACTGACCAACTGGCCTAAGATACAGGCTAAAGATGGTGAAGGCCTCAGAACATTCGCAGATTTCTTACACTCATGTCAGGAAGCCATGCCTCATGTTAAAGGCCTTGCCATCTTGAACGACTGCGAAGAAAATCAAAAATTAGTCCAAAAACTACCAGACTGGGCAGCGGCAAAGTGGAACCGAAAAGTCACTCAAGCCATGTATGATAATCAAGAATTTCCTGACTTCCAGAACTTTGTCTCTTTCATGCTAAAAGAAGCAGAAATTGCTTGCAACCCTATAACCTCATATCACGCTCTCCACCCAGAGTCTCACGCAGAAAAACTAAATCTGAAAGAAAGAAAACCCATATCCAGTGTCCTGCATACTCAAACAGCTCCAGAGACAGTAACTCAAGGGAAGACAAAAAATGACTCACGACCCACGTGTTTGCTATGTAAAGACAACACTCATCGTCTGCATTCCTGTCCAAGCTTTCAAGCAAAATCTCTGGAAGAACGTCTAAAATATGCAGAAGAAAACAAGCTCTGCTATGGTTGTCTTAAACCTGGCCACTACGCAAAAGACTGTCACAGACACAAATGTGACCACTGTAAGGGAAGACACCCCACGATTCTTCATGACGACAACTACACAAAAGCCGAAACATCGTCAGTTTCATCTCAAAACAGTACAAGTGAAGCAACCAATCTATCCATCAATACAGAGGCTGAAGAACAATCCACCAGCACCTCAATGATTGTACCGGTGTGGATATCATCTAACAATAATCCTGGAGTAGAAAAGCTTGTTTACGCGTTACTAGATACCCAAAGCGATACTGTTTTTATTGACCAGGAAGTTAACAATAGCTTACAAACTGAGTCACATCCAGTGAAACTGAAACTAACCACAATGGTTGGTAGGGATGTCCTGATAGATACCCAGAGAGTCTCAGGTCTGAGAGTCAGGGGATACAATTCCGCGAACCAAATTGATCTCCCTCCTGTGTACACCAAATATTGCATTCCAGTGAATCGAACGCACATTCCTACCTGTGAAACTGCAAAACGCTGGAATCCTCTCGCCACAATAGCCAATGAAATCCCGCCTCCTCTGGAATGCGAAGTCGGTCTTTTAATAAGCTACAATTGCTCAAGGGTATTAGCACCACGGAAAGTGATAGCTGGAGAAGACAACGAACCTTACGCTGTTCTCACTGGTCTTGAATGGAGTATTGTGGGTTGCCCCTCTCTATCGCACGATTCATCAAACATCTCCAACACATGTCACAGAGTTGCTGTCAGAGAGCTTCCCCCAGTAACCCCAGCTGATGCAATAAGAGTCCTCGACTCTGACTTCAAAGATACTAGTACAGATAAGACAGTGTCCCAGGATGACATACTCTTCTTAAACAAACTGAAGGATGGAATTCATAAGAACACCAGTGGCCACTACGAGATGCCGCTCCCATTTAAATAGAGACCGTCCCTTCCAGATAATAAGCACCTAGCTATGGTCAGGCTTACTCACCTTAAACGGAAGCTGATGAAGAATGATAAGTATAAGGAACAATATGTGCAGTTTATGGAAGAAGTCATCAAAAGGGGAGAGGCAGAAGAAGTACACAATGAGGGAAAGGATGGAGCAAAATGGTACATTCCCCACCACGGGGTTTACCACCGTAAAGAACCTGAGAAACTCCGTGTTGTCTTTGATTGTTCGGCCAAGTACAAAGGTACTAGCTTAAATGATCACCTTCTCTCTGACCCAGATCTGCTGAATAATCTAAATGGCGTACTCATGAGATTCAGACAACATCCAGTTGCACTCATGTGCGACGTTGAAAAGATGTTTCACCAGTTCCATGAGTCTGAAGCTGACAAGAGATTTTCTCCGCTTCCTCTGGTGGAAGAATGGTGACCTTCAGAGTAAGCCACAGGAATACCGCATGAAAGTCCATCTTTTTGGTGCAGCGTCATCGCCGGGATGCTCAAACTACGGACTGAAATAACTTGCAATAGAGAATAAAAACAGGTTTCCCCTTGCCTCACGATTCATCATGAGATGTTTTTATGTAGATGACGGAGTTACTAGCGTGGCAAGTGCAGACGAAGCCGTTCAGCTTGCAAGGGAGGCCAGAGAGCTGTGTGCAATGGGTGGTTTGAGACTACACAAATTTGTGTGCAACAACACCTCAGTGATGGAGAGTGTACCGCCCTCTGAGCGCGCTTCAGAAGAGAAGGCTCTTACCCTGGCTCTGAGTGATTCAACAATGGAGAGAGCCCTGGGAATCCACTGGCACTTAGAATCAGACACTTTCCGCTTTCGTGTCAGTCCAAATGACCAACCAGCAACACGACGTGGTATATTATCTACTGTTGCTTCTCTTTATGACCCACTTGGGTTTGTGGCCCCCTTTGTGCTTACTGGAAAAAGAGTGCTCCAGGAAATGTGTAGGCACGGTACAGGATGGGATGATCCACTCCCAGGTGAACTCCGGCAAGTGTGGGAACATTGGAAGAATGATCTCAAAAATCTAGAGAAAATCACTATCCCACGTTGCTACGTGCCTGAGAACTTCGGACAAGTATTGAGAATGGAGTTACATCACTTCTCCGACGCGAGCACACATGGTTACGGCCAATGCTCCTATCTTAGACACATAAATGAGGATGGAAGAGTCGACTGTACTCTGGTTATGGCCAAGAGTAGAGTGGCCCCAATCAAAATCGTGACTATCCCCAGACTAGAGCTAACTGCTGCTGTGGTTTCTGTTGCAGCTAGCAACACCTTAAAGGAAGAGCTTGGCCTAACTGATATCGACGAATACTTTTGGACCGACTCCAAGGTTGTTTTAGGTTATATCAACAATGAGGCACGTCGCTTTCACACTTTCGTGTCAAACCGAAATACAGAAAATCCATCTTAGTACTGTCCCTGAACAGTGGAGATTTGTATCTACTAATGAAAACCCGGCAGATCTTGCCTCGAGAGGTTCAAGTGTAGGTGAGCTCCTCACCTCAAACTGGTTCAAGGGTCCTGAGTTCTTGAAGGAAAAGGAGATACCTCCATCTGCAAATGTTAAGGAAGGAATCCAGCTGGGAGATCCTGAAGTTTAAAAAATCCAGTCTCTTAACACTCAAACTACTGAGCATAAAAGTCTCGCAGATCGTATGTCAAGGTTTTCCTCATGGCTCAAAGCAACTCAAGCAGTCGCTCGTCTCATTCGTCGCGCAAGAGGAGACAAGTCAACGCGACTCAGTACTGTACAGGAGCGAGAAGACGCAAGGCTCATCATTATAAGGGACGTACAGTGGCAAGTGTACACAGAAGATATAAAAACACTCAACAAAGAAGCTCGGCTTTTTCCACGGAGCACACTGTATCAGATGGATGCCTTTCTTGATCAAGATGGACTCCTCAAGGTGGGAGGAAGACTAACGAACGCTTCTCTGCCTACCTCCATGAAGCATCCAGTGATTCTACCGAAGAATCATCCCATCACTCAGACGATAATAAGTCATTGCCATGAAGGGGTTCTCCATCAAGGAAAATGACTGACTATAAACAAAATCAGATCGCAAGGATACTGGATCTCTGGCATCAACAGAGCAGTGGCAGCTCTTCTGCATCAGTGTGTCACATGCCAAAAACTTAGGGGATCCACAGAAGAACAGCGGATGGCTGATCTGCCTCCTGAGCGAGTAGACCTGTCAGCACCATTCACTTATTGTGGAATGGATTGTTTTGGTCATTTTCTCACTAAGCAGGAACGTAAGGTTCAAAAGCGATACGGTCTTATCTTCACATGTCTTTGCTGTCGAGCGATCCACATTGAAATGTTGGATGACATGTCTACAGACTCATTCATAAACAGCCTTCGCTGTTTCATCGCCATCAGAGGAGTAGTAAGAAGCATAAGATGCGATCAAGGGACTAATTTTGCTGGAGCGAAAAACGAACTAAATGAGGCTCTCAAGCAATTAGATGCAGATCGTCTGACCACCTTCTTATCTGAAAAGCAATGTGACTTCATTATGAACGCCCCTCACGCAAGCCATGCTGGGGGGGTCTGGGAAAGACAGATGAGGACAGTGAGGAATGTTCTTTGCTCCTCTCTCTCACTCTCACCTGGTAGGCTGGATGATGCGTCCTTACGAACTTTCTTCTACGAGGCCATGGCCATCGTGAACAGCCGCCCCCTGACAGTTGACAACCTGAACGACCCTGAAAGTCCAGAACCACTTATGCCTAATCACTTATTGACTACAAAACCAAACCTAGCTTTACCGCCACCTGGCAAATTCATTAGAGAAGATATGTATGCTCGTAAGAGGTGGCGTCATGTTCAATGTCTTGCCGAGCAATTTTGGAGTCGTTGGAGAAAAGAAAACATCTCTAATATTGCTATCAGACAACGCTGGCACGCACCAAGAAGGAACCTCAAAATTGGTGACATCGTCATGGAGAAATCCTGCGATCTACCTCGGAACGAGTGGAAGTTGGCTAAGGTTGTAGATACTGTGACGGATAAGGATGGACTAGTTAGAAGAGTAAAGATTCGTATTGGAGACCAGAAGATGGGAAACGTGGGACCTCGAACTGGAAAACCGTCCATTGTTGAACGACCAGTACAGAAGCTGATATTGCTTCTACCGACTGTTTAACTTTTTAGTCATAGGTCACTTCAGTATGGCTGCATTTTTGAATCATAAACGTAGGTCATATTGAATCAGTCGGGTTTTACAGAGTAATAAAACCACTCCTGAATGGGGGGAGTGTAAATTACCCTCTAGTGTCATTGGTTGTTTGTGATTTGAGGGACCTTTATTTTGAAAACCGCAAACGGAAGTAGAGACATCAGGCGGGATTCTGTCAGTAATCCTTTGTCATTCAATTAAAATGTGAACGTTTCCCTGAATCTTGGAAGAAGAATTCCCCTCGTTATTACTGGATTGATTACAAGGTATTTAAGGTGCCTTTTCTTTTTTTGTAATCTGATGGTATTGATTTCGTTTTGTACCTGTTCTATATTTTGCTGGATATAACTCAAACGTTACTCTTTAGAGAGTGGTGATTTCTTTGCTAGTAAACCTGATTTCTAAAGCCTGGCTAGGTAACGTCATTCTACATTGGGTACTGCTCTGCGCAGCATGCATGTTCATTGAAAGTTTATTTTTCTGTAGATTGTGGAAAGAGAAGTTGCATCTTATTTTGGTTAGCCCCCAGTTGGAGAGAGAGAACAAGGTATGTCATATTGTCTTGTTTTCAGTGGGATAGGACTGTGTATTTGTTCTACTGTAGGCTATTTTTCTATGTAACTGACCTAATTTACTGCACTGTTCAAGAAAAGCCATTAATGTAAAGAAAATTCTATGTTGATGTTTGGATTGTATATTATTATTTATAAGAGATCTAATAATATTTTGTTTTTTTTTCCATCTCAGCTCTTACGTTGTTGATTGTTAAATAAACACATGAAACATCAGTACGACCACCTGCCTTCTGGGGGACGCTACAATAGCTCTGACAACGACTCCAAGAGGACAAATTCTGAGTCTAATCACAAGCCAGTCAGACTAGCTTCGTCTAGTCAGAAAGGAACAAAGCCTTTTGGATGAGAGGCGAAACGTCTTCACGGATATATATACCATGTCCAGTTGCACTTGATTCAACTCCTTTGGATAAGACAGAAGCTAAACTGTCAGTATATATCAGCAGAGAGAACAAGACAGAAATAAAACTGTCAGTATATATCAGCAGAAAGAACAATACAGAAGCTAAACTCTCAGTATATATAAGCGGAAAGAACAAGACAGAAGCTAAACTCAGTATTAGCAGACAGAACAAGACAGAAGCTAAACTGTCAGTATATATAAGCAGAGAAAACAAGACGGAAGCTAAAGGGTCAGTATCTGCAGACAGAAGAAGAGAGAAGCTAAACTGTCAGTATATATCAGCAGAGAGAAAAAGACAGAAGCTAAACTGTCAGTATATATCAGCAGAGAGAATGAGACAGAAGGAAACTGTGACGTCATAGTCCCCATGTTCAACTATCTGGTAAAAGCCAGTTTTAATTGATTTTACATTTCATAAGTTAATGAACAGCATGGTTGTGTTTGTACATCAGTGGCGTTATAATGACGTCATGAGTTCAGTGATGAATGATGAATTAATTTTTAGTGACTTTTTCAGATAATGTTATTTCTGAGAGTCTTTCCTTGTTATTTCTGAGTCTTTGGCTGTATGTAAAAATGCGTCTGAGGATGTGATTACCACATAAAGAGACAGGCTGAGAGAAGCTAAATAAGCTAAATACGGGGAACACGTTAAAAACAGATAAATAGAAAACTACCGTTTATGCTTTTTTCATAAGAAAGTAAGCATGACGAATTAAATAGCGCGTGATGACAGAACCGGACCTTAACGGTGCTGACGATAGAACTGTCCACCACGGTTTAGACTACCCCGGGGCTCGAACCCAGGCCTTCTCGCTATGAGAGGACCGCGCTAACCACTGGACCACCGTGCCGCCATAAATGAACTAAGCACAGAAAATACCAAAACCAGTCGGTCAAATGAAGAGGTTAGGACAGAATATAGAGAAGAGATTGTGAGAGAATAAACCGCAGTTCTCGATGTCACGAAGCAGAATCTCTCAAAGGCGGAGCCGGAATCAGCTGGCAGTGCTATCCCCAAACGTCTGTGTAAAACAAACGTTTTCCCCCATCCATTATCCAAACCGCTTATCCTTACTTGGGGTCGCTGGAGCCTATCCCAGCAGTCATTGGGCGGCAGGCGGGGAGACACCCTGAACAGGCCGCCACAACCCCCACACCTCGGGGCAATTTTTTTTTTTTCCATCTCAGCTCTTACGTTGTTGATTGTTAAATAAACACATGAAACATCAGTACGACCACCTGCCTTCTGGGGGACGCTACAATAGCTCTGACAACGACTCCAAGAGGACAAATTCTGAGTCTAATCACAAGCCAGTCAGACTAGCTTCGTCTAGTCAGAAAGGAACAAAGCCTTTTGGATGAGAGGCGAAACGTCTTCACGGATATATATACCATGTCCAGTTGCACTTGATTCAACTCCTTTGGATAAGACAGAAGCTAAACTGTCAGTATATATCAGCAGAGAGAACAAGACAGAAATAAAACTGTCAGTATATATCAGCAGAAAGAACAATACAGAAGCTAAACTCTCAGTATATATAAGCGGAAAGAACAAGACAGAAGCTAAACTCAGTATTAGCAGACAGAACAAGACAGAAGCTAAACTGTCAGTATATATAAGCAGAGAAAACAAGACGGAAGCTAAAGGGTCAGTATCTGCAGACAGAAGAAGAGAGAAGCTAAACTGTCAGTATATATCAGCAGAGAGAAAAAGACAGAAGCTAAACTGTCAGTATATATCAGCAGAGAGAATGAGACAGAAGGAAACTGTGACGTCATAGTCCCCATGTTCAACTATCTGGTAAAAGCCAGTTTTAATTGATTTTACATTTCATAAGTTAATGAACAGCATGGTTGTGTTTGTACATCAGTGGCGTTATAATGACGTCATGAGTTCAGTGATGAATGATGAATTAATTTTTAGTGACTTTTTCAGATAATGTTATTTCTGAGAGTCTTTCCTTGTTATTTCTGAGTCTTTGGCTGTATGTAAAAATGCGTCTGAGGATGTGATTACCACATAAAGAGACAGGCTGAGAGAAGCTAAATAAGCTAAATACGGGGAACACGTTAAAAACAGATAAATAGAAAACTACCGTTTATGCTTTTTTCATAAGAAAGTAAGCATGACGAATTAAATAGCGCGTGATGACAGAACCGGACCTTAACGGTGCTGACGATAGAACTGTCCACCACGGTTTAGACTACCCCGGGGCTCGAACCCAGGCCTTCTCGCTATGAGAGGACCGCGCTAACCACTGGACCACCGTGCCGCCATAAATGAACTAAGCACAGAAAATACCAAAACCAGTCGGTCAAATGAAGAGGTTAGGACAGAATATAGAGAAGAGATTGTGAGAGAATAAACCGCAGTTCTCGATGTCACGAAGCAGAATCTCTCAAAGGCGGAGCCGGAATCAGCTGGCAGTGCTATCCCCAAACGTCTGTGTAAAACAAACGTTTTCCCCCATCCATTATCCAAACCGCTTATCCTTACTTGGGGTCGCTGGAGCCTATCCCAGCAGTCATTGGGCGGCAGGCGGGGAGACACCCTGAACAGGCCGCCACAACCCCCACACCTCGGGGCAATTTAGTATGGCCGAGTCACCTGACCTACATGTCTTTGGACTGGGGGAGGAAACCGGAGCACACCCAGGCAGACAGAGAGAGAACATGCAAAGTCCACACAGAGGACGACTCCCAAGGTTGGACTACCCCAGGGCTCAAACCCAGAACCTTCTTGCTGTGAGACGACCGCCCTAACCACTGCACCACTGTACCGCCTTTTTTTTTCATGGACACTGAAAATCTACTCATATACACTGCTCAAAAAAATAAAGGGAACACCTAAAAACACAATATAGACCTCGATGAATGAAATATTTCAGCTGAAAATCTTTATTTATTAGACAGAGGAATGTGTTTAGAGCAAAATAACCTAAGAATGATCAATGGAAATCAAAATCATTAGCCCATTAAGGTCTGGATTCAGAATCATACTCAAAATCAAAGTGGAAAATGAGAACATAGGCTGATCCAACTTCTGTGGAAATTCTTCAAGACGATTCAAAATGAGGCTCAGTAGTGTGTGTGGCCTCCACGTGCCTGTATGCACTCCCTACAACGTCTGGGCATGCTCCTGATGAGACGACGGATGGTCTCCTGAGGGATCTCCTCCCAGACCTGGATCAGGGCATCGGTCAACTCCTGGACAGTCTGTGGTGCGACATCGCGTTGGCGGATGGTACGAGACATGATGTCCCAGAGGTGCTCGATTGGATTCAGGTCTGGGGAACGTGCAGGCCAGTCCATAGCATCAATGCCCTCGAAATACAGGAACTGCTGACACACTCTAGCCACATGAGGACAAGCATTGTCATGCATGAGCAGGAACCCAGGGCCCACTGCACCAGCATATGGTCTGACAATGGGTCTGAGGATCTCATCCCGGTACCTAATGGCAGTCATGGTACCTCTGGCTAGCACATAGAGGTCTGTGCGGCCCTCCAAGGATATGCCTCCCCAGACAATCACTGACCCACCGCCAAACCGGTCATGCTGGAGGATGTTGCAGGCAGCAGAACGTTCTCCACAGCGTCTCCAGACTCTCTCACGTCTGTCACATGTGTTCAGTGTGAACCTGCTCTCATCTGTGAAGAGCACAGGGCGCCAATGGCGAATCTGCCAACCAAGATGTTCTCTGGCAAAGGTCAATCGGGCTGCACGGTGTTGGGCTGTGAGCACAGGCCCCAATTGTGGACGTCGGGCCCTCATACCATCCTCATGCATTCTGTTTTTCACTGTTTGAGCAGAAACCTGCACATTAGTGGCCTGTTGAAGGTCGTTTTGTAGGGCTCCGGCAGTGCTCCTCCTGTTCCTCCTTGCACAAAGGACCAGATAGCGGTCCTGCTGCAGGGTTGTTGTCCTCCTGCGGCCCCCTCCACGTCTCCTGGTGTACTGGCCTGTCTCCTGGTACCTCCTCCATGCTCTGGACACTGTGCTGGGAGACACATCAAATCTTCTTGCCACAGCACGCATTGATGTGCCATCCTGGATGAGCTGCACTACCTGAGCAACTTCTGTAGGTTGCAGATACCGCCTCATGCCACCTCTAGTGGTGAGGGCACTAGCAAAAGGAAAAACTAACCAAAGATCGGCCAGAAAAGATGAGGACAGGCAAATGGTCTGTGGCCACCACCTGCAAATCCATTCCTTTTAAAGGAGTTGTCTTGCAAATTGTCTAATTTCCACCTGGTGGAAATTAGAGAACTTACCAACAGGTGAAATTGATTCACAAATCAGTGTTGCTTCCTAACTGGACAGGTTGATATCTCAAAAGTGTGATTGACTTGGAGCTACATTGCATTGCTTATGTGTTCCCTTTATTTTTTTGAGCAGTGTAGATAGAAAAACAAGAAACATACTCACCTTAGAGAGGATGCACCACCCAAAATCAGATGTGGATAGGTTGTACCTCCCCAGAAACGAGGGTGGCAGGGGTCTAATCCAACTAAAAACTGCCTACAAAACAACAATAGACCTAGATACTCACCTTAACACCAATAATGACCCCCTTCTCATGATTGCTAGAGAGCATGAAAAACAAAACAAATAGTATTCCATAGCTAACCATCCACGCCCAAAAAGTCAAAACAAAAAAGAAAAGTGTCACGCCCAAGAACAAATGAAAAAAAAATGGGAAAGGAAACAAATGCACAGGCAATACCCGAAAAGAGTAGGTGAGAAAGGTGTAGGGCAACATATGACCAACCAATGGCTCAAAACAGCTGGGCTGAAATCCAAACCAGAGGGCTTTATCATTGCTGCCCAAGACCAGGTCATCAAGACCAATTACTACCGGAGCAAAATCCTCAAAGATGGCACAGACCCAGCGTGCAGGATATGTGGTCAATTCCAGGAAACCATTGACCATATCATGGCAGGGTGCCCTGAGCTGGCCGAAACTGAATACCTACAAAGACACAAAAGAAAAATGGTACGAGCACGAGCCCCAAACAGTAACAGAAAAAGACGGCATCACAATCTTATGGGACATGCCAGTACAGACAGACCGTGAGATAAAGGCCAACAGACCAGACATCATCATCAAGAACAAAAAAGAAAAAAGCTGCCTCATCGACATGTCCATCCCGACTGAGAGGAACACCTCAGTAAAAGTAAGTGAAAAACTGTCGAAATATAAAGACCTTGAAATCGAGACTGAACGAATATGGGGAATGAAAACCACAACAATAACAGTAGTGATAGGAGCCTTGGGACTTGTAAAAAAGTGATGGAGAAATACACCCAACGAATCCCGGGTAACATCAGAATACAACAGCTACAGAAAATTGCACTACTTGGAACATCTCATATCCTAAGAAAGGCACTATCCATCAAATAGACTTCTATGTCATTCTAACCCTAGGCCCGAGGAATGGGCCCGTTATTATGTTGTATTATGGCATGAAGTTAAAGGAAATTTGTATAATAATAATAATAAATTAATCTTATATAGTTATTTTCTAACACTCAAAGTGGCTTTCCAATAAACGGGGTGAAACAAGACAACAGATAAACACAACTCAGACATACAGGGGTGGATGGGAAGGGGGGGCTACAGGGGTGGATGGGAAGGGGGGGCTACAGGAGTGGATGGAAAGGGGGGGCTACGAGAGGGAGAAGCGGCAGCCACATGACGCCAGCAGTACTCTCCCACTTAAACACATACAAGAGGGCAGGAAACATGCATCGCCACATTTGTTTCCTCCACGCATACATATCCTACTGATATCCAAATGATATATGTTTGTCTGCCTTTGCTTCTCATGACCAGCTACTAGACAGGTTAGGAGAGAAACCTCAGTCTAGCAGATTCTCCTTATGCAGAAGAATCTGAGCATCCCTGATCAAAGAATGAAGGGAGAATGCACTGAAAAACAACACAAGACTCAGTAACTAGAGCGCCATATAGTCACATACTGGGCGGCAGCAGCTCAGGAGATACAGTAGGTCATTTGGTAACTGAAGGGTTGCTGGTTCGATCCTCAGCTCCTCCTAGCAAAAGTGTTGAGATAGCCTTGAACAAGAATAACAATGTTTATTTATATTACCATTAAAGGGTAAAGAGTTGGCCCGTTGTTCCACGGCCAGGATGGGAATCCACATTGTTCCTCCTGGATCTGAGGTTCGACAGTCGGTCGGAGCCTCCTTTCCAGCACCCTAGAGTAGACTTTCCCAGGGAGGCTGAGCAATGTGATGCCCCGATAATTGGAGCACACCCTCCGATCCCCCTTTTTAAATATGGGAACCACCATCCCAGTCTGCCACTCCACAGGTACTGTCCCCAACCTCCACGCAACTCTGAAGAGGTGTGTCAACCAAGACAGCCCAACAATGTCCAGAGTATTGTATTTAGAAATCACGTCAGGACACAGCGCTGTCGCTCGACACAACCTTTACGTTGCATTCTTTATTTAGACTAACACAGCATCACAGGCAGACCCGATCAAACAACCCAGAGCCTGCAGGCATCACCAATCGATCCCAGCACAATAGAACAGCACCAAATCAAATGCAGCACTGCCGATGTGTGCAGACATAACATCCCCCACCCCCCCGGCAGGATTTCAAACATGAAAGGTTGACACAAAGTCCTCTAGGTGGCCAGGGCGTAAACGTGTGTGAACAGGTCGCGAGGCGGCCTGAGGCTGGGCAGGCCGAGGTGGGGAGGGAGAAGGCAGGGGAAGCTGAGGCCCAGGAATGTATGGGGCCCGTGTAGGAGCTGCATGAAGCCCCGGGGCGTCTCGCCATGCTGAGGGAATGGCTAAGGTTGTGTCACCAACTGTGTGTGGCGGAGCTGACACCTTGCGTAGACGACTGGAGTGCCACCGAGCGCCATCGCTGAGGAGGTAGGTGGCTGGGCCCAGCTGACAGGTGACTTGGAGAGGAGAGGACCAGTATGAAGCCATTTTATTGTCCCTGTGGGGCCTGCGGACCATTACCCAGTCTGACACATTGATGTCTGGCACCCTGGTTCGTTTTGACTGGTCAAACCGTTGCTTCATCCGCGTCTGCTGACGAGTTACTGAGGCTCTGACCCCAGAGGGAGGTGCCTGGGGTGTGGAGGGGCGGAGCCTGTCAAGGGGCATGCACAGTTCCCGGCCTAGCATGAGAGAGGCCGGGGAGACACCTGTGGTCGAGTGCTGTGTGGCCCGATAGTGCAGCAGAGTGTGACGGATGGCCTGCGTGAAAGAGCACCCTTGGGCCATGTGTGCTCTGAGGCCGTTCTTCAATGACTGGTGAAAACGTTCAACGCCGCCATTGGCCTGGGGGTGGTAGTATGCAGTGCGTATATGACGGATGCCCTTGTTTTCGAGATAAGCAGCGAACTCAGCAGAGACCAGATGAGGGCCGTTGTCAGTGGTGATGGTCTTTGGGAGGCCCCAGCGAGAGAAGAGAGAGTCCAGGAAGTCGATGATGATCTGTGAGGTCACAGTGCTGGAAGTGGTGAGTTCAGGCCATTTTGAGTGTAGATCGTAGGCGACCACCATGAAGCGTTGGTGGTGGGGAACTCCATGGATCTGACCACAAATGTCCAACTGCAGGTGTTCCCAGGGCTGAGAGGGCCAGGCGAGAGGTTGCAGGGGTGGGGGAGCCTGGTGGCCAGTCTTGCCACTCACAAGGCAGGAAGAACAGTCCTTCACCAGAGCCTCAATATCTCTGTCTATCCCCGGCCACCACACCAGGTCTCGGCAGCGCTGTTTCAGTTTCACAATGCCCAGGTGGCCTTCATGCGCCATTTTCAAAACACGCGCACGGAGAGCAGCTGGGACCACTGTGCAAAACCCACGTGCCACGCAGGTGTCGTTCCAGCAGGAGAGCTCCTGTCTGACTCGGGCGAACGCAGCCAGCTCCTCTGGGACCTTGTGAGGCCAGCCGTTCTGGATGTAGGTGCGGAGCTGGGAGAGGACAGGGCCCTGTTCGGAGGCTGCCCTCAGCTTCTGCAGAGAGACAGTGGCCTGAAGGGGTGTGTGTAGCATTTGGACAATGTCCTTTTCCACACAGTCAGTGTCCGTATGTGGAGCTGGGGTGGAGACAGAGCGAGAGAGCAGGTCGGCGACAACATTGTCTCTGCCTTGGGGTGAACTGCAGGCTGAAGTTGTACTGGCAGAGGCGGTCCGACCAGCAGTGCAGCCTCAGGGGTTTGTGGCCTGTCCCAGATGTGGACAGCAGCGCTGTCAGGGCCTGGTGATCTGTCCTGAGGGTGAAGGAGTGGCCATAGAGGTAGAGGTGCCACTTTTCACAAGCCCAGATACAGGCTAACGCCTCACGCTCACCCACAGAGTACCGCTGCTCGGTCAGGTTGAGGGCATGGGAGGCGAAGGTGATGGGCTTCTCCACACTGTTCTGGGTTTGAGACAGCACAGCCCCTATCGCTGTGGCTGACGCGTCACAGGTCACAAAGGTGGAGCTGGAGATGTCGAAGTGAGCCAACACTGGTGGTGAAGTCAGTTGAGTCTTGAGATCACGCACAGCGTCACTGCATGCCTTTGACCACACCCATGGCTCGTCCTTACGCAGCAGCTGGCGCAGGGGGGATGTGGTCGCAGAATACTGGGGAAGAAACCTCAGGTAGTAACTTGTCATACCCAGGAAGTAGGCGACCTGGGCGGCCGAGCTGGGCTCAGGGATGGCCTGAATGGCGTCCACGTTGGATTGTAGTGGAGTTACACCGCTCGCTGACAGCCGGAACCCCACGAACTCGATGGCTGGCACAGAGAGGACACATCTCTCAGCATTGAGAGTTAGCTTGTGCTTGGACAGGGCTGCGAAGACCATGTTGAGGCACTTGTCGTGGATTTCACTGGTGGGCCCGTGTACCACTATATCGTCCAGATAAATGGCCACGCCCAGTATGCCAGCCAGCACGGAGACCATGATTTTCTGGAAGCAGCTAGGGGCGGAGCTGAGACCAAAAGGCATCCTGGTGTAGCGAAACACTCCTGCATGTGTCACAAAGGCTGTGAGGTTTCGGCTGCTGGGGTGGAGGGGCACCTGTAAGTACCCCTGTCTGAGGTCGAGCTTGGAGAACACCTCAGAGCCATAGAACTGAGCAGTGAGTTCTTCTGAGGTGGGCAGTGGATATTTATCAGGGACCACTGCATTATTTACTGCACGTAGATCGACGCAGACACGCAGGCCCCCCGACTTCTTCTTAGCTACCATGAGGTTTGAGACCCAAGGTGACGCGTCCACCGGTTCAATGATGCCAGCTTCCAGCAGTTGTTGCAGCTCGGCGGAGACCCCATCACGGAGAGCCAACGGGATGCGGCGCAGTGGTTGGATGACAGATTTCACAGCAGGGTTGAGGAGAGGTTGATGGGTGAAGGCGGAGAGGCAGCCCAGCCCCATAAACAGCGATGGCCACTTCTGCTGCCAAGGCGTGGCAACAGTCAGGATTGCTGCCCTCCTTGCGTCTAAGAGGGAGAACCCCAGAGCGGAGAACAGGTCCAGGCCCATCAGGTTGGCCCCACGGCGTGCCACATGAAAAACTGCATTGGGCACCAGCTTGGTTCCATAGCGGACAGTCACTTGGAGAGAGCCAACCAGATCGACTTTGGAGTCACCATACCCACAGAAGACAGCTGAGGGTGCGGACAGTGGCAGTGAACCGAAAATTGACTGTAGGTATCAACATTCAGGAGAGACACACCTGCACCGGTGTCCAACAGCAGGGGGATGCACACATCATTAATGTTGACTGTGCATGATTTGAATGACACTGGCCCAGAGCTCACCTTGTGAATGACGGCGGTTGAAGACTGGGGGGTGTGGCCCCCTGACCCATCCGGGGAAGATCGACAGACGTTGGCAAAATGATTTTGCTTACCGCAGCTACGGCATGACTGGCCACGGGCAGGGCAGTTCTGAGCCCTTGAAACATGAGACCGAGATCCACAGTTACCACAGGACTGTTGAGGGCGGGGCCGAGAACGCTGTCGTTGCAGTTGCAAGACGTCCTCAGTGGAGTCGGCGCCCGCCTCGCCCTGGCTGGGTTGCATCCCGAGGGGCAGCCGTGAGTAGAGGGAGAAATCGTTGGCAGCTTGACTGGAGGTGGCCACTTGCTGTGTATTTAGCATAGCAGCACACTCAGCTACTCTCTCAACCTGTAGTGCGATGGTAATTGCTCTGGACAGCAGCAGATCGTCTTTTTCCAGCAGGAGAGTCTCACGCACCTTTGCGTTGTTGGTGTGTTCGATAAGCTGGTCGCGAACCATCTCGTCTTGAAGCGTGCCAAGCTTGCATCAGCTAGCTAGCCCTCGCAAATTAGCTACATACTGCTGCACAGACTCACCAGGCAGTTGGTGTCGCTGACGAAATATAAATCACCGAAGGAGGGCACTCTGTGGAGCAGCGAAATGGGTGCTCATAAGTCCCACAGCTTCGTCAAAGTTTGTGACGTTCCCCAGAGTCCCGAGCACACGATGACCCTCTGCTCCCAAGCAGTGTAGTAACAGAGCCGTCTTCCTAGCCTGGCTCACGTCGTCGAACCCTGAGGCGATGATGTAATTTTCAAAACTATGTAGCCAGCGAGTCCATGGTACCGGAGGCTCGCCAGGTAATGCCAGGAAGGGGGCAGGTGGTGGGAGAGAGATATCAGCCATCCTCGTCGCCAATATTGTATTTAGAAATCGCGTCAGGACACAGCGCTGTCGCTCGACACAACCTCTACGTTGCATTCTTTATTTAGACTAACAAAGCATCACAGGCAGACCCGATCAAACAACCCAGAGCCCGCAGGCATCACCAATCGATCCCAGCACTATAGAACAGCACCAAATCAAATGTAGCACTGCCGATGTGTGCAGACGTAACACAGAGCCTTCAGCATCTCAGGACGAATCACATCTACACCCGGCGCCTTGCCACCGAGGAGCTTTTTAATTGCCTCCGAAACCTCTGCCAGTGATATGAGTTGGGCTTCCCCGGAGTCTTCAAACGCTACCTCCTCCACTGAGGACGTGTTATTTCCTTTTCTTTCACTGTGAAGCAGTTTTACTCTGTGAACAGTGCTATATATATAGTAAATAAACTTTACTGACTTATTTAGCTGAGCAAGACACCTAGCCTCTAACTGCTGCCAATGAGCTGGTTGTTACCTTGCATGAAGATGGCGGCGCGAATTCACGTTCGCAGCGTCCTTGCCCAGTACCGGTGACGGAAGATGGTGGCGAAAATTCAAATTTGCGGCGGCCTCACCCAGTGCCGTCGGTGCAGTGTCTTTGTCCACGTATGCATCTAAATTTTTGTCTTCTTTTGTTGGCTGGGAGAGCTGGCGCTGGATCGGCTGCGAGAGCTTGGTCTGCTGCGCTGTGGGCCCAGAGACCGCGGCCTTGGCCGGAGCTGCACTCGAAGAGGTAACACCGTGGGCGGTCTGACAGGACGTGGAAGCGGGGCAGGCTAAGCTAACTGCTAGCCCATGCAGACCGGTAGTTCTGATAACACCGAGGGCGGTCGGGCGACGGTCTCACCTGGTGTTGACTGTGGCGTTTTTGATGTCGCCGTGTGGAGTGCGGGGAGGTGTGTCAAGGGTGTCTGGTTGGGAGAGCTGGCGCTGGATCGGCTGGAAGGGCTTGGTCTGCTTCGTCTGGTTGCCACAGGGACCACGGCCCCTGCCTGGAGCTGCGCCCGAGGAGGAAAAACGGAGGGCGGTTTGACAGGACGCATAATCTGAGTAGGCTAAGCTAACTCCTAGCCCATGCAGACCGGCGGTTCCGACGGTTATCCTGGCTGGTGTTTGTCCCCTTGGACAGTGACTTTTTTTTTATAGTTTGGATATATGTTTTAGTTAGAATATGTGTGTTGTTGTAGTTCTTGAATGTGTTTTTGTGTTGTACTACTGTGGGCTGGGGAAACGGCATCTCGTTTCATTTCATGCGCGCAAGAAGGCGAAATGACAAATAGTGTTCCTGATTCCTGATGGTCGACACCTCCATTGGTGTGTGCGTGGGTAAAATATGAGGCTGTGGTGGACACGTATTGGGGACAGAATTCAACCCAGGAACTAAGGGTTAAGTCATGGTTGCCCTGGCAGGTTAACGCAGGGTTAAGTTATGGTTGTCCAGCCAGTTTTCTGATTATTCTTGCCACCTCCGCTCAGTCGAGCTGTGGTTTGGTTGTCTCTCTGATTTACCGTGGATTAAAGAAAGTTGCCTACACGGCTAAAGTGTGAACCTACGGTCTTCTCCGTTCCTTCGGCTCTACACTGGTGACCCCGACGTCGGTTTTCGGATAAGTTTTCTGAAACCACACACATTATGGCTACGAACGCCGTTGCAATTAAACTGCCGGAGTTTTGGGAGTCTTCCGCGGCTACATGGTTCGCGCAGGCTGAGGCACAGTTCGCGCTCAGAGACATAACAGCAGACGAGACCAGGTACTACTACGTATTGGCAGCGCTGGGGTGCGCTACGGCTTCCAGGATAAGCGGTTTCATAACCAACCCACCGGCCGATGGTAAATACGCCGCACTTAAACATCTCCTCCTTGAAACTTTTGAACTGTCAACAACGGAGAGAGCACGTCGCCTCTTCGCAATTCAGGGCTTGGGAGATGGCAAACCATCGGAGCTAATGAGCAGGATGTTAAACCTACTGGGTCAAGAAAAGCCATGTTTCCTGTTTATGGAGCTGTTTCTGCGCAACATGCCGCCCCACGTCCAGACTGCGCTCGCTAACTCCACCATCACTGATCCCCGTGAGCTGGCAAAGGAGGCTGACCGATTCTTCGTCGCTACACAACGTTCCTCCCATGCCGGGGTGCTGGCTCCTACCTTCACTGGCCCCCCGCCGACATCGCGGGCGTGGCCCGACGGTGGCGCCACAGCATCAGACCGCTACAAGCCCTCTGGACTCTGTATGTACCACGCTCGATTTGGTGCGAAAGCTAAACGGTGCCGTTCCCCCTGCAACTACAGGCCGACGGGAAACGAGAGGGCCAACACTCAGTAGTGGCCATGAGTGTTGGCGATACGAGCAGGCTACTCTTCATCCTCGACACCATCTCCGGTCGGCGATTTCTTTGTGACACGGGCGCACAGAGAAGCGTGCTCCCTGCTACTGACGTCGACATCATGGGCGGGGAGCGGGGCCCCCAGTTGGCGACGGCTGACGGCAGCCCTATCCACACCTACGGCGTGCGGTCTGTAGAACTGTGTTTTGGTGGACAACGTTTCACGTGGGAGTTCGTCATGGCCAATGTAACGCTTCCCCTCCTCGGAGCTGATTTTTTGTGCGCTTACGGTTTGCTAGTGGACATTCAGAACAGCCGTCTGGTCGATGCCTTAACCTTCTCCTCCTTCGCATGTACGCGGAGGGAAGCGGCCTATGCAGGTCTAGCCAACTCTCTCTCAGAGGCAGACAAGTTCACCCGCCTCCTCGCTGAGTTCCCTGACCTCACCCAGCCTACCTTCTCTGCACCCACCGCTAAGCATGGGGTGGAGCATCACATTGCTACGAAGGGGCCCCCGGTCTACGCCAGAGCCAGGCGTCTCGACCCCGCCAAACTCGCCATTGCCAAGTCTGAGTTCGAGCACCTGGAACGCATGGGGATCATCCGCCGCTCTGACAGCCCGTGGGCGTCCCCACTCCACATCGTCGCTAAGCCTGATGGAGGTTGGCGCCCATGCGGGGACTACCGCCGACTAAATGACGCCACCACGCCCGACTGCTATCCTGTCCCGCATATCCAGGACTTTTCTGCAAACCTGTCTGGCAAATGCGTCTTCTCAAAAGTCGACCTGGTCCGTGGTTATCATCAAGTTCCCGTGCACCCCTCAGACATCCCCAAGACAGCGGTGACTACCCCATTCGGCCTATTTGAATTCCTACGAATGCCATTTGGACTCAAAAACGCGGCCCAGTCCTTTCAGCGGCTGATGGATTCAGTGCTCCGTGGCCTTCCTTTCCTCTTCGTCTATTTGGACGACATACTCATCGCCAGCGCCTCCAAGGAAGAACACCTGTCCCATCTTCATGCCCTCTTCACACGCCTCAGCCAGCATGGGCTGATCGTCAACCCGGCGAAGTGCCGGTTCGGGCTGACAGCCATTGATTTCCTCGGGCATCGCATCACTGGGGACGGGGCAGTCCCCCTGCCCTCAAAGGTGGAAGCGGTGGCGGCCTTTCCGCGCCCCCAAACAGCTCGTGCGCTCAGGGAGTTCATCGGGATGGTGACATTCTACCACCGCTTCATTCCCCGAGCCGCCTTTATCATCCGGCCACTGTACGAGGCGCTGAAAGGCATGTCCCCCAACCAGGCGGTCGACTGGACAGCAGAGCGGGACCGTGCGTTCACCGAGACTAAAGCTGCGCTCTCCCAGGCTACCCTGCTAGCGCATCCTTCACCTACAGCGCCTATTTCCATAACCACGGATGCATCGGACTATGCTGTTGGTGCGGTTCACGAACAGTGGGTGGGGGGGGGCTTGGCAGCCTTTGGCCTTTTTCAGTCGCCAGCTTACACCCCGAGAGCGCAAGTATAGTACTTTTGACAGGGAACTCCTCGGTCTCTGGCTCGCTGTCCGGCATTTCCGTTTCCTGCTAGAGGGCCGCGAGTTTACTGCGTACGTGGACCACAAGCCCCTCACGTTTGCCATGTCCAAGACGGCCGAGCCATGGTCCGCTCGCCAGCAGCGACAACTCTCCTACATTTCGGAATTCACTACCGACATCCAGCACGTCGCTGGTAAGTCTAACCAGGTAGCTGACTGCCTCTCTAGGGCAGTGATTGGAGCGGTCCACCTAGGCCTTGACTATGCACAGATGGCCGTTGACCAGGCCACGGACCCGAGCATCCTCCGTCTCCGGGCCTCCGACACGGGGCTCCGCCTGCAGGACGTTCCTTTCAGCGACACAGGTGCCACCCTCCTGTGTGACGTCTCCACAGGACAGCCCAGGCCCATCGTCCCGCACAGCTGGAGACGCCCCGTATTTGAAGCTGTGCACGGCCTCTCTCATCCAGGCGGTAAGCCATCCGTGCGCCTGACCTCTGCTAAGTTTGTGTGGGAGGGACTTAAGAGAGACGTGAAAGCGTGGGCCGACTCGTGTGTTGCCTGTCAGCGGGCTAAGATACACCGCCACATTAAGGCGCCCCTGGAACGCTTCGCAGTGCCGGAGAGACGATTTGACCATGTCCACGTCGACCTGGTTGGTCCCCTACCCCCCTCCCATGGGTTCACCTACCTCTTCACTGTGGTGGACAGGACTACGCGCTGGCCTGAAGCTGTTCCCCTGGCATCCACGACGTCTGCTGATGTGGCCCGGGCTTTTATTGGGTCGTGGGTCTCACGTTTCGGTACGCCTTCCGACCTTTCATCTGACCGCGGGCCACAGTTTACCTCAGAGCTATGGAGTGCTGTGGGTGAGGCTCTGGGCGTCAAGCTTCATCGCACTACCGCCTACCACCCTCAGGCGAACGGCCTATGTGAGCGCTTCCACCGGTCCATGAAGGCTGCGCTTCGGGCTACTCTCAAGGACTGCAACTGGGTCGAGAAGCTCCCATGGGTCATGCTGGGCCTGCGGACCGCCCCGAAGGAAGACCTACAAGCCTCCTCTGCGGAGCTTGTGTACGGCACGCCGCTGCGAGTCCCAGGCGATTTCATGCCCAATGCAACGCGTCCCTGGTCAGCTGTGGACCAACGAGCCTCCTTGCTGGACGGGGTCAGAGCTTTCACACCCGTCCCTACCGCCCAACACGGCGCGCCGGTGTCCCAGGTGCCCCCAGGTCTGCAGTCAGCGGACTACGTGTTCATCCGTCACGACGCACACCGCCCCCCTCTGCAACCCCCTTATGACGGCCCCTTCCGCGTCCTGGAACGGGGAACTAAGCACCTGGTGGTGGATTTTGGGGGCACGGCCGAGCATGTTTCAGTGGACCGAGTTAAACCCGCACACCTGGACTTGACGCAGCCGTTGGAGTTAGCCCAACCTCCTCGTCGCGGTCGTCCCCCGGCTCCGCCTCCTCCCCCCGTGGAGGCCCGAGCTGCCTCTTCTGCTCCTCAGGCCGACCTCCACAGGCCCGCGTCAATGCCTCCCAGAGACACTCCGGCCCCTGTTATCCGGAGCCGCCGCGGACGGCCTGTTGTCCCCCCGCGCCTGCCTGACTTCGATTACTAGGGCGAATTCTGGGGGGGCTCATGTGGTGGACACGTATTGGGGACAGAATTCAACCCAGGAACTAAGGGTTAAGTCATGGTTGCCCTGGCAGGTTAACGCAGGGTTAAGTTATGGTTGTCCAGCCAGTTTTCTGATTATTCTTGCCACCTCCGCTCAGTCGAGCTGTGGTTTGGTTGTCTCTCTGATTTACCGTGGATTAAAGAAAGTTGCCTACACGGCTAAAGTGTGAACCTACGGTCTTCTCCGTTCCTTCGGCTCTACAAGGCATTAATTGTAAAGCACAGTTCATTTACATAGACAAAGGTGATTCACTTTACCAACTTTACTCCATGTACACAGACTAAACTGTTTTCTCTTAGCGCCGCATAACGATCATGTATCAAATGACATCACATACTTATAGTACATGTACACATAGTAAAAGAACTACGATTGCAGGGGAGAGAGAGGGGGGGTGTGCGGGTATATTAGAAGCATTGTCTTCGCGCAGTGTATGCTGGTACATGTAGTAACTGAGGGACACTCTGAAGACCATGTTCTCTGTAAATGGGTGATTCTTCAATTAACATTACATTACAGTCATTTAGCCGTCGCTTTTATCCAAAGCGACTTACAATAAGTGCATCATTTAACGTAGGACATCAGGAGAACTACTAGTCATCAGAGGTCATAAGTGCAATTAAGAGAGTTTTTCTGTCCCCAGGGTAGATTTTCAAGAAATTTTATTTTGGAAAAACAATTGTATTTGTTAGAGTTAAGTTGTGTTATCTATGAAAAAAAAGATGTCTCAATGACATTTTAATACTCTTTCAGTATGTTGAAAATTCAAATGTGCCAGAATTTCACTGTTTTGGGCTGTGTCCCCAAACCAGACCTTTTAACTTCCCCTCTATAATAAAGTAATAAAAATGGTTAAATTCATTATAAAGCTTTACTTCACATTTTATTATAATTTAAAAAGACATATTTCAAATTCATATGGTTTATTTGTGTAATTTGCACATTTTTATAGTTAAATATCGCTGTCCCTCATACATCTGTCATTACACCACACCCAACATTTTACAGCAACAACCTTTTTGCCATGTAAATGAGAAGTGCCAGAGGCGCGTGAGCAGTCATGGCAGAAGCGTGACTTTTTCATGTCCACAAATGTAAGTCATTTGAAGATTTATATGTCCTGATCTGAGAGTATGTTTATTAGGCGTCATTACCAAAAAAAGTTACGAAATGTCACCTTATTCACGCACATTCATTGTACATTGTATGCTAGCTAGCAAGTCTAAGACTTGGCCAAATTTTTCTCCAAAAAGTGAAAATCGTCATTACCATCACATTTTGCTGTTGCAACTTCGGGGGGAAAAGCATCATAATATCAGACTTATTTTGTAGGACGATCAAAGCTATGCTACGATGTTTGTTCCAGACCACTTAGAGCTTTTGAAAAAGAAAAAAAACGATTTTAAAGAAATTTGTTATTTTTGTTTTCAAAAGCTAAAAGGGCCCCAAATTGAAGAATCACCTAAGTATGACTTATGCTAGAGCGCTTAAAGTGTTAATAGACAGCATATTGTTATGCTCGCTCACCAGAACCCGACCCGTGTGGCGAAACCCAAGGCAGACAGACACAGGATGACTTCAAAATCCAAAAAGGTGGTTTTATTGTGGGAGGGGAATGTATGGTGCGAAAAACGTTCTGTTAGTGGGATGTGTGAATAAATTATGTGTGGTGTCCCGTGGTTTGCGTGTATAACTATGTGTGAGTGTTTTTTAGCCAATGTGTGGCGCGGTATGTAAATGACCAGGAGGTGTTGAAATAATGTGCGTGCACCTGGCAAGAAAGTCCAGTCCGTGATCCAAGAGGGGTTGTCCGAGGAAGTCCGGGTCCGAGATCCTGGAAGTCGAGTCCGAAAGGAGGGGTCCAGGTAGAGGGACAAGGGGGAAGATCGCAGGAGAGGTCCGGGGAAAAACGTAAAGGTCGCTGGGGAAGAGGGAGACGCGGGGAGCCGTGGAGGGAGAGTCTTGGGAGGAAACGGACACAAAGATAACACACTGGGGAATAAACAGAATGCAAGGAACGCTGGAGGGCTTGTCAGAACTTTACCGCAGGGTTCAGTACGTCGAAGCACGGAGTGGTGTTCTGGGAGACTTCTTGTAGAGGGCTGTCTGATTGCCACAGGTGTGCCGGATGGATGATGGCAAACACCTGGTGCAGTGCAGCTCTCGTCTCCTCAGAGCGCGAGCCGAGCGCTCGGATGTTTCCGGCACGTCCGAGCTGGGGGATTGGCTTGAACGTGCCGGGGAGGCAGCTCGGGGCGGTGTAACCACAACAGGACCCCCTCTCCTACGGGAGACATCGGGCGACCGTCCGATGGCGTTGGCTCGATAGAACTCCTCCAGGAGTGCGGGGTCGGCCAGGTTGGACCGGGGAACCCAGCTGCGGTCCTCGGGCTCAGAGCCAACCCAGTCCACCAGGTATTGGTACCCACGCCGCCGGGCGGCGTACGGCAAGCAGCCGGTCGACATCCCAGACCATGTCACCACCGTCGAGGACCCTGGGGGGGGGGGGGTGGAGGCTACCGGTTTGAGGCGCGAGACATGGAAGACGGGATGGATCTTGAGTGAGGTGGGGAGATGGAGACGCACCGCCGATGGGTTGACGATGCGGTCGATGATGTAGGGACCGACGTAGCGGGGAGCCAGCTTCCGGTTGAGGGTAGGGAGGGGCAGGTCCCGGGCCAGGAGCCATACCCTCTGGCCAGGTCGATAAGCTGGGGTCGGCACTCTCCGCCGGTTGGCGCTGCGCCGGGCCCGCTCTGTAGCTCGCAACATAGCGGCCCGGGCGGTTTTCCAAACACGCCCCGACATCGGTGGAGATGGGCCCTCGTGGACGGGACCGCCACCTCCAACTCCTGATGGGGGAACAGAGGGGGTTGATAGCCAAGGGAACACTCGAAGGGGGACAAACCGGTAGCCGAACTCTCCGTGGAGTTGAGCGAGTACTCCACCCAGGGCAGGTACTTGCTCCAGGAGGCGGGGTTGCTGGTGGTAACGCAACGCAAAGCCGCCTCCAGGGCTTGATTGGCCCGCTCTGCCTGCCCATTGGTCTGGGGGTGATACCCGGAGGAGAGGCTGACCGTGGCCCCAATCCCCTTACAGAAGGCCTGCCACACCTTAGAAGTGAACTGGGGACGACGGTCAGAGACAATGTCCAGGGGAATCCCATGGGGTCGGACGACGTGGGAGACGAGAAGGTCCACCGTCTCGGCTGCAGAGGGGAGTTTGGTGAGGGCAACAAAGTGGACGGCCTCGGAAAACCGGTCGACAATGGTCAGAATGGTGTCATTGCCTTGGGACATGGGGAGGTCAGTTACAAAGTCCAAGGCAATGTGGGACCAAGGTCGGCCAGGAACAGGAAGGGGGCGCAGGAGACCTGCTGGAGAGCCTTGCTGCGGGCGCAGGTGCTGCAGGCAGCCACGAACTCTCTGGTGTCTGCCTCCATGGTGGGCCACCAGAAACCCCTGCGGATGAAGGCCGCCGTTCGGTGGACACCGGGGTGGCAGGCTAAACGGCTGGAGTGGCCCCACTCCAGCACCTGGGGCCGGACAGAGGGAGGCACAAATAGCCGGTTCCGGGGTCCATTGCCTGGGTCGGGCCCTTCTCACCACCGATTCGATGGACCAGGTGACGACACCCACCACCCAGGCCGGGGGAAGGATGGTGTCTGGGGCGTCAGGGGACCCCTCGGGAAACAGACGGGAGAGGGCGTCTGCCCTGACGTTCTTGGTGCCCGGGCGGTAGGTGAGGGTGAAGTCGAACCGGCTGAAGAAGAGAGCCCAGCGCGTCTGCCTGGGGTTGAGCCTCTTAGCCGTCCGCACGTAGGTCAGGTTCTTGTGATCGGACCATACGATGAACGGCTGCCCTGCTCCCTCCAGCCAGTGTCTCCACTCCTCTAGGGCGGCGTGGACAGCCAGCAACTCCCTGTTGCCGATGTCATAGTTCTTCTCCGCAGGACTGAAACGCCGGGAGAAGAAGGTGCACGGGTGGATCTTCTGGTCCTCCTCCGACCGCTGGGAGAGGACGACTCCGATGCGTCCACCTCCACGATGAACTGCCTGGACGGGTCCGGGTGGGCGAGCACCGGAGCCGTTGTGAACAGCCTCTCCGAGGTCCAGGAGAAGGGGCGGAGGGTGGAGGTGAGTGCAGTGAGGGGGGCGGCCACACGGCTGAACCCCCTGATGAAGCTCCGGTAGAAGTTTGCAAACCCCAGGAAGCGCTGGAGTTGCGTCCTGTTAGTGGCCGTGCCCACTCCTCCACCGCTCGGGTCTTCCTGGGGTCGGTGCGGACGAGCCCCTTCTCCATGATGTGGCAAAGGAACTCCACGGAGGCGGAGTGGAACACGCACTTCTCGGCTTTCACGAAGAGCCTGTTCTCCAGCAGCCGTTGGAAGATCAGGCGGACATGCTGGTGGTGTTCCTCCTCAGTCCTGGAGAACACGAGGATGTCATCCAGGTACACCACCGCGAACGTGTTCAGCATGTCCCGGAGCACGTCGTTGACCATCGCCTGGAAGACAGCCGGGGCGTTGGTGAGGCCGAAGGGCATAACGAGGTACTCGAAATGCCCTAGGTGGGTGTTGAAGGCCGTCTTCCATTAATCCCCTTCCCGGATGCGCACCAGGTGGTACGCGCTTCGCAGGTCTAGCTTGGTGAACACCGTGGCGTGGGTGAGTGGCTCGAACGTGGAACTCATAAGGGGGAGTGGATATTTATTTTTCACCGTAAGGTCATTTAACATTTGATAATCTATGCAAGGACTCATGCTGACGTCCTTCTTTGCCACAAAAAAGAATCCCGCTGCCACCGGGGAAGACGAGGGCCTTGTGATTCCTGAGGCCAGGGACTCTGATATAATTGCGCATAGCCTCCTTCTCCGGGACGGAGAGGTTATACAACCGACCGGTGGGAAGGGCGGCCCCGGGAAGGAGATCTATGGCACAATCATGGGGACGGTGAGTGCACTGTCCCTACTAAATACAGGGGCTAAATCGTGATAAATGGGAGAACGCCAGTGAAATCCGTGGGGGGAGGCACGGGTCTGAGGCCGCTGGACGGGGAGTGGGCGGAGCGAAGGCAGTTGGCATGACACGCAACGCTTCAACCCAAAATCCGCCCAGTAGACCAAGAGATGTAGGGATCGTGCCGTTTCAACAACGGTCTTCCTAACACCAGGGGCGCTGTGGGGCCTGCAAAACCAAAAAACGCATAGCTTCCACGTGATTACCCGAAAGAGTGAGGGAAGCAGTGCTGTGTGTGATCTTACCAAGTGAACGACCATCTAGGGCTTGGGGTGTGAGGGGTGTGTCTAGGGGGACGAAGTGGAATGCCGGCCTGCCGGGCCAGCGAGATGTCCATCAAACACTCGTCCGCCCCCGAATCCAGGAGTGCACCAACAGACAGTGAGTCGTTATCCCAGGTGAGAGTGACCGGGAAAAGCTTGCTGTGCTCCTTCTTGGGCTGAGGAAGGGTCGTCAGGCTCACTAGGACACCCCTCGCTAGTGAGCCGGGTCTTTTGGGCGAGTCGGGCAGGCCTTGATGTAGTGGCCCGACCTCCTGCAGTAGAGGCAGAGGTGGTCACGTATCCTCTGCTCCCTAACCTCCAGCGGGAGCCGTGACCGACCTAACTGCATGGGCTCCTCCTCCGGCCTGGATCCAGAAGCCACCCAGGGTTGCGAGGGGGAGTGTGAGGGTGGAGAGCGCCCACGGGACGCTCACCCAGGGAAGGCACCGGTAGAACGGACGGGGGTTGGTCTATGGGAGGGGCCGGGGCGCGTTCCTGGCGCCGCTCCCGCAGCCGTTCGTCCATCTGGAGGGCGAGGGTGATGAGCTCGTTGAAGGAGGCAGGGCGGTCCCGAACGATGAGTTATTTGATGGGCTCGCTCAGCCCCCTCCTGCACGCGCTCTTGAGCGCAGTGTCATCCCACCCACTGTCTGCCGCGAGTATCCGCACCTCCAAGGAATAATCTGCCACCGACCTGGCTCCCTGCTGGATGGAATGGAGGCGGCTGGCAGCGTCCTGCCCTTCAGCTGGGTGGTCGAACTCGCAGCGGAAGGCACCATACTCCGAGGCGAGCCGCTCGGTATGGCCAACCGCCGCTATGGCCCAGCTGAGGGCTTTGCCGGTGAGGAGGGACATAAGGGCTACCTTGGTCTCTCCTGTCCTATACCTGGCTGGCTGGTGTTTGAACAGGGAGCTCACACTGACCAAGGAAACCCCTGCACAGCTCTAACTCCCCACCGAAGGCCTTCGGGCAGGAGAAGTTGGGCTCACACCGGGGGTCCAGTGGGGGTTGACTCGGAGGAGGGGGAACGTCGGGACCAGGGACGGGGAAACCGGAGGCCGAGCTGGGGGCAGAGACCGGGGCCAGAGCAGGGTGGTCGCTCATCCTGGAAACCGCTGTTGAGAGTGCAGCGATCTGCGCGGAGAGGGCATCTAACGCGCTCGTCGCGGCCTGGGAGCCGGACTGAAGACCGCTGATCTCTCCGGTGACATGGGTGAAGGCAGTAGTAAGCTCTGTGGGGAGAGAGGCAAGTTGGCAGCTGTGACTTCTTACTACTGCCTCTAGAGGGACGGGGCTCAGGGACCGTCTACTCCTTGGGTTTGCCTGGGTCCATAATGGCTTCGACGTTCTGTTATGCTCGCGCACCAGAACCCGACCCGTGTGGCGAAACCCAAGGCAGACAGACACAGGATGACTTCAAAATAAAAAAGTGTTTTTATTGTGGGGGGGGAATGTATGGTGCGAAAAACGTTCTGTTATTGGGATGTGTGAATAAACTATGTGTGGTATCCCGTGGTTTGCGTGTATAACTATGTGTGAGTGTTTTTAGCCTATGTGTGATGCGGTATGTAAATGACCAGGAGGTGTTGAAATAATGTGCGTGCACCTGGCAAGAAAGTCCAGTCCGTGATCCAAGAGGGGTTGTCCGAGGAAGTCCGGGTCCGAGATCCGGGGAGTCGAGTCCGAAAGGAGGGGTCCAGGTAGAGGGACAAGGGGGGAGATCGCAGGAGAGGTCCGGGGAAAAACGTGAAGGTCGCTGGGGACGAGGGAGACGCGGGGAGCCGTGGAGGGAGAGTCGCGGAGGGAGAATCTTAGGAGGAAACAGAGACACGAAGATAAGACACTGGGGAATAAACAAAATGCAAGGACCGCTGGAGGGCTTGTCAGAGGTTTACCGCAGGGTTCAGTACGTCGAAGCACGGAGTGGTGTTCTGGGAGACTTCTTGTAGAAGGCTGCCTGATTGCCACAGATGTGCCTGATGGATGATGGCAAACACCTGGTGCAGTGCAGCTCTCGTCTCCTCAGAGCGCGAGCCGAGCACTCGGATGTTTCCGGCACGTCCGAGCTGGGGGAGTGGCTTGAACGTGCCGGGGAGGCAGCTCGGGGCGGTGTAACCACAACACATATGTCACTGGTACCTCGTGGGTGTGCTCATTATGCGCTCCCCCGTGCAGTGCAGTGAGAGTGCAGCAACCGGAACAAGAATCAGGAATCAGGAACCTTTTGTCATCTCCCCTCATGCCCCCGCGCACATGAAATGAAACAATATGCCGTTTCCCCCAGCCCACAGCAGTGCAACACAAATACAAAAACACGTCCAAAACCTACAAGAACACACATATCCAAACTAACACCAAACCAAACTAAACAAAAAAAATCACTGTCCAAGCGAACGAACCGCAGCCAGGATGACCGCCGGTCTGCATGGGCTAGCAGTTAGCTTAGCCCGACCCGCTTCCGCGTCCTGTCAGAACGCCCTTGGTGTTTCCTCCTCGGGCGCTGCTCCAAGCAGGGGCCGTGGTCCCCGGGCCCACCGGATGAAGCACACCAAGATCTCCCAGCCAGACACCCTCGACACACCTCCCCGTACTCCACACGATGACACCATACCACCACAGTCAACGCCAGGTGAGGCCGCCGCCAGACCGCCCTCGGTGTTATCAGATGTAATAAGGAACATTCCAATTCTTTTGAGTTTTGTTTTGAAATAATGGGATATATGTAAAATATCAGGTCGGAGGAGATGTTGAGACTCTGCTCCCCCTAGCCAGACCACCTGGGTTTTGCGTTGTCTATTTTATTATTATTATTATTATTATTATTATTATTATTATTATTATTATTATTATTATTATTATTCAAAACTATGTCCTCTCCTGCATCAGTTGGTCCGTTGCTGCTATGCTGAGCTTTTAATAGCATACTGGTGATAAATAGAGATTTATCCATCTCTTATTACCCTGTGATGTTCAACTGACGATCACTGCTTGTGTTTCTTTCCTCTGGATCAATGGACCGCGGAGAGATAATCCTGCCATCATTCAGCATCCACTCAAACTGCAACGTGATCCGCAGTGTAATTCTTAGCAACTCTGTGTGTCATCTCAGCATGTAAGCCTGGTAAAGCAGCTTCTCATCTCCAAATGGTTAGCCTGTTACTCTCTTTAACAATGACACGTTCAACCTCTACTTCTATAATGACTCTCAAAGTTCATTGTTGACGTGTGAAGTCTTGAAAAATGTTAGCAGCGAACAGGCGTGTCTGCTCTGACCTGGTGCTTAGTTATTTCTTGGGGCAGCTCCAAAGTAACAAAATAGCCTACAACACCTGTTATTAGCCAGAGATTTCTCCCCGTCTCCGTTTATCAATTGGAATGAATATATGCTGGCTGCGATAAGAAGTGAGCAGCCCCTTGGTTATTCAGATGGAAACACAGACAGAAGAGAACCGAGAAAAACTCAAAGGACTTCAGATGCAGTATATATAGAGCGCAGCAGATCCTTGTCACTGCGTCTAGAACTGCTTCACCCATCCGACCCCACTGCTTTCACGACTGCTTTCAATGTCGTTTTACACATGGTGAAACTTTTCCCAGTCGGAGCTTGCATTGAAGCCAAGGGCCGCGGCTCTCTGATGCCTGCAGTGGGACACTGCTGCCTGCCTTCAGGCGCCGGATGAAAATATGCTGTTATAACCATGGAAAACCCGAGCAGCCTTCCACAGCACACAAGAACACCGCGCCAAAGATGATTAGAGCTACTGGTTTTAAGACCAAGCAAGGAAGGACTCAGTGGATTTGAATTCCTTGGACCTAGTCCGCATGACCACATGAGACCTAATTTCTACAGGTCTCGTGTTTTAATACTGTTTTTGATGGAACGGTGGGGCTTTAAGCCAACCGACCCAAGGCGAGGGCCTGTCCTCTTTCTAGTGCCTAGCGCATTGAGCCCCCCACTTCTTTCCAGACTTAAAACGAGTTCAACTTTCATTGAAGCATAGTTCATCAATTTCACTTCTAGTTCCACCGTACAATAAGGACCAAGGCAGAAGCAGGGGTACCAGCGAGGAAATGGAAGCTAGCTGTACCCCGTCAGAGCACAGGAGAATTGGAAACAAAGTAACGTACATTCATGAATAAACAGTGTTGACAACAGAAAAACACCTTGTTTAGTTGACATTTTGTACGCATATGAAAGGTCAAAATATATTTTATCACCATATGAATAAAGAGAAAGCAGGTGGAATATTTATCATGTATATTTTATTTTGTGTCTTTTGAAACGTATCTCATTAACAATAAGCGAGCACCTTCTCTTAACACTCGGTACCTGTTTTTCCACAACAGGTGCAATAGCTTATCTCGAAAGTGAAAGCACTACTTATCCATCCCGCTTCTCCTGCTCTCAAGGTCGCAGGAGCCTATCCCAGCAGTCACTGGGTGCGACAATTTAGTACGGCTGATTCACCTGACCTACATGTCTTTGGACTGTGGGAGGAAACCGGAACACCCGGAGGAAACCCACGCAGACAACATACAAACTCCACACAAAGAACAATCCGGGATGACCCCCAAGGTTGGACTACCCCGGGTCTCGAACCCAGGATCTTCTTGCTGTGAGGCAACCGCACTAACCACTGCACCAGTGTGCCGCTCCAGCACAACTTATATTTATTTGGAAAAGTTTTAGTGAACACACGGCCTTTTTTCTAGATGTGTTCAGTGGACATGGATCTTATGGGAGTATATTTAACCACAGAACTGAAAAGCAGCTCATAGCAGGAGGACACACGACGTTATCCATCTGAGCTAACTCCCTGTGTTGAACACTGAGTTGTACTTGTTTACGTTGTACTTACGATTGTTATATATATTTTTGGAATTTCTTTGCTTCCATTTTCAAGCTTTCTCAACTCTCGCATTTGAACACATTTTAAGATTGGAGTCCTGTCATCAATGTTTTATTTATTTATTTATTTTCTACTGTGCATCCTACGCAACAACACGTTTTCTACTGTAACTCTGCTTGAACCTTCCCAGTTATTCACACATTTCCTGTATGAGCTGACACACCTTGTCTGCTTTTCTGGGTTTTATGAATCTCAGCTTGTCGATTTGGGATTAGATATTAGTGACCAGCTTCCTCCTTGTTCAGTGCCTCATTCTGTCTACCTCACATGTCATTCAAGGACAGTAGGTCAAGGCTAGCTTGCAGATAAATTGCTCAAATATGAATCATAAAAGGGCGTAAACCAGTCTAATAGAGGCGCACTGTGAACCAGGAAAGTCAACACACAGTCCAGGGTGTGTAACAAATGTATTGACCATGTGAGGGCCAGGGGGTAGGGGGCTGTAACTGCAGTGTCTGATATAACTGAAATTTGGAGCTGAAGTAAATGGAACTCTTTCCAAGGTATTGTGATGGTGGTGGAGAGCCGCTTTCAAAAGAAGCGAATGCTAAAAGAGGCTAATGCTAAATTCTTCACCCGACCCCTCCCCTTCCCTCTCTCTCGCTCCCTACTCTGTGTTCTAAAGGGTTATTGGCAGTTAGCTGATTAACTGGTAATGAAGCTCAGTTGAGTTACCTCCAGGAGCTAAAGACTTGCCAGTGGTTACTCTGCTGAGCAACCACTCTTCCTCGCTGGTGCCGGCCCCCATTAACCACAACACCAGTTTCACAATTTGTTTGTTTTTGTCTTTGCGACATTGTTAATTTTTGCCTCGAACATACATTAATGGTACAATCCGCAATTGGTGCAACAGCACCTGTCTGCCCCACTTCCGGACATTTCCCCCTTTTTCTCCCCAACTGTACCCAGTCAATTGGGCAGCACGATGGCCCAGTAGTTAGCACTGTCGCCTCACAGCAAGAAGGTCCTGCGATCGAACCCCGGGGTCGTTCAACCTTGGGGGTCATCCCAGGTCCTTTCTGTGTGGAGTTTGCATGTTCTCCCCTTGTCTGCTGTGGGTTTTCTCCGGGTGCTCCGGTTTCCCCCACCATCAAAAAGATGACCTGGATATACATATGTGTTTTTGTAGTTTTGTGTTTTTTTTTTTTAATTTAGTTTGGATATACGTATGTCTTCTTGTAGGTTTGGCTGTGTCTTTGTCTTTGCGTTGCACTTCAGTGGGCTGGGGGAAAGGATGTTTTGTTTCACTTCATGTACACAAGTACATGAAATGAAACGACAAATAAATGTTCCTGATCTTGATCCTGGTCCTGATATTTCAGATTCTAACTCCCTGATAGAGGTAATACTGATTGCCAAGCAGCACAAACTCACAAACTATGGGGGAAAGCAGGTGCCAGAGTCTACTGCTGCGTGATGGTTGGCACAGAGATCCCTTTTATGGGCCAGTGGCTATTTTTATCTCCGAGCCTCTGCCTTGCAAAAAAAATATGTTCCCAATAAGATCCTCGTTGATAACAGACTGATGTCAACATTGTGCTGTGTTCAGCGGAGTCACAAAGACAGAGCAGTGGCAATACATGACAGCTAAAGTTGTCTTCTGGACGCACACCTCTCGCCCAGTATGATGATATGTGTTGAGGGTCGACAGCCTGGTAGGATGAGTGACAGATGAAGCATGTTCTAGCCGGAGGTATTTTACAAGCTCTGAGCCCAGTGTGTGTGTGTGTGTGTGTGTGTGTGTGTGTGTGTGTGTGTGTGTGTGTGTGTGTGTGCTTGCAAAACAAGATATTTTTGAGGTTGGCCTTACTGTTAGGTGGGGGTTTGGAAAACCACTGTTTTGGCAATAGTGTACATGGATAATAAAAAAACATCCCTACAATGTTTCTTTTTTCAGAACAAAAAAACAATAAATAAAATATCAATCAACAATCTCTCTTATTTTTCCATATCTGGGGGTGGTAGTAAATGCATTTCAGCCTACATACGTGGCATTTTGTATTTCTGTTGGTCCTTGCCAGAAAAACAAAGCCACAGGAAAAACAGGATGTGGAGCAGATTTGTGTGACTAAGGTCTGTGAGAGTGAATCTGTGAATAACCCAGCCACCTGGAATGCACAAGCCAGTGCATTCTTAGTGCCGGTCCAAGACTTCATGAAGGGCATCCGGCGTAAAACTTTTGCCAACTCAAATATGCCAATACATCAGATTTCCATACCGGATCGGTCGAGGCACGGGTTACCAATGACCGCCACCGGTACTGTTGGCCAGCAGGGTGCCGGTGGAAACTATGCTACTGTTTGGCGAAGGAGGAGAAGAGGGGGAAGGCATGTCCAGAGGCAGTGAGAGAGGAGGAAGGGTAGGAGTGTGGAGGTGAGAGTCGGAACTTTGAATGTTGGCACTATGACTGGTAAAGGGAGAGAGCTGGCTGATATGATGGAGAGAAGGAAGGTAGGCATACTGTGTGTGCAAGAGACCAGATGGAAGGGGAGTAAAGCCAGGAGTATCGGAGGTGGGTTCAAACTCTTCTACCATGGTGCGAATGGGAGGAGAAATGGGCTAGGGGTAATTCTGAAGGAAGAGTATGTCAAGAGTGTGCTGGAGGTGAAGAGTGTCAGACAGAGTGATGAGCATGAAGCTGGAAATCGAAGGTGTATTGATGAATGTTATCAGCGCATATGCCCCGCAAGTTCGGTGTGAGATGGAAGAGAAAGAAGAATTCTGGAGTGAGTTGGACGACATGGTGGAGAGGGTACCCAAAGAGCAGAGAGTGGCGATTGGAGCGGACGTCAATGGACATGTTGGTGAAGGGAACAGAGGTGATGGGTAGGTATGGTGTCAAGGAGAGAAATGTGGAAGGACAGATGGTGGTGGATTTTGCAAATGGGACGGAAATGGCTGTGCTGAATACATATTTCAAGAAGAGGGAGGAACACAGGGTGACGTACAAGAGTGGAGGAAAGTGCAAACAGGTGGACCATATCTTATGCACGAGCTGCAATCTGAAAGGGATTGGAGACTGCAAGGTGGTGACAGGTGAGAACATAGCTAGGCAGCATCGGATGGTGGTCTGTAGGATGACTTTGGAGACCAAGAAAAGGAAGACAGTGAAGGCAGAGCCAAGGATCTAATGGTGGAAGTTGAAGAAGGAAGACTGTTATTTGGAGTTCAGGCAGGAGTTAAGACAGGCACTGGGTGGTAGTGAAGAGTTGCCGGATGGCTGGACAACCACTGCAAAAATAGTGAGGGAGACAGCTAGGAAGGTACTTGGTGTGTCATCAGGACAGAGGAAGGAAGACAAGGAGACTTGGTGGTGGAATGAGGAAGTACAGCAAATTATACAGAGGAAGAGTGTTGTGGTTACACCGCCCCGAGCTGCCTCCCCGGAACGTTCAAGCCACTCCCTCAGCTCGGACGTGCCGGAAACATCCGAGCGCTCGGCTCGCGCTCTGAGGAGACGAGAGCTGCACTGCACCAGGTGTTTGCCATCATCCATCTGGCACACCTGTGGCAATCAGGCAGCCCTCTACAAGAAGTCTCCCAGAACACCACTCCGTGCTTCGACGTACTGAACCCTGCGGTAAAGTTCTGACAAGCCCTCCGGCGTTCCTTGCATTCTGTTTATTCCCCAGTGTCTTATCTTCGTGTCTCTGTTTCCTCCCAAGACTCTCCCTCCGCGACTTCCACGGCTCCCTCGTCCCCAGCGACCTTCACGTTTTTCCCCGGACCTCTCCTGCGATCTCCCCCCTTGTCCCTCTACCTGGACCCCTCCTTTCGGGCTCGACTTCCCGGATCTCGGACTCGGACTTCCTCGGACAACCCCTCTTGGATCACGGACTGGACTTTCTTGCCAGGTGCACGCACATTATTTCAACACCTCCTGGTCATTTACATACCGCATCACACATAGACTAAAAACAATCACACATAGTTATACACGCAAGCCACGGGACACCACACATAGTTTATTCACACATCCCACTAACAGAACGTTTTTCGCACCATACATTCCCCTCCCACAATAAAACCACTTTTTTTTTATTTTGAAGTCATCCTGTGTCTGTCCGTCTTGGGTTTCGCCACACGGGTCGGGTTTTGGTGCGCGAGCATAACAGAAGAGGTTGGCAAAGAGAAAGTGGGATAGTCAGAGAGATGAAGAAAGTAGACAAGTATAAGGAGATGCGGCATAAGGCGAAGAGAGAGGTGACAAAGAAAAATGTGTATGGTGAGTTGTGTGAGAGGTTGGAAAGCAAGGAAGGAGAAAAGGACTTGTACCGATTAGCTATACAGAGGGACCGAGCTGGAAAGGATGTGCAGCAAGTGAGGACGATCAAGGCTAGAGATGGAAATGTGCTGACAAGTGAGGAGAGTGTGCTGAGAAGCTGGAAGGAGTACTTTGAGGGGCTGATGAATGAAGAAAATGAGACCGAGAGAAGGTTGGATGATGTGGGGATAGTGAATCAAGAAGTGTGGTGGATTAGCAAGGAGGAAGTGAGGGATGCTATGAAGAAGATGAGTGGAAAAGTGGTTGGTCGTAGCATGGAGATGTTTAGGAGAGATGACAGTGGGGTTTTAACTAGATCGTTTAACACAATCTTGGAAAGTGAGAGGATACCTGAGGAGTGCAGGAGAAGCATACTGGTACCGATTTTCAAGAACAACGGCGATGTGCAGAACTGTAGCAACTACAGAGGTATAATGTTGATCAGCCACAGCATGAAGATTTGGGAGAGAGTAATAGAAGCTAGGTTAAGAGGAGAGGTGATCAGCGAGCAGCAGTATGGTTTCATGCCACGAAAGAGCACCACAGATGTGATGTTTGCTTTGAGAATGTTGATGGAGAAGTATAGAGAAGGCCAGGAGTTACATTGTGTCTTTGTGGATTTAGAGAAAGCATATGACAGGGTGCTGAGAGAGGAGGTGTGGTATTGTGTGTATCCTCTGTGTGGAGTTTGCATGTTCTCCCCGTGTCTGCGTGGGTTTCCTCCCACAGTCCAAAGACATGTAGGTCAGGTGAATCGGCCGTACTAAATTGTCTGTAGGTGTGAATGTGTCGGCCCTGTGATGGACTGGTGGCCTGTCCAGGGTGTCTCCCCGCAACATTGAAAGAGGATAACAATTATGATGTAATTATAAAATTTATGAGGAATATGTTGCGCCGGATGCCAAGCAGTGTCCAGATGCCACCGGAACAGCCCAGGGCCCAAGCCACATGACCAGCTTCACCGTGTTTTAAAAAAAAAAACCTCTGAGAAAGAGCCCCAGTTAAGGTGACAGCTCTCTCGAGCAGAAACCAGACTGTTTCCAACCCCTCCCATATTCAGTCTAAATTCAGTCCAATATTCAGTCTCCGTCCACCCCTTCAAACTCCACTGAACAGTCTGGATTGAGGTAACCTCATGAACTATCAATTAGCACAACAGTTAGCGCTCAAGCGTTTCCGTCTTCAGCAAACACTTGAAGCCAGCGCCATTGATGGAAGAATTATCAGCAAGGTGACACATCGCACCCAATCTGTTACACTGTCTTTTCCCGACCGATTCACACACTGAAAGGATCAGTTTTCACGTTTTCGACACTCCTCAAACACCCACTCATCCTAGGCCTCCCCTGGCTGTCACAACACAGTCCCCTTATAGACTGGTCCACTGGTCAGATCCTCTCCTGGGGGAATTTGTTGTGCTACTAGCTGTCTCAAAAGTGTGTCACCGTCTCTACCACTGTTCCCACTGCCCTCTACTCTCAGGTCATCCACTAGGCTCATGCCGCTCAGATCTCCTGCCACCTTGGAGTCTCCAAAACAGCGTTTGTCATCCGTCAGTGGTTTTGGTGGCCAGCAATGGACGAGGAGGTGTCTGAGTATGTGGCAGCTTGTCCCGTCTGTGCTCGCAACAAGGTTTTCCGTTGCCCAGCTCCTGATCTACTCCACCCTCTTTCTGTGCCCCACCGGCCCTGGTCCGACATCTCTGTGGACTGTTACTGGACTTTCCCCTTCAGAAGGTAACACCACCATACTCACAGTAGTCGACAGGTTTTCCAAGATGGTTCACTTTATTCCCCAAGCTGCCCTCGGCCAAGGAAACGGCCGAGGTTATGTTACATGATGTATTTCGTCTATACGGCTTCCCCAAATATGTGGTGTCGGACCGGGGCCCGCAGTTCGTGGCACAGTTTTGGAAGGCTTTCTGCATCCTCATCGGAAAGTCGATCAGCCTCTCGTCTGGTCATCATCCCCAGACCAACGGCCAGACGTAGAGGCTGAACCAGACTTCCCTGCGGTTTGGCCTCACAGATCCCCAACACATGGACTAAACAACTCACCTGGGTCGAGTATGCACACAACACCCTCTCCTGTGCTTCCTCTGGCCTCTTTCCGTTCCAGTGTTTGTATGGTTATCAGCCACCCCTATTCCCAGCTCTCGAGCAGGAGGTCAGCGTTTCATCTGCTTTGGCCATGGTCCGCCAATGTCGATGCACCTGGGACCAGGCTTGACGCACGCTTCTTCGCAACTCTGAATGGGACCCCAGCTCCCTCCTACACCAGTGGACAGAGAGTGTGACTGTCCACCAAGGACCTTCCCCTGTGGGTGAAATCCAAGAAACTTTCCAAGGTTTGTTGGTCCATTCCCCATTTCCAAAGTTACTAATTCTGTTGCTGTGAAACTCAAACTGCCTAGGTCCATGAGAGTTCATCCCACCTTCCACGTCAGCCAAATCAAGCAAGTTAAAGAGAGCTCCCTAGTTCCCGCCTCCAGGCCCCAACCACCCGCCCGGTTCGTCGATGGTGGCTTAGTCTTCTCAGTACGTAAACTGCTGTTGGTCCGACACTGGGGTCGGGGTCGCCAAAACCTGGTGGAGTGGGAGGGTTACGGTCCAGAAGAACGTTCCTGGGTTTCCTCCAGCAACATTATGGACCCTCACCCCATCCGGGACTTCCACCTTTCTCATCCGGCCGGCCGTTTGGGGGGGGGGGTACTGTCACAGTCCATTTTAATTAGGTTATTGTTTTTGTCTCCTCTTGTTTCCTTGTCTCGTGCTTCCTGTTTTATTTTGATACTCACCTTGTCTCTCGTTGCAGATACCTTCACTCCCTACCCTCCTATTTCCCGCGTGTGTGATTACCTGCCCCGCCCTAATGTGTTGCACCTGTGTCTAATTGTCTCCCTCCCTAGTGTGTTTAGTCTGTGTACGCCCTGTCTTCTGACAGTCTTCTGACAGCGTGACAGCCTTCCAGTATTTTTCCCTTGCGTTTTCCTTTTGAGTGTTTTTGTACTTTGCCTATTGCCTGTCGTTTTTGGATACCTTTGCTGAGCTGATTGATCTCTGTGTACCGAATCTTCTGCTGAATAAAGGACTTGATTTTTGCCCTATCACCGAGGGTGTTTGGATTCTGGGTTCTGTTCTAGTTCAGTGCTTGACAATAATGTTTAGACTCTAGTCAACATATGGGAATTGGAGGACAATTTAGGCATCAGCACTTTTGAAAAATGAACCCTTAATATTATAATTTTCTGTTATGTATTTAAGAAAAACAGGTAATAAACCATCAAAAAATTTGATTCGTCCGGCTCAGACATCAAAGGTACATTTTTTATGAGATGTTTTATTTGTTGTGTGCCATGTTTTACGCAACCCTGTTACGAATATTCAGGAAGCTGAAAACGTATATTTTAAAAATATTGGTCAATAAAATCATTTACCATTAAGTAAAGAACGTCACATCCACATTGAATAATCATGTAATTTCAGAGAAGACTTGTTTTATGTTTATTTAAGCATCTTTTGAAATCTATCTTGCCCAACTTTTCAATGGTCACAAGTTTCTTTTTACTAATTTCAGTATTAATTTTCAAATATTTGCTCAAATACATTATGCATATAATCACTCAAGCGACTTGTGAGCTGAGAAAATAATTTAAGGTTATTTTAATAAAAATGATATGGTGACAGGGTTGAAATTAGAGTAACAGGGTTGCAAATCAATGCTAATGATAGCTTTTACCTCGGGAATAGATGCTAGCTGTGGATGGTAATGCTACTTTCAAGGCAAGGACACACTTATATATATAACTAAAGAAAGACGCATTTGAAATTAATTCGTCTCATTCTGATAATATGAGCAACACAGTTGCGTTGGTTAGAGTGCCACACTCGATCAAGGCTGAAAAGATTGGAAAAATATGAAAAATAGAGAAACTTTACTTTTGGTCTACCCATGGCATTACCATATGGCTTGATGATGTAATTTCCTCTGTGTCATGTGACTTACAGTTTTAAATCTTCCTCTGCCAAGCTAAATAGGTTTCGGTAACAGGGTTGCACGCATGTTGTGGGACACACTTTCAGTGGATAATTACTATTATTTAAAATATGTTGATGATTTAAAAAAATGTTTTAGCCATTACAGGAGGGATATAAAAACAGAATAATATCATAAAAAGTAAAGAAAAAGCCTATTTTAAATTTTATATTTGACATGCAAGTTGGCCATCAAGAAGGTGAGACAAGAGAAAAATGTCATTTTAGGGGGTGCTAGAGAGCTGTTTGATATTTTAAATAATATTTTTGAACCACTTTTTCTACAACTTTATTTACATTTTGTCTCAGGACAAGTATTGTAACGTGCACGGATAAATAGACTCGATTAGCCCTGGGCTAAGGGGTCGGACCCTTTAGTCAACTGGTTAACGTTGTCGCCCGCGGTGCAGGAGATACGGGTTCGTGTCCCGGCTGTGGCGGTTCCCGCGGCTGCCCCCCCCCCCGATTTCGTTACATTGGTGTCAGAAGTGGGATGGTGAGACCGTGAGGTCATCGGAAGCGCATGCGCCCAGAAGCGTGAGGGAGCTGAAATGCTGAGCGCGGGGACGCGCTTCCCGAAAGCGGGGGGGGGGGTAGGAAGGCTGAGACCAATACAAATCTATGTGTGTTGTCACTGGCCTGTCTTACGATCATTCAAAGCCTGCTGGTTAACTCTAAAAGGTTGACTGAGGAGTCCATTATTTGACCACGTCACATTGGTGTCAGGCTACTCCACTCTTTCGGGAAGAGCGTCCCCGCGCTTCAGCATCAGTTCCTTCACGCCTCTGGGCGCACGCGCTTCCGATGACCTCACGGCCTCACGGTCTCACCATCCCACTTCTGACACCAACGCAGCGAATCAGGGGGGCAGCCAAGGAACCGTCGCCACAGGCGGAATGCGAAGCCGTATCTCCCGCACCGCGGGCGACAACGTTAACCAGTCGACTAAAGGGTCCTACCCGTTAGTCCAGGGCTAACGTGTGTACTTATTCGTGTACGTTAAACTATATTTAACACAACAAGTGCATGTTTTAGTATTTTAGGCATGGATTATTTTAAATTTCATAGGTGGGACAGAAAATGTCCTCAAATTCTGGAATGTTTCACGTGTTTGGACTTTGTGGTTCACAGATGAAAATCATTAAAAAGTAATTCAGAGTGTGTGTGGCTCAGATACATGGCAGTGTAACTCTTGAGAGTGTAAACGTTGATCCTTTCGGGACCATTTGTACACTCTCAGAGTTAAATTAACCCTCAGGAAGTTAAATTGACACTCGTGATTTTACTGTGTGTAAAGTCATAAATGAACAAACACAAAAAAAATCCACCTTTCTGGGGTTTGAGAGGAGAGATTTAGCATACATTGACTGAATTTGATGTTTTTGGAAATCATCCCCTTGGCGTCCCATGTCCTCTGACTCCTTATCAAAGTAAAGGAAACTTCAAACCAAAGTTGTATGAGGTTGTCAAAGTGCCGTAGATGTTTTCCACGCATAAGCATGATGTCTATGTCATCAACTCTTTAAACACATGTCTTGAGTTACATTAATTTCCATCAAACCTAAATTCGAGAGAGAGCTTCCTTGCATGTAAGAACTCATAATCATGTTGGGCACATGATCACTATCATGTGTCCAACAGGAATATGTAACTCTAATTCAAATATTTTGCAGAGGTGTGGACTCGAATTACATGACGTGGACTCACATCAGAAATCTGATGACTTTATACTTGACTTGACAAAACTGATAAAGACTTGCAACTCAACTTTGACTTTAACACCAATGGCTGACTTGGACGGCGGGAGCTCTGAGTAGAGCCGCTGCTCCTTCACGTCGAAAGCAGCCAGTTGAGGTGGTTCGGGCATCTGATCAGGATGCCTCCTGGGCGCCTTCCTTCGGAAGTTTTCTGGGCACGTCCAACTGGGAGGAGACCCCGGGGTAGACCACGAACTCGCTGGAGGGACATGTGAGTGGGACAATCTGGCCTGGGAATGCCTGGGGTTCCCCCAGGAGGAGCTGGAGGGCGTTGCTGGGGAGAGGGACGTCTGGAGTGCCCTACTTAGCCGTGACCTGACCCCGGAGAAGCGGCTGATGATGAGATGAGATGAGGTGACTGGCTTGGACTTGAGCCCGTTGACTTGAAATACTTGATAACTTCTCCAGACCCCAAGATAAAATGCTTTTAAAAAGTGTACATCCAGTTAACTCTTAATTTGCATCATTAAAGTTCCACTTTGAATCAATTCGTAATAAAAACAAAATTAGCATTCATGATTTGTATATTAACTATCCATCCATTATCCCAACCGCTTATCCTGCTGTCAGGGTCGCTGCAGCCTATCCCAGCAGTCATTGGGCGGCAGGCGGGGAGACACCGCCAGGCAGACACAGGGCCGAGAGACACACACACACACACACACACACACACACACACACACACACACACACACACACACACACACACACACACACTTAGGGACAATTTAGTACAGCTGATTTACCTGACCTACATGTCTTTGGACTGTGGGAGAAAACCGGAGCACCCGGAGGAAACCCACGCAGACACGGGGAGAACATGCAAACTCCACACAGAGGACGACCCGGGACGGGGTTCGAACCCAGGACCTTGTTGCTGTGAGGCGACTGCGCTAACCACTCCGCCACCGCGCCGTCCCGTCTGACTCGTCAACTTGCATAAAGCCAACTTGAACATGTGACTGCAATATTTCCATATTTTATTTCTCAGTATTTCACTATTTCTGTTCACATTCTCTTATTAGCAACTTCAAAGTGTGCATACGTTAGAAAAACAGCTTGGACATAAAAAGAATTAGCTTGATAAAAGTAGAGCCTTCATGCGTTCAAACGTGTCTCAGTGGCCCAGCTGTCAGGCTGCGGGACTGCATCTGCACCATACAGCACTAAAGATGTCGTTCCAGTTACCACAACACTACCAGTTCTCTCTGCTTGTGTTTAGCATGTGTGCGTCTTTATGTACAGATGTTAACCGTGTGAACCGGGTATAACATGGATAAGTGCCATTGATACAAAGGGAAGACCCATGATGCTCAGCTGCATGGCTGTTCCTGTCCAGTAAACAAGACGAATCTGCAAGTGTACACGTCTTTGTAAAACGTGGTTTGAGTGACTTCAGACTGTTTTGTGAGAAAGTGATCTGAGAGAAGATTCTGCAGGTCAGAGAGGCCCAAGCCACTCCACGCCATTTGTCGTCGGCAGTATACGTTGTTTTGTGTTTCTCCTCTTAAATAAAAGCTGCAACCATTTAAGATACCCTTCTGTCCAACTCCCGAAAATCCCTGTCCCTGTGAAACCAGGGTGCAACAGCTAAGTCAAGTCAATTTTATTTGTATAGCCCAATATCACAAATTACACATTTGCCTCAGAGTGCCCTGGTTTCCCCCACAATCAAAAAGACATGCTTTAATACTCCTATCCGTGACAACCGAAGCACGGCAAGACGAACTGAAGTTGGTCCTGACCAGAGTGGTCCAACCTTGGGGGTCATACAAGGTCGTCCTCTGTGTTGAGTTTGCATGTTCTGCCTGTGTCTGCGTGGGTTTTCTCTGGGTGCTCCAGTTTCCTCCCACAGTCCAAAGACATGTAGGTCAGGTGAATCGGCCGTACTAAATTGTCCGTAGGTGTGAATGTGTCGGCCCTGTGATGGACTGGTGGCCGGTCCAGGGTGTCTCCCCGCCTGCCGCTAAATGACTGCTGGGATAGGCTCCAGCATCCCTAAGTTGGATAAGCGGTTTGGATGATGGATGGATGGATGGATTACTAAACTGAAGTCTATTCAGGAGTGGTACTGTAATGTCCGTAGACGCCTTGTCTTACTGACATAAGAATAATTCAAGAACGAGCCGACTTCGTAGGTTCTTAACTGTGTAGCTTTTACTAGCGTTCATCCGACATACAACCTTCATAACATGCCTTTCTCACTTCCTGTATACGTCACACGCACTGCACGTACACCCGTGAGTAGGTCAAGTTAAACACGTGACCTTTCATTCATTACATCTCCCCCTCTAAGATGATTTTCTAACCTGTATATCACCCCCCTTTTCACAAAAAAAATAACAAATCCCCCACAGTACACAAGTCCATACGCCTCACAAATCCAGCCGGATTGCAGGCTTGCTCACCCTGCCAGAGCGAGTAACATATGGTGTGGAAGTTGGCATTTCTGCTGCTCGGGACTCATCCGTGTTTCCACTCTCCCCTGGAGTGACATGGTCAGGATCCCTGCTGACAAAGGTGAGTGTTTTAGGTGTGGCCAACAGGTGGCGCCTGTTCCTTCTGTAATGTTCACCTTGAGCTGTCTCCACTATGTAGGATCTGGGAGTGGAGCTCTGACTGTGAACAACTGCTGGCATTGTCCATGTTTTCTGTCCATCAGGTTTGGTGAGTACTGCGTCACCCGAGTTCAGTGGGCGCAGTGTCCGCACGCCGTTCCTGCGGTTGTAGTAGAAAGCCTGCCTCGATTTGGCTGCGGCGTCAGCGGTTTTGATCAGTTCCTCTTTAGGCCAGGCCGGTTTCAGGTTATGCTGCAATGTGGGTAAGGTGGTTCTGAGTCTCCTACCCATGAGCAATTCCGCTGGACTGGCTCCAGTGGAAGAAGAGGGTGTAGCTCTGTATGTCAACAGGGCGAGGAGAGGGTCTTCCTGCCTTAATATGCTTTTGGCTATCTGAACAGCCCTCTCTGCCTGTCCATTACTCTGGGGGTAGTGTGGGCTTGAAGTCACATGGATGAAATCATAATCCTCACTGAACCTCCTCATCTCTTCTGAAACTAGCTGTGGCCCATTATCGCTAACTACAATTTCAGGGATACCAAAACGTGCAAATGTAGCCTTCAGCCTAGCTACAACCTGACTGCTAGTAGTTGTTGGTAGATTTAGAATCTCCAAAAACCTGGAATAATAGTCAGACACTATCAAGTAGTTTTGCTTTTTGTACTCACACAGGTCTATGCCAACTTTCTGCCATGGTCTGGATGGGAGCTCACTTGACATTAAAGGCTCTTTTCTCTGTGTGTTCTTGTGTTCTCTGCAGACTTGACATTGCTGTATCTTTGTTGTAATGTGCTCTGTCATTTTGGGCCACCACACTGACTGGCTAGCTCTCTCTCTGCACTTAACTATCCCCTGGTGCCCGTCGTGTATTCTGTCTAAGATCACCTCCCTCATCTCTGTGGGAATGACGATACGACTGCCTCTGATGACTAAACCATCTACCTCAGATAACTCCCCTCTCACCTGATAAAAGTCTCTGACTGTCTCCGGCACTTTATCGACATACTCAGGCCAGCCGTGTCTGATGAAGCCCAACACTGTCTGGAGCTGCAGATCCCCATCCGTGCTCTGTTTTATCTCCTGCATCCTTTGAGGTGTGGCAGGCACCTGGCACACGATGGCATCAATGTGCGCTGCAACATCATCATGAGAAGCACCATCTCCGTAGCGCTGCTCTGGGCCTCTGGAGAGTGCATCAGCCACAGCTAAAGTTTTGCCTGGTGCGTATTCAGCCACTGCATTGAAACGCATCAGCCTCATTAACAGTCTCTGGCACCTAATGGGCACATTATCCAAGTCTTTGCTGTTCATGAGGGGCACTAGTGGTTTATGATCGGTGACAAGTCTGAAATTGTCAAGCCCAAACAAGTACTTCTCGAACCTTTCACATGCCCAGACGCTGGCTAAGCACTCTTTCTCGATCTGTGCGTACCTTGTCTCTGCGTCACTCAGCCGTCGGGAACAGTAGGCCACGGGCTTCCAGTGTTCCCCGTGCTGCTGGAGCAGAACGCCCCCCATCCCGTAGCTGCTGGCATCTGCTGACACCACCGTAGCCTTAGTGACGTCATAAAAGGTGAGTACCGGGGCGGTGGCGAGTGCTGCTTTAAGGTCTTGGAATGCTGTGTTCTGTGCAGGTCCCCACAGCCACTCTGTCGTTGCTTTAAGCAGTCCATAAAGCGGCTGACCTACAGTGGACAGCTCTGGGACGTATTTTGCCAAATAGTTCACCATCCCGAGGAACCTCTTGAGTTCCGTCACGTTCTGGGGCTGAGGAAAGTTCTCTATTCCGGCCACTTTGTCCGGGTCAGGTCTGATGCCTGCCTCGTTGATGATATGACCAAGGAAGCGGACTTGTTTCTGTTTGAACTTGCATTTCGCTTGGTTCAGTTTGAGACCTGCTGTTTCAATGACCCCCAGCGCCTCTGCTAGGCGCCGGTCATGGATTTCCTCAGTCTCTCCATGTATAAGGATGTCATCCATGTACACCTCTGTGCCCTCTAGCCCGGTCAGAGTTTCCGCCATCTTTCTCTGGAAAATCTCTGGAGCACTCGTTATACCAAATGGAAGGCGGCAGAAAGCATACCTCCCAAATGGGGTGATGAAAGTGGTGAGCCCCCTGCTGTCTTCATGCAAGGGGATCTGGTAAAACCCACTTGCTGCATCCAACGTTGTGAAGAACTTTGACCCTGCGAGCCTTGGCATTATTTCCTCCATAGTGGGCAGCACGTATTTCTCACGTTTCACCGCTCGATTCAGCCTCCTGAGGTCAGCGCAGCAGCGAACCTCTTTCTTGTTCGGTTTCAGCACCGGCACCATAGCGGCGCACCATTCTGTGGGCTGAGTCACTTTTTCAATAATGCCCTCATTTTCCATGCGCTGCAGTTCTTTCTTAACCAGTGGTACAAGTGGCAGTGGTATCCGTCTGGCTGTATGCACCGCGTATGGCTGGGCACCCTCCACCAGAGCTATTTTCACTGGGTCTGTTTTCAGCAGTCCACTTGAACCGAAAACTCCACTGACCTCATTCATCCGCTTCACTAGACCCATCTCCACTGCCTCTGGACGACTCAGCAGACAGCTGCCTCTCCCCTTGATCACATACACTGGAAAGGAGTATTGTTTCTCCTTGTATTTGGTTGTGGCTTGAAACTGTCCTATGCAGCTGATGTTTCCACCTGGGCTTATGAAGCATGTGTCAGGAGGTCCCAGTTTTATGTTTGGCTTCAGCTTTTTAAATGTCCCTTGGTTGATAACAGTAGCGTCAGCCCCCGTGTCAATTTTAAAGGTTATTGGTACATCACTTATTGTTAAACTAACAGTCCAATCTTCCTGACTGCTCTCTTTGCCAACTTCTCCCAGAAAGTACAGCTGTTTAACCTCTTCAGTGACTTCTCTCACCGCTTTAGAGTGACATACACGCTCCCAATGTCCCTTTTTATGACACTTGTTGCACTTACTGTTCGTTGCAGGACACTTCCGCTCATCGGTGTGCTGCGTCTTGCCGCACCTCCCGCATTCGTCTACTTTGTTGGTTGCCGGACTGCCGCCACCATGACGCTGTCCGCCCTTTTTGTTTTGGCGTTCGTCCCGCCATCGGACAACATTGACGTTAGCCAGCAGGGCCTCTGGTTGGTTAGCTTGGAGGCTGAGCTGCTTTGTTATTGCCTCCGCCTGGCGCACTTGTTCAATGACTTTCACCAGAGTAAGGTCCGCTGTGAGCTGGAACTGACGGGAGAGCACCTTATCTTTTATGCCCACTACCAGACGATCTCTGATATGTTCATCCCTCTTGTCCCCAAACTCACAGTGTTCAGACAGCTCATACAATGTCCGGATGTACATCTCCGCTGTCTCTCCTGGCTGCTGGCTACGTTGATAGAAGCACGCCCTCTCATGTATGATGTTACGGCGGGGAATAAAGTAGTCGTCGAACTTTTTCAGTACGATATCATAGTCCACTTTATCACCCTCCGCCGCGAAGTCAAACGAGCTGAATATCTTTTCAGCCTCGCTGCCCATTGCATAAATCAGCGAACTCACTTGAATCTCCCCGTCGTCTTTATCCAGCTTTGTCGCGAGCCTGAAGCGCGAAAACCGTTGTCTCCACTCCGGCCATTCAACGGGGCAGTCAAACTTGAATTCACTCGGCGGATTAAACTTCGGCATGACCGCTCGTGTTCAGATACACAGACTATTCGCGTCTTAAGCTATGACGTAGGCACGTCCCTGTTGCGTAGGCGCGCGCGCGCGAATTTGCTTTGCTCCATCGACTTGTTGACAACATGCCTCACTGCTGTGTCCCCCTTTGTTTAAATCGATCAGAGAGTAAAACTGAGACCAAACTGTCTTTCTATCGCTTTCCTCCGAAAGACAAAGATAAGAAGAGGTGGCTGCAGTTAATACGGTAAGTTGCTATTGAAGAAATGCATTGAAAATCGAAGTTTGGCGCCGACTTTTGTGCTAAGTGCAGACTAGCTACCCTGCACTGCAGACTAGCTACCACCGGTAGCTACCCTCTTGTTACCGAAATCCACGTTACATACTAGACAGGTATTTAGATTTTTAGCTAATTCAACAAGCGAGGATCAATATATGTGCTTTTCCATATGTTTTTCTGCTCAATAAGGCTTTAATCAGAGTGTAGTGGAGGGTAAACAAGCATCGGTTAGCCACTTATGTTGTTACTACTACAACCCTGTCTGTGAAGACATACAGTTACTGTAAGCAAGCATTATGTCAGCTACACACTCGGAAAACTGCATTATTCTATGCATTGTTATCCCATGATTATCTAAAACGAGATGATGCATCTCAAGGGGATTATCATTAAAGAGACTTGGAGTAAATTCATGAATAAGCAGGGGTACATAACGTTAGATAGTCCAGGTGAATGTGCTGTTTCTGCCTGTTTTGTTACAGTAGTTTCACTTCTGACTTTTCCCATATAAATCAAACAATGAAACTTCATATCTACAAAAAATAATGTTTCTGTTGGGAGACTGACATCTAATTCTAAAGCCTTACTATGTAACCTTTCCTTTATGAAAAGGCTATGAAAAGGCTATAATATTTGCCCCCCCCCCAAAAAAAATCTGTATTGTATAGTATGTGAATACAATATAACTTGCCCAATCTGTATGGTAGACTGTTTGTATAATATCATTATACAATCTTTACAGTAGAGTATGTTAACACAATAGAAATTGTGTTTTAAATAATTGATGGTTAAAGTGGCATTCTTTAACTTTTTTCGATAAAAAATAAAGTTGATTTTGGTCAAGATTTACCACTATCTTTCACTGAAGGAGGTAACACTGTACTAATTCAGCCTATTTCCCATTCATGAAATCTTCAGCATCTGCTACAATGCCCATTTTTGTGTCTGTGTCTGGTTAGACACAGTCACAAACATGGGCATTGTAACAGATGGTGAAGGATTTGTGAATGGGAAATAGGCTAAATCAGTCCTCTCACTTTAATTGTTCAAATCCAGGGCAGACGATAAGTTACAATGCAGCTTCAAGTTTTCATTGCCAATCATTTCTAAATCTCTCATTCTTTTTTTTTTTTTACAGGCGTGATGGCTTTACACCAAGCCCCTGCTCAAGGGTGTGCAGTTGGCATTTTCCAAATGGCAAAGCTGCTGGCCCATCACGTTTTGCTTGGAACGAGGGGAAGACTTTCCCAGGCCACCTCAGCCTTCCACACAAGAAGAGAAAAACAGTACCACTCCCTCCCAGTGGTGAAGAAGGGACAAATGAACTTGAATTACAAAATTCTGACATTGCAACCGCAGAGCCCCCTAGTACTTCAGACAAGCCAACCGCAGAGACCCCTAGTACTTCAGACAACCCAACCGCAGACACCCCTAGTACTTCAGACAACCCAACCGCAGACACCCCTAATACTTCAGACAACCCAACCGCAGACACCCCTGGTACTTCAGACAACCCAACCGCAGACACCCCTAGTACTTCAGACAACCCAACCGCAGACACCCCTCGTACTTCAGACAACCCTTTTAACAGTGTTGCGCTGCTAGAGATAGAGGTTGACATGTTGAGAAGAGAGAATGAAAAATTGAAAAGAGAATTGGAGAAACAAAAACAGACCTTTTCCTTCAGCCAAATATCTTCCAATCGTGGCAAAGTAAAATATTTCACTGGCTTACCAGATGTTGCTACCGTCCTGGTTTTGGAAGCACTCTTATCTAAGTTTGAGCTACAATATCATTCGAATTGGACAGTCCAGTCTATGCCACTAGTCGATCAGTTGCTACTGACTTTGATGAAGCTCAAACTTAATTCTGGTCATGAAGACCTTGCAACCAGGTTTAATTGCAGTACAGCCACAGTTACCAACATTTTTATCACCATTGTCAGTGCCCTGTATGACATTTTATATGTTGGTATGCTTGAGAACATCCCCTCCATAGAGAAGAACCAGGCATCGTTGCCAGAGTGTTTCCGTCCGTTTCCTAACTGTAGGATTGTGCTCGATTGCACAGAGTTAGCAGTCTCCAGGACAGAGAGGCTTGACAAACAGAATCATTTATGGAGCCAGTACAAAAAACGGACCACACAACACACAAAGCCTTAATAGGTGTGGCTCCTAATGGAGTGATAACATTTGTCAGTGACTATTATGGTGGAAGTGCCTCAGACAAGGCTATTACATTAGATTCTGGAGTTCTCAATCATCTACGCCCAGGAGACATGGTGATGGCAGATAAAGGCTTCACAATATCCCATATCAGTTCACTAAAAACATAAACAAAATACTGAAAGTGTGCGTGTGTCTTACCAACCTACAAACACCAATTCTTCGGGAAATAGCATGAAATGACTTGAATAAATGTAAGCAGAATCAGATTCATGTATTTATACTTTTAATAAAGTAATACTGAATTAAGAACACTGCTTGATTTTTTTAATCAAAACACATTTGTAACAAAATGCATAGTGCAAAAACTAATGTCACTGTAAAAAGTATAAAGTGCAAAACATCAACATTGGTAACAAAATGCATAGTGCAAAAACTACTGTCAACATAAAGAAGAGGATCACCATATGATGAATACAACATTTAAATATGCAAATTTGCATATTTAAATGATAATGATGTACCGTGCATGTTCACATCATTTATACTTTACATTACTTAACCACTTATCCAACCCATATGGTTGGACAGAGTCCTTCAGGGCTCTAACTAAGTGTCTTGTGTTTTATGTTATTATGTTATGCTCTCCTCGAACCATCACCTTAACGTGGTGGAGAGGTTTGAGTGACCCCATGAATCCCGAGAGCTAGGATGGCTAAATGAATGCTGGGGTTCATGTGGTTAAGACCATTCTTCTAATATTACATGTTTCCAAACATTTTGGACAAAATGGAACATGTTACATCAAGGTGCCCAGAGATTTCCTGGTGCCCAGCTGACCTGTATCCAACGTGGCCTATAACGTTAATAAGAAACAGATCGTAGCACACATGGTAGCCCTAAAATGGCTGTGATCTTACATGTAAGTCTATATTTCATTAATTCCTAATATGTATTTTAAATTCATTAAACCTTTACAGCGTTACAGTATGTACGATCATAGCCATTCTGGAGCTAGACACATGAAAAGCTAGCCTTGGATCCAAGAACGTCAGAGTTATTTTAACAAGTCAAACGTCGGAAAACAATTATCTACCGACAAAATAAAGCGCCCGTCGTTATCGGAGCTATTGATATGCGTGGCTCTCCTGTGCTCCGATGTCCAGCCGCGCCCGTCGCCATCGGAGCTATTGATTTGCATTTGTTTAGCAGCGACGGTCGTTGGGGGTGGTAGTTTCAACTTCATTATTCAGTGGTCATGAGAGTCGTTGGAGCCGTTAGTGACTGACGGGCGCGGCCAAACATCGGTACACAAAAGGGCCACTCATATCTATGGCTCCGTTAGCGACGGGCGTTGGTAAACATCGGGACACAAAGAGCCATGGACATCTATAGCTCTGACAACGACTCCTGGAGGATAAATTCTGAGTCTCATCACCAGCCAGCCAGTCAGACTAGCTTCGTCTAATCAGAAAGGCACGAACTGAGGAAGCCTCAGTTGCACTTGATTCAACTCCTTTGAATATCCTTTAACAGGGAGAAAAAATAGGAAGAAACCTCAGGGAGAGCAACAGAGGAGGATCTCTCTCCCAAGACAGACAACGTGCAATGATGTTGTGTTTACACAATTTACACAATACAACACTGAAAGATGATAACAGAATTATAATGGAATTATAAACTACTATATGATGGGGGTGTGTAGCGCCGCATTATGTAATAATGCCGCATTATGTAATAATGTAATAAATTTTCACATCATTATGTAATAACGCCACATTTCGTAATAACTTGCCGCATTTTGTAATAAAATTCTTGAACGCAATATGTAATAAAGTTTGCCGCATTTTGTAATAAGTTGTTACATATTTCACCGGTTATTACAAAATGCGGATGTTACATTTTTTTATGAAGAAAATGTAATAATTTGGTGCATTATGTAACCACCAAAATGTATGTCTTGATTTGAAAAAAAAACATAACGTCAGAACAACATACATTTTAAGCATTCTAGCATGACTCAACTAAGAATTAATTTTTCTAGTAAGCTGTTTCATTAGTTAAAACTTATTCAAATATAACTGTTTATTATAATCATAGAGAATGTGTTTGAATGTTCAGAGACAAAAACTGCACTAAATGCGTGTTACAGACAAACATTATCAGTGCACTGAAATGTCAGGAGACATACACACATCTGTATTATGTTAAAAAATATTATGTGATTAGACAGCAGACAAAAGATAAAAACAAATATGAAACAGCAAAGATAATGCAGTTTAATTAATTTAATAAACCATCAAAATTATTGTCCTTCATCTGCATTCATAATATGTATAACAATTAGGAAAAATTAAAATTCTCTAACTGGACTAGCATTATACATAATTTTTTGGTTTTGTTCACAACATATTGGTGATAGCATGTGTGCGTGTACTAAAGCCAGCCACCAGAGGGAGATCCAAACACTTTTGCTTCAGTTTTGCCATGCCCTCTGACCACTTAAGATGGAAAATATTTGAAAGACAACACGATGAAAGGTATGAACAAATATCAGATTTCAGATTCAGAGAATCTCTCAGAAATGTATGTTGATTGACTTGCAACTAATATGAAATGCTAACAGATTAAAGCCCAAACTTTTAAGTTAGTAACCATGATCTGATTAGCAATGATAAGCTAAACTAGCAGATGCTAGATTGGTTTTAGAAAGTTTCTGAAATGACAGATTAATTTCGGGGACCAATAACAGTAATTCAGATTCAGAGAATCTCTCAGAAATGTATGTTGACTGATTTGCAACTAATATGAAATGCTAACAGATTAAAGCCCAAACTTCTAAGTTAGTAACCATGATCTGATTAGCAATGATAAGCTAAACTAGCAGATGCTAGATTGGTTTTAGAAAGTTTCTGAAATGACAGATTAATTTCGGGGACCAATAACAGCAATTCAGATTCAGAGAATCTCTCAGAAATGTATGTTGACTGATTTGCAACTAATATGAAATGCTAACAGATTAAAGCCCAAACTTCTAAGTTAGTAACCATGATCTGATTAGCAATGATAAGCTAAACTAGCAGATGCTAGATTGGTTTTAGAAAGTTTCTGAAATGACAGATTAATTTCCGGGACCAATAACAGCAAACTACTGTAAGTTACCGCTATAACATAATACAACAACATGATATATTCAATTAAACAAAATATTTTTTGACAGCTCTACAGTTCAGCATAATTGTGGCATGTACCCTTTGGGTTGTCTGCATGGGATATGGACAACAACAATCAATGACTAAAGATGTCTATGAAGTCAGTGTGAAGAAACTAAAGGGAGAGTTCAATGTTCCTGTCAATGCACGTACAAGAGTGCAACAAAGTGCTCTGGTGAGGCTGTGGAGAAATAGGAATCTCTACTCTCTGAGCGAGGATGGAGAGACCTTGCTATGTGCCGGGAAGCCAGTAGCTATGAAGTCTGCAGTTGGTGGCATTGTAAAAAAAAGGTCTGGATGACACAAAGGGATCAGGTGCGAGGAAGCTGAATAAGCGACTAAATGAGCAACACTCTGGCATTAGTGAAAGAAAGGTTCAAAAACTCCAACTCCACAAGGCTAGATTTGGAAATAAACCCATTCCGAGGCCCATCAGGGCCAAAGAAGTACAGGATCGGCATCAGATTGACCTCCTTGATATGGGAAAGTGGAAGATCAAGCATGGCCATTTCACATATCGATACAGCCTCACTGTGATTGATGTCTTTAGCCGATACACATGGCTTAAACCATTAAAAAGTAAAGACAGCTCAGAGATTGCAAGACATCTTTATGATATCTACACTGAACATGGCCCACCTCAAGTTTTGCAGCATGATCAAGGCAGAGAGTTTAAAGGAGCTGTGCGAAGGTTGATGGAATCAATGCAAGTGAGAATAATTGAGAGTTCACCATACCATCCCCAAAGCCAAGGAAAGGTAGAGAGGACCCACAGAGTGCTGAGGAAAAAGATCATGTATGACCTTGTGAATTGTCAGAGGAAAGGGGTTAACTGGGTTAAACATTTGCCGTCATATTCCCGAGTGCTAAATGAAGACCCAAAGGAAGTTTTAAGTTGGATGTCTCCATTTCAAGTATACTATGGGAGAAAAAGTAACACGGTGATGCATCCCCTGGCAGGTTCTCCATCCAGTGTCATTGGTGAACAATCCACGAATGATCCACAAAGTAATTTACCCTCCCTGAAACAGCAGCTCGGATTTGAGGAAAAACGAAGAAGACAAAGACAAATGGCAAAGAAAGCCACTGAGCATTGCAGTAAACGGATGATCCGGCATGCATCTAAACAAAATCCTCCATCTGTTTATCATGTCAGTGAAGCTGTTTTGGTGAGAGTGAAAGATGGTGCCCATCGAGTTTCAAAAAGGTATCGCATGTTGCCTGGTAGGATCATGAAATGTAACATAAAGCTTTCAAAATACAAAGTTCAGTTCAAGATTCCTGGTGATGCTAAAGTGCAAGAAAAATGGTTCTTTGTTTCTGATGTGACCAGTACAACATGGCGACGAGAAAAAAAGCGCTCTAAATCTTTGAAGTCAGTTCTAACTTTGCATCCACTTTTGATGACATACACACATGAAGACAGACTGAGGGACTATAACTCATTAGATGTGAGTGTACGGTTTGACCCAGCACCCAATAGAAATTGCCAGTTTAGTGCCATAGCTGATCAGCTTGCTTCATTAGGAATATTCAGATCAGCAGCAACCCTAAGGGATGAAATAGTTCAAGATCTCAGGTCTAATCCATTTACCGTAAATGGAACACCTTTGTCTCACTATGTTGATGGAAATGACTTGGATGTATACTTGGATAGCATGTCACAATTTGGGACCTACGGAGATCACATCACACTACAAAGGGCAGCTGAGATTTTCAATGTCCAATTTCTCATTATCTCCACACTAGGAACTGATGCCTCTTCTATTATATCTCAGTCTAACACATACTCAGAAAGCTTGCCATTGCTGGTCCTTGGACATATTGCAGAGGAGCACGGAGCACATTATCTCAGTCTGGAGGGGTCAGTGTCTTCATTCATTGAGAATATTGTGGAAGCTGAGAGGGAAAGAACATGTCAAAGATATGAGAATGGATCAAACCAAGAAGGTGTTGAACCAGATGTTCTCCATGATGATGCCCTGAATGAATGCCATGATGCTACATTTGTTGAAAACCATCACCATTTCACGGATGAACCAGATGACTGTGCTCTGGATGAACACCATCATGATCCCCTGGATATACCCCATGATGGTGCCCTTCTATATGATGATAGAAATTGTGACATGCCCAACCTGCAGACAGAATTGCTGGCATATGTTATTCAGTTGACACTACATGCTGACATGTCAATGCTCGGTGTATTCAACAGGGTTTCTAAACTTTTTCAAGACCTTGCATCACGATTTCTTCCTCAAATCTACATCAGGGAATCTTTAGCTGAAAGCCTTCAGTTGGAACATGACAGTGACAGTGTCATTAGTATTATGAAGCTATATAAATCAGCTGGACGTGGGAGTGGTCTCTCAGCGAGATTAAAGGAGCTATTTGGAAAAAATAGCAAGTGGATGAGGGCCTGGGTCTTGTTGAGGCACACAAGCTGTGGACATTTCAAAATCAAGGACATTTTTTGGAAAACATAGTATGGGAAGGAAGGGAGGAAGGAGAGATATGACGTAAATAGAATAAAGGAAAGAATGATAGGAGGAACTTCCAAATGTGACAGATCACATTTAACCTTGAACAGTATGTGTCTGTTGTACCTAGTTCAATAATTTTCTGACTGTTTATCTTTAATCTTACTAAGTGATGGTTGTTTTAAGAGAAGTTTATGTTGGAGGAAAAGGTATTTCTACTGTTGCTACTAGAGAAGATGTTTTTTTCAAGTCGTAAGTAAATTTCTTGTATATTGGAAATATTGCAAATCTTTTTGTTAATCGGCAAGTGTGGCTAGCCTTCTTTTTTATTTTAATAACATGATTAGAAATATCTCATTTTGATTTGAAAGATTGTTTAGGCTGTTTTTAGTCAGTTTATACTATTGTTAACCACTATAGAAAAGGACATCTATGTTGCATTAAAACAAATGGAACTGGAATAAAGTTTTTTCTATTCCATATTTGTTTCTGTCTGATTTCTATCATGTATGTATGCATAACATAATGCAGATGTGTGTATGTCTCCTGACATTTCAGTGCACTGATAGCGTTTGTGTCTGTAACACACATTTAGTGCAGTTTTTGTCTCTGAACATTCAAACACATTCTCTATGATTATAATAAACAGTTATATTTGAATAAGTTTTGACTAATGAAACATCTTACTAGAAAAATTAATTCTTAGTTGAGTCATGCTAGAATGCTTAAAATCAATGTTGTTCTGACGTTATGTTTTTTTCAAATCAAGACATACATTTTGGTGGTTTATTACATAATGCACCAAATTATTACATTTTCTTCATAAAAAAGTGTAACATCCGCATTTTGTAATAACCGGTGAAATATGTAACAACTTATTACAAAATGCGGCAAACTTTATTACATATTGCGTTCAAGAATTTTCTTACAAAATGCGGCAAGTTATTACGAAATGTGGCGTTATTACATAATGATGTGAACATTTATTACATTATTACATAATGCGGCGTTATTACATAATGCGGCGCTACAGGCCGTGTCTGCGGGTGGGAAGCTGGATGTGGGTAAGAGTGGGATAATTGGCTATGTACAATTGGGGAGAAAAAAATGGGGGAAAAATAAATAAACTATATTAAGAATATGATGAGGACAATGCCAAGCAGTGTCCAGATGTCACCGGAACAGCCTATGACCTGAGCCACGTGACCAGCATCACTATATAGACCTGGGAGGAGGACGAACTACTCATGCACACAAGAGAGACTCACATCACACATTCACATACACAGGAGAAAGGACAAGAAAAAACAGTCAAACGTCGGAATGACAGAAGGATATAAAAAATGTGATGAGGAGGATGGCAACCAGCATCCAGGTGGCGACCACCATCACCATGGAGACCTGGGAGAAGGACAAACTACATGTGCACACAGGGGAGATTCACAGCACACCATTCACAAATACAGAAAAAGAGAAAGGAGAAGACATAGGCCGTTATAGGCCGTTATTGTAAATAAGAGTTTGCTCTTAATTAACTTGCCTATTAAAATAAAGGTTGTTGATGATGATGATGATGAAGACATCATTCAGAGAGAGAGAGAAAAGACGTGAGAGAAGAGAACAGTTTGCAATAGTCATTAGTCATAATCAATTAAGTCATCAATTAGTCATAATCTATACTCTATAATCTCGTCAGCAGAACAGTGATTGGTAAATTAATTGAGACAGAACCCGACCCGGGATGCAGTACAGTTTGTGAAGTACTCAACTTAAAGGAAACTAATTGGCTAAGGCAAAACAATGAGTTTTAAGTTTGGATTTAAAGGACTCAACTGACTCTTGATTGCCTGATGGCAGCAGGCAGGTTATTCCACAAGAACTGGGCCCGGTAGGAAAAGGCCCTGCCACCACCTGACTTCTTTTTCACTTTGGGTACACACAGGAGCCCTGCATGTTGAGAGCAAAAAGCTTGAGATGGAATGTACGGTTTAAGGAGATCAGACAGGTATGATGGGGCAAGGCCACTTAGGTTGCTTTTTTTTAAAATTTGGCCAAGAGGTGAAATATAAAGAGAGAAAAGTAGAGGGCCAAGAACCAAGCCCTGAGGTATGCCATAATGTGTCTTCCAGATAAGTAGGACGCCAGCCAAGAGAAAGCTATGTCAAAGACCCCAAAATTACCATTTTTTCTATCTAATAGTATACAGTGATCAATGGTGTCAAAGGCTGGACTGAGTTCCAGCAGTAAAAGCACAGAGGTGGAATCAGAGTCCATAGCTAGAAGAAGATTGTTCACCACTCTGGTCAGATCAGTTTCAGTGGAGTGACAGGCCCTGAAAGCCGATTGAAAATGTTCATATAGATGGTTTTCTTTTATATGGGTCGAAAGTTGTTGATGCACAACTCTCTCTACTACTTTAGAAAAGAATGGAAGATTAGAGACCGGTCGACAGTTATTAAGAGACCCTAGATGGAGGTGCGGTTTCTTAAGTAGAGGCTTGACCACAGCTGTCTTAAAACTGCTGGCAACCGATGAGGGTTAGAATGCAAGCCAGCTGTACTTCTATAGCTGTGGCGCAGGGCAGGGGCAGGTGGTGATGCTTCCAGTGAGCCTTCACTTGTATCTGGGCCACTTTCTGGGCCTGGTACCGGGTTTAGAGGGTCCTGTGGGTCCCCATGATTCTCATTTGCCAGGGTCTGCACCTCTGGTTCCATCCTCTTATCATCTTCATGACCAGCATCATAGACTCGTCCGAGTCACTTGCGATGCATGCAGCAGGGCCAGCATCTTCAATCTGGTGAGATGGGCTTACCGGCTGAATCTCTAGTTCTTCTCTTCGCAGGGCACCCCTCAACTCAGTCTGGTGTACCCTGCAAGTGGGGCCGCCTTGATGGATAGGGGCGATGGTGTACACTGCTCCCCGGTCTTGAGGTCGACTCACCACCCTATAGAGACAGGGGTGCCATAGGTCTTGGATCTTGTTTCTCCCTCGTACCTGGTGGTTGCTCAAGTACACAAGTTGTCCTTCTTCTAGGCCTGGATCTGTGACTTGTCGGTTATGCTTCTGATTCCGCTGCTCTGTACCTAGTCCTCAGTGGTCTTCTCACCCAGATCTTCTTGGTTAGTACCGAGAACGAAGTCTACCGGAAGCTGGGGTTCGCGGCCAAACATCACATAGTATGGGGTCAAGTCAGCTAATCGTGAGGCAGGGGACCCAGACCATAGTTGTCCGATGCTATGGCTGAACTTTATACAAACTTAAAGGGGCGGTGTTACTACAATTAACCCTGACTGGTCCCACTGCTCACACTTGTATTTGACAATAGCAGTTGACAATTTTGAAGAACTACGCTTTGGAAGATATGTGGCCACACTTGATAACATTAGATACTTGGTTCTGTAGATTATGGGGTACTTCGTTGCACATTTCACCCGCAGTAGTGGTAGGAATGATTATTAGATTATTGTGATCCACACATTTAGGGGGAAAGCTTGGGAACAATACAACAGGGTAGGGAGACGGTTTCAATGTTATAGACCAAGCTGTCGGTCTGATATACGACAAGAAACTTTCTGACTAAACATATTAACTAATTGACTCCACATCCGCACTAGGTTTAAACCTAGCAGGCTCTCTAATCACCTGCAGCCTGGTCATAGTGATAGTGTCGTGACCTAGCGTCAAACGACACGTAAACAGCTATCTATGTTGCTAGACAAAAGAGCGTTGCTGTCCCCAGTAGGGTGAATGCCGTCCGCCTTCCAGCAGGTAAGGGTGGCCCCAGAAAGAAGGTCAGTTATCAACAAAGCCGAACTCCTGCTCATTACAGTAACAAGCCAGCCAGCAGTTCATTGAGGTGAGCCTACTGTACATGCCCTACTGTACACCGGAAGTGGTGTTGGTGGGCCAGTAGGAGGCAGTCTTGCCTCTGGTCCTAATAAAAACAACAAATATCAAATCTCAATGTCCCAGTGCAGTGACAGGGACACTGTCCGTAGGAGATGCCATCCTTCGGATGAGATGTTAAACTGAGGTCCTGACTCGCAAAGAGTAGGGAGCTCCCTAGTGTCCTGGCAAAATTCCCAACCTGGCTCTCTCCATCTGGCCACCTAATCATCCATTCCATCCATCCATTATCTGAACCGCTTATCCTGCTCTCAGGGTCGCGGGGATGCTGGAGCCCATTCCAGCAGTCATTGGGCAGCAGGCGGGGAGACACCCTGGCCAGGCCGCCAGGCCATCACAAGGCCCGCCCGCCCACACACACACACACACACACACACACACACACACACACGCACACGCACACGCACGCAAACGCACACACGCACATCGATTCATAGCTAGGGACAATTTAGTATGGCCAATTCACCTGACCTATATGTCTTTGGACTGTGGAAGGAAACCGGAGCCCCACGAGGAAACCCACGCAGACACGGGGAGAACATGCAAACTCCACACAGAGGACGACCCACCAAGGTTGGACTACCCCGGGGCTTGAACCCAGGACCTTCTTGCTGTGAGGCGACCATGCTAATCACTGCACCACCGTGCCGCCCTGGTTCTCTCCATCTGGCGACCTAATCATCTCCCATGTAATTAGCTCAATAATTCCTCCCTCTCCATCTCAAGCTGATGTGTGGTGAGCGGTCTGGTGCAAAATGGCTGCCATGCATCACCCACATGGGCGTTATTTTGAATCCCACGGCACTTTTAGGCAAGACACGCCCTGTGTAGCATTCAGGCGCTAGGATTCTAGGAAGACTCACCCCTATTCTGTCTCTGATTAGCTAACCCTCACCAACCCAATTAACAGAGGCAACGAGAACTGGCCAATCCTAGTACTTGAATGCTACGCAGGCCATGTCTTGCCTAGAAGTGTCATGGGATTCATAATAACGCCCCAGGTGGTGCTACACATTGGTGGTGGTTCAAGGGAGTTTCCCCCTTCAATGTGAAGCACTTTGGGTTTCTAGAAAAGTGCTATATAAATGTTATGATGATGATGATGATGTTGATAATATTATTATTATTATACAAATTTCCTTTAACTTCATGCCATAATACAACATAATAACCGGGCCCATTCCTTGGGCCTAGGGTTAGAATGAGGTAGAAGTCTATTTGATGGATAGTGCCTGTATCATTGAGCATGCACACACTTGGTCGCCATTTCTATAACTGAACTTTATTTGCAGGTCTCTGCACATACATACAGGCAGTAGCTGTATAGCGCCCCTACAGGCCACTATCGATACTTCTCCCTTTTTCTAAAGATTAAGATAAAGTTGATCCTAAAGAATAACAGATGATTATCTTCAATCTGTAACAGTACAATTATTACACTTCTCTTTACCTCCCCCTTTTTTTCCCCCACAGAATTAAACACTGCTTTGGAACCATACAGCATAAATTTACAAATAACATGAGTCCAGAACCCAACATGACCCCAAGAACAGAACTCCAAGGCTGCAATAAAACACAAAATTAAAAATAAAAACCCACTCTGTGTGTGTTATTAGCACTCCTCTACAAGTCTCCTAGGTCTGACAATGGTTCTACTTGGCCTTTGAACCCGCTCCAACCCCGGGGATGGTGGCTGAACCCGCTCCCCCCCAGGTGAGGGTGACTCGACGACAGGCTGTCTGTGTCTGATTGAGTATGCCCCCCTTCTATTTGCTCTCCCGGAGCCTCCCTGTCATTGCCATTCTCTACAGGCTGTGGTTCAGAGCGTGGAATCTTCAGCAGGTGTCTCCGGTTCCTGCGGATCGTGTTGCCGCTCTTGGTAAGTATCTCATATGATCTTGGAGCAGTCTCTTTGAGGACTTGTGCGACTGCTCCCCATCTTCCATCGCATCTGACTCTCACTAGGTCCTCTCGTTCCAGAGGTCTCAAGGGCCGTGCTCTTTTGTCATAGGCATGTTTGGACCTGTGCTCTCTCTGTGTGCGGTGGTCAGCAAGCTGGAGCAGGTGCTCCGCCGACGGCAGCTTTGTCTTGAGCTTCCTGTTCATCAGCAACTCTGCTGGCGAGCGGCCACATTCCAGTGGTGAAGCTCTATAGTTGAGGACGGCCAGGTACGGGTCCTCACCCGCTTCCGCTGCTTTCTTTAGCAGCCGTTTGACGATTTGCACTCCCTTTTCCGCTAGACCATTTGACTGCGGGTACAGTGGGCTTGAGGTTACATGCTTGAATCCATACTGTTTAGCGAAGTCTGCGAACTCCTGACAACTAAACTGCGGCCCGTTATCACTTACTAAGGTTTCTGGAATACCATGCCTTGCGAAAATGGACTTAGAATGAGTGATCACTTGCTTTGCTGTAGTATCAGACAACAGCGCATATTCCGGATAGTTTGAATGGTAGTCAACTATGATTAAATAGTCTCTCCCTTTCAGCTGAAATAGGTCTGCACCTACTTTTCTCCATGGCTCGGTCGGTTTGCTATGAGGCAGAAGCGGCTCTCTAGGCTGCATATACCTATGCTGTTGGCATATCTCATATCGTTGTACTAGAGTCTCAATATCTCTGTTCATGTATGGCCAAAACAGTACATCACGAGCCTGCCTCTTGCTTTTCTCGATTCCTAAATGGCCCTCATGCGCTAACTTAGCCATCTCTGATCTCATGGAGCTGGGAACTACTATTTTTTTACCTTTTAGGAGTACCCCGTCGATCACTGACAGCTCACCTCTGGTGTGGCGATACGGACTTGGCAGTATCCTGGCCTCATCTCCGGTTAAGAGGATGGCTGCTATGACATCCTGCAACTCTCTGTCGCTTGCCGTTTCCTGCGCGAGCTGGGCCCATTTCTCGTTTGATGCAGGCAGCTGGCCTTTCACGCAGTCCACGTGGATTTACACCTCCTGCTCGGTGCTGCTCGGGGCCGTGCCCCTCAAACTCGCTCTGCTGAGAGCGTCTGCCACTACTAAGTACTTTCCCGGAGTAAACTCGAATGTCATGTGGTACTTCTGTAGACGTAACATAAGATGCTGGATGCGCAGTGGTGCATCCTCCAGTGGCTTTCTGGAAATGGCAATAAGTGGCTTGTGATCAGTCTCTAGTATTATTTCCCTGCCATAGATATATTCGTGGAACTTTTCACATCCGAAAACTGCGCCTAATGTCTCTTTCTCAATTTGCGCATAGTTGCGCTCTGCAGGTGACATTGTTCGGGATGCGTAAGCAACAGGAGACCATTGTGTGCCGTGTAGTTGGAGCAGCACCGCTCCGAGACCCTCTTTGGATGCGTCAGTTGAGACTTTGACCGGTTTGTCAACATCATAGTATTTTAACACCGGCTCTTTGATCAGGTTGGCCTTTAACACCTCCCACTCGTTTGCATGTTCGTGCTCCCACTGCCATTCATTTTGCTTTTCCAGTAGACTACGGAGGGCCTTTGTGTTAGCAGACATATTTGGTATAAACTTCCCCATGTAGTTGACTAGCCCTAACGCTCTTTGCAGGTCTGTTTTGTCTTTTGGTGCTGGCATCTCTACTATCGCCCTTATCTTTTCTGGATCAGGCTGTATCCCTTCTGCGGACACCTTTTCACCTAGGTAAGTAACCTCTGTCATCCCAAACTCACATTTCGACTTGTTTAGTTTAAGCCCTGATCTACGTGCTTGTTCTAGCACCCCGCGTAATCTCTCGTCGTGTTCTTCTTTTGTTTTGCCCCAGATTACTATGTCCTCAATAAACACACCCACACTCTCCATACCATCAAACAGCTGCTGCACTGTTTTGTGGAACACCTCTGGAGCTGGGCATATCCCAGACGGTAAGCGAAGAAAGCAGTGCCTCCCAAAAGGCGTGTTAAAGGTACAGAGTTTGGAGCTGTCTTTGTCTAGAACGATCTGGTAGAACCCTGATGATGCGTCTAACTTGGAGAAGAAGCGCGCGCCTGCCATAGCACTAGTGATGTCTGAGTTAGTTGGTAGTTTGTAGTGTTCTCTTTTGATCCACTTGTTCAGGTCTTTTGGGTCTATACAGAGCCTTAAATCACCATTCTTTTTCTCAACTATTACCAGAGAACTGACCCACTCAGTTGGTTCCTCTATTTTCCTCACTATGCCCTTTTCTATAAGGGACTGCAGTTCTGCTTTCAGCCTAGCTTTAAGGGTCACCGGCACCTTCCTTGCCGCATGGACGACCGGTTCTGCATTTGCTTTTAACTGGATTCTGTACTGCCCAGGTAGGCACCCTATACCCCTGAATACGTCCCTGTATTGCTCTCTTATCTCCCCTGTGTCAGCTACAGTCTCATGCTGTTTGTCAGCTGCACCACTAGATGTCACTACAGACCTGTCAATTACATGCACTCTTTTGATAAGACCCAATCTCTCACAGGATTTCAGACCTAATATGGGCTGTCTATCGCCCTCAACCAACACAAACATAGCCTTAACAGAGCGCCCATCCCTTGACAGTGTGACTCTACATACCCCTTTTGTAGGAATCGGTTCATCATTGTACGTTCTCAGATTTACCTTTTTCACATGCACTTTTGGCTTCTTGTACAGTTTATTAAAGTCTTTCATTGTCAGTATGTTCACCTGAGCCCCTGTGTCCAATTTTAGAGGAATTGTCGTTCCATTGATTTCCAGATTGGCTACCCACTCATCCTTTTTGTCCTCCTCGCTCTCCACAGTTCCCACAAACAACTTTTCGTCGTCCTCTTCTGTGTCAGTCGTGTCGGTGTCGCTGCCTTGCACCACCTGTACCGTCTTCTTTGACAGGCAGCACCGGGCGTAGTGATTCTTCTTTCCGCATTTGCGACAGTACACACCGTAAGCGGGGCAGTTATTCGGAGCGTGTTTGCCCCTGCATCTGTCACAGTCCGTGTCCTTTGTGGACTTGGGCGCGCGGGACTTTCCTTTGCTGTTCCTCTTGCTAGCGGCCCTCTCTTGTACCGCATCCACCGCCGCTGCTGCTGCTGCTGCTTCGGGCTCGCATGATTTGAGCTGCATCTTGGTGCTCTCTGACACCTGGCAGATCTGTCCTGCCTTCTCCAGGCTCAGATCGGACACTTTGAGTAGTTGCATTCTCACCTTCTTGTCGAAAACGCCGATAACTATCTGATCCCTTATTAGCGAGTCACACAATGTGCCAAAGTTGCACGACTGGCTTTTCAAACGCAAGTCCGTGACAAACTGTTCAATGGGTTCTGACTCAGCTTGTATTCTGTTGCCAAAAACATACCGTTCATATGTCTCGTTCTTTTTTGGCGTGCAATATTCTTCAAACTTTGCTAGCACTGCATCGTACTTTTGGTCGTCGTCCTCCTCAGGAAACTGAAACGTGTTGAAAACGTCCCTCGCGGCTCTGCCTGCCACTGTGAGAAGCAATGCTAGCTTCCGACGTTCGTGTCTCGCATCTCCCAGACCGATTGCACACACGTACAACTCAAAACTTTGCTTAAAAGCTTTCCAATTCTCGTGGACATTTCCACTTAACTTCAACTCCTCTGGCGATCGAATGTTGTTCATCTTTGTAGGCTAGTTTGACCTCACTCTGGTACCATGTATCATTGAGCACGCACACACTTGGTCGCCATTTCTATAACTGAACTTTATTTGCAGGTCTCTGCACATACATACAGGCAGTAGCTGTATAGCGCCCCTACAGGCCACTATCGGTACAGTGCCTTTCTTAGGGTATGAGATGTTCCAAGTAAAGCGATCCACAGAATAGAGATCCTACAATCCTATGATCTCTATTCTGTGGGCTTTTGTGAGCTCTGATTGCTTCAATCCTAGCATTATTGTTGCCGACACTAGTAACAATGTTGCTGAAAGTAGTGGTGCTGTGTGCCTGGGTTCCCTGACTCTCCCTCCGTGATGCCAGCACCCCATGATTATACTCTGTCGGAGACTCTGGCTCCGGGTAAACAGTGAACCAAGGCTGGTGAAGCTAATCTGATGTTGCGGGTAATGGAGTCTCCTATCACTAGAGTGCATTGCTTTACTCTGTCGACAGGAGTGGCAGAGGCACAGTGGCCGGTAGGACTACCAACAAGGCTGGTGAGTGGTGAAAACAAGTTTGCAGTCAGGACAGACGACTGCAGACCAGGCCACACGACAAGTGGCTTGCTCACGCTGATAAACAGAGACAAACTCCACCGCATCTGCCAACGTGGCTGAGGTAGTGCTAACAATAGCAGGTCTGCTGTCAGGCCCGAGGCTAGGACTATCTGGAATGTCCGTCATGTCTAATCTAATCCTAGCCGAAAGAAACTGCTCTAACTCACGGCCACATCTCTCTAGTAGAGACAAACTATCTGTAACTACGGAACAGTCACCACACACCACCGTTTTAACGAGGCTGCTTTGACTGCAAATGTAATAAAGCTAACTGCTAAGCTAAGTTCGAAGCTAGTAAACAGACTAAGAACCAAAGGCTGCCCACTAACACAAGAGTTGTTTGAGAAAGAAAAGTAGAGAATCTAGTGATAAGTGAACTAAGCACAGAAAACAGCGAAATCACGACAAATTAAGAGGTTAGGGCAGAAAATAGAGAAGAGCTAGTAAGAGAATATACAGCATTTATCGATCTCACAAAGGAGGAAGCTGGAAATAAGTAGAAGGATGACGACACGCAAGCACACCGATAAAAGGGTTAGGGTTGGGGTTTAGGGTTGGGGTTAGGGATAGGGATAGGGTTAGGAGTTAGGATTAGGGTTAGGGGTTAGAGATCTATTTTCGGGACTGGGACAAGGACTGTGGCTGTGAATCTGTGATTACTTTAAGAGCTTGTCTGTGACCCTTAGACTTACAGAAGACTCAGGTTACAACCCAAATCATATAAGGTTTTAAAGATCTGATGAGATAATTTAAGAGTCTGATAGATTTTTAAATTATTTTTATAGACTATTTCTTTTTGATATTATTGCCCATCAGTACATTTATTTCTTGTGGCATTACTTTTTCAAAATCTAAAGCTGCTTAGATGAAAGGATGGGTTAACTGTATTCACTGAGTGATTTGTTTTCCTGTGCATTGTCACTGTGGAAAGCATCTTGACGAAATCAAAGGATGTTTTGCTATGTTAAATTAATTGATGACAGCCATTCACAAATACAATCTTTTCAATATCACACAACAAATAGGCACTGTTTTTTTTGACATTTTTCAACTGTCAATATCTCATTGATGGCTTGAACGTAACACTTGATGAATATACATGAACATTTTTAGACTTAGCTTTAAACACTCCTGCATTTCAAACAGCATTGTTCCAGCTGGTTGCATACAATAAATGGTAAAATTACCATCATTACTTGACAAGGTACAATATCAGTTAACTGATTATCCAGTTGGTGATATGCTAGAATTATCTTGAGAAATTATTCAGAGGAAGGCCCCAAAATAAGCATTACACTCATTGTAACTGTTAGTGCAGCAGTGGTCATGAAAGTTAAGTGTTATAATAAAGCTGTGTCCATCTTGAAATCCAACTTGTAGTAGATTTAATCTCTAGATTTACCTAACAGTTGCGAGGAAATAAACAGAAATACTTGTCTTACATAATCCTATTTAATCGGAATAGAGAAGTTCTTAAAAACAGCCACCTTAAAAGAGGGTGTCTCCTGGTGTTAGAAAATGAGCCTCAGATGGTGTTTGTCCACTGTGTGGGTGCACGCTGGGCTATAATTTTTGGGGTGGGCTGGCTGTGGCCAAAGTGTTTCCATGCTCATTTGTCCTCATAATATTTTCCGTCCTCATCTGAGGGTGTGGTTCCCTCACTATCCTTGCCAAATGTATGTTTTGGTCACTGCCCTAGTTGCATTTGGCAGCACCCTCGCAGGTCTGAGTCCAAAATATACAGTGCACCTGTCAGCTCTAACAGGGACAGTACAGCCTTGTCTCCACCCAAGGGGAGAAATGGAGCAGTGCAGCCTTGAGTCACAGCTCCTGCTGAATAGCAGACGGGTCTCCAGCTGACTCTACAATAGTGCTGTGTGTCTTGGAGGAGAAAGACTGGATTTTTGTTAGATAAAGTTAAGGTCAGTCTGACATGACCATTTTTTAATGTGATCACTGGGAATAACACACTGAATAAAATCAAGCCAAACAGCCATTATCAGAATCCACCCATCATGTTGGACACATGCTGCCTTTATGAAAGCTTTCACATCGGACAGGGCTTTGTTTTTGAAATATGCTCTGGAAGTGAGTCTTGCAAAAAGCTCTCTCCTGTTCCTATCAGCCATCTTATCAAAGCAGATCGATTCCTCCGTCTTATTTGCAATTTGTCAGTGAAAAAATATCCACCATGAAAGCCGGAGATTCATTCCATTCATTACTTTTCTGGAGCAACCTTGGAGAGCATACTCGCATGGAGCTGTACTATCTGGCAAGTACTGATGAAAGCTGGAGGAACACAAAGCCTGCGTCCAGTTGCTGCCTTACTGTCATGAACCAGTGCTGGTGACTGTTCACAAGAGGGGACTCTCTGCTGAAAGAGGAAACTTATCTGTCCTAGCAAGGGCACTCAATTAGGATCAGTGCGGGTTCATGGGAGGAGTTAAGACATGAAAAGCTTCTTTAATGTATTCATTGGAGATTCTCTTCTTTGCTGACAGTTGGCCCTTACAGAAGTCCCAATATCTGGGGGGATACTAAATGAGCTATTTGGTTTGACACTCTAAGACGGCTGTATTTTATCAGAAGCTGTGTAGATCACATCTGCAGGGGGCATGCCAACATAAGAGTTGTTGCAGTTTATCAGTTCAGCGGGGCTCGGTGGTGTCATGCCTTCTATATCACTGGTATTCCAACAGTGATACATTGTCAAACTGGCGTTTGGGATTAAAAATCCTCCCGCTGAGCTGTAATGCACATATTAGCTCCTGCACATATTAACTCCTGCACATATTACTTCCTGCACTTATTAGCTCCTGTACATATTAGCTCCTGTACATATTAGCTCCCGTATATATTAGCTCCTGCACATATTAGCTCCTGTACATATTAGCTCCTGCACATATTATCTCCCGCACATGAGTTCCTGCACATATTAGCTCCTGTACATACTATATATTAGTTCCTGCACATATTAACTCCTGCACATATTAGCTCCTGCACATATTAGTTCCTGTGCATATTAGCTCCTGTGCATATTAACTCCTACACATATTAGTTCCTGCACATATTAGCTCCTGTACATATTATATATTAGTTCCTGCACATATTAACTCCTGCACATATTAGCTCCTGCACATATTAGCTCCTGCACATATTAGTTCCTGTGCATATTAACTCCTGCACATATTAGTTCCTTCACATATTAGCTCCTGGACATATTAGCTCCTGCACAAATAAACTCCTGCACATATTAGCTCCTGAACATAATAGCTCCTGGACATATTAGTTCCTGGGCCCCTGGTTTTAGAACTCTTTATACATTGACACTTAGAATAGCTAGCAGCCTGCTGAGTTGCACTCTGTTTAGCTTGAGTCATGGAACATTTGCAGTCCATCAGCACCACTACATGTCGAAGGACAAAAAACAGTTTGTTCTGCAAGACAACCACCTCCTGACTCCTTCAAACACACAGAAACACACATGACTGGAATAGCCTTTTGAATCAATGAGATGCCCTCCTCTGACACATTGACATGCTGCCACATCACTAGCATCAAATGGCAAAGAGTCAGCTGACAGCCACACTTAGCCATTGATAATGCCTGTGTGAGCCCTGCATGTCTTTCAAAAACAAAATGATGTATCACTGCGTTTTTGTTGTCTGGCCATCTAACGTGACTGAATGCTCCTGTCCTAATCATTTCTATGAGAGACTGCCATTATCAAAGCTTTCCTACTCGTGCTGTTTAGCGTGCCACGTTTTGACATCTCTCAGACTCTGCATAATTGGGTTATTAAAGCACGGGCCACTCTGCAGTCGCTAGTGTAGTCCATAAAAATGTTCCAGCCTTCAACTTGCGACACACACACATCAAAAATCCAGATGCACTCTCTCTTCACATACACACATACACACACACACACACACAATGCTGGGCATTAACATCCATTTTTGACTCTTGTTTTGTGGATTCTAGGGCAGCTAATTCATACACTTGCATGCATGTATGAATGTTTTCGCATCCGGTTTTCTGCAGCCAGAGCTGGCATGGAGCATTGCTCCTACCTGCATCCGTCTCTCTGTACACCAGCAACACTCTCTCCAAGACAGGAGAACGCTCTGGAGGGTTACAAATGACACGGCGCTGGCTGGATTCACACGTGACGCCAGTGAATCAGCACACAGACAGAAGTTGAAGCTGCTGTTCTCCTGCTGCCGCCACAACAGCCTACATTTCAATACTGTGAAGATGACGGAGATGACTGGAGACACCAGGAAACACGTCCCCTCTCTGTTCCACCCACAGTGACTCAACAATCACCGCTGTAGTCATTCAAATTCCTGGATATCACAACATAACAAGGGGGGGGAAATGAATCCATTTTCGGAAAGGGTTCTGCATAGCATGTACGCCCTGCTGCAATGATGGTGCAGGTCTACTCAGCCATCACTAGTCTGTCCTCTACTCACCTTCATAACTGTGTGGTTGAGGATGGCCTGCAAACAGCACAGCATCTGACCGGAATCAGAATACTTTATTCATCCCCAAGGGGAAATCGGGTCCTATTACAGACACAAGATAACACGAAAATAGAAACAAATAGAAATAAAAGATAAAATATGAAATAGAAATAAGAACAAAATATATCAACAAGCAGGGTGCAAATAACACCTTATCTATACTGCACTACCACAGCACAAAACTAACAGCACAAACAAAACTCGACAGAGTAAAACAAGTAGAAGGGCCAGTCCAGTGACGAGTGTCTGACCCTCTGACAGGAGTTGTAAAGTTTTTAACACTGCCTGCAGTACATGAAAAGGATTATTAGATGCAGTCTGCCTGGGCTGAATGGGTGCGTTTATATGACCATTAACTACTTTCATCCTTTCCATGACATATTTTACTCTGCCCCCGGAAAGCCATTTTTCATCCAGTGCAGTACCCCTCATATGGACACCATGTGGGTATGGGATATATCATATGGATACCATGTGGGTATGGGATATATCATATGGACACCATGTGGGTATGGGAAAAATCATATGGACACCATGTGGGTATGGGATATAGCAGGCTGGGTCTGTTTCATGTGACGGCCCACTTGGCATCATGTCATGTATGTATGTATGTATGATCCTACTTGGCCAGCAGAAGTGATTTCTGCTTCTGATACTGATAGTTCCAAGCTTAATCTCCCTGTGTTTCCTGTTTACGGGGGGGGGGGGGTTCCTTGCTGTCACACAGCGTAGTGCTGGATGTGTGGAAGCTGTTTGTTCTGCTAAGGTACACGAGCAACACAGCATCAGGCTGGAGTCCCAGTCTGCTGCTGTTAGACATCAGAGTAAGCTGCTGCCAGCTCAGCAACACACTCCTGCTCCTGCCGTGTGTGTGTGTGTGTGTGTGTGTGTGTGTGTGTGTGTGTGTGTGTGTGTGTGTGTGTGTGTGTGTGTGTGTGTGTGTGTGTGTGTGTGTGTGTGTGTGTGTAGTTGTGTGTCAGGATTAATCCATGACTCATATCAGTACAGTGAAGATGTATTTTCTGTCTGACGGTGTTCATGTTGGCAGAATATCATCTCTCACGTTGCTCAACAGCAGCTCTCACGTTACCTTTTACCTCTGTTCCTTTACCTTTCACCCCTGTTCCTTTACCTTTTCCCTCTGTTCCTTTACCTTTCACCTCTGTTCCTTTACCTTTCACCCCTGTTCCTTTACCTTTTCCCTCTGTTCCTTTACCTTTCACCTCTGTTCCTTTACCTTTCACCTCTGTTCCTTTATCTTTCACCTCTGTTTATTTACCTTTCACCCCTGTTCCTTTACCTTTCACCTCTGTTCCTTTACCTTTCACCTCTGCTCCTTTACCTTTTTCCTTTATCTTTCACCTCTGTTCCTTTACCTTTTTCCTTTACCTTTCACCACTGTTCCTATACCTTTCACCCGTTCCTTTAACTTTCACCTCTGTTCCTTTACCCTTCACCTTTGTTCCTTTACCTTTAACCGCTGTTCCTTTACTTTTCACCCCTGTTCCTTTACCTTTCACCTGTGTTCCTGTACCTTTCACCTCTGTTTCTTTACCTTTCACCCATTCCTTTACCTTTCACCTCTATTCCTTTACCTTTTTCTTTTACCTTTCACCTTTTTCCTTTACCTTTCACCTGTTCCCTTACCTTTCACCTCTATTCCTTTACCTTTTTCTTTTACCTTTCACCTTTTTCCTTTACCTTTCACCTGTTCCCTTACCTTTCACCTCTGTTCCTTTCCCCTTTTCTTTTACCTTTCACCTCTGTTCCTTTACATTTTGCCTTTACCGTACACCTCTGTTCCTTTACCTTTCACCACTGTTCCTTTACCTTTCACATCTGTTCCCTTACCTTTCACCTCTGTGCCTTTCCCCTTTTCCTTTACCTTTCACCTCTGTTCCTTTACCTTTCACCTCTGTTCCTTTACCTTTCACTGCTGTTCGTTTGCCTTTCACCGCTGTTGCTTTACCTTTCACACCTGTTCCTTTACCTTTCACACCTGTTCCTTTACCTTTAACCGCTGTTTCTTTACCTTTCACCTCTGTTCCTTTACCTTTCAACCCTGTTCCTTTACCTTTCTCCACTGTTCCTTTACCTTTCACTTCTGTTCTTTTACCTTTCACCACTGTTCCTTTAGCATGTGTTGTTAATTAAGAGGCTGTTCCCAAGATTAATACTTCAAGAAAACAACTTTAATAGCATCTTTTCATTCTTTTAAAGAGCTGAAATAATTTTGTATCTTTGTCTTTAAGATTAGTAGTATGACTGAATTATAAATTATTATCCCTGAAAAAAAAGAATTAGCTTTAATATCAAAAGTTAATTAAAAAAACACTGTAATGATTGGTCTGTCCAAATGAATATGCCAATCATTATTACAAGGAGGATTACACGTGATAAAACTTTCATCACTTTCCGGTTTGGTTGTGATTTCTACAGACTCAAAGACAGCATTTCTTTAAATTATGTCTCTCACTCTTTTTCCGCCCCTTCTCTCGTGGTGTTATCTAACCAGACAAGTGTCCAGACACCCTGACCTGCCTCACGCTGGTCAGGTTCCCAACAGAGATGATGAAGATTGTCTGGAGAGCTGGCATTCTGCTGTAGCAGTGCAGCTCGCTGTGAGCAAACCATCTGTCATCCTCTGTCAGAGGGCCTGAGGATTGCTCAAGGGCATGGGCCGGGAAGTTGCACACGTAGGAGGGCCTCCAGGCCTTAGATCAGGGGTTCCCAAACTTTTCCATGCCAAGGACCCCTTAATAGCCATAGCCTCTGGCTGGGGCCCCCTATTGCGACATGGCTTAAAAAAATTTAAATTACACTGGCAAATATAAAAAAATCAAATATACAGCTTCTTAGCATTTCCTTACTTTTATGAATGCAATATTAATTTAATTTACATTTTAAATAATTCATCAGTTGTATTATATTCAATATTCTTTCTTTTATTAACCAAACATTCATTGTCATTTGTGCTTTACAATATTCATCAACAGTTCTTTATTTTAGTATTTTTTTTCTTATTATTCATTCAATTTCCCCAAATTACTATTCAATATTTCTTTCTTTTTTATTGTAAACATTCAGTGTCATTTCTGTTTTACAATGTTCAACATTTCTTTCTTTCAAGTAATTGTCTTTCTTATTATTAATGTCATTTCCCAGACTTATTATATTCAATATTTCTTTCTACTATATAAACATAACATTCTGTCATTCTGTTTTACAATATTCAACATTCTTTCTTTCTGTAATGTTATTTCTTATTGTTCATTGTGTGTGTGTGTGTGTATGTGTGTGTGTGTGTGTGTGTGTGTGTGTGTGTGTGTGTGTGTGCCTCACTAGTGGGAAGGGTGGGCTTGGTGGCTCCTACACACTTTATCAATCCTGGGTTTTAGGTTTGTGAGTGCCATACGCATGTCATTGTCCACTTGCAAACGTGCTCTGTGCTTTGTTTTCAGTACTTTCAATGTTGAGAATCCTGACTCGCAAAGGTATGTGGTGGCAGACGGAAGAAGGGATTTGACAGCCCTCTCAGCCAGGATAGGACAGTCCATTCTCACATACAGCCAGTACTCATGGAGTGAAAGAGCATCAAATTTCATTTTCAATTCCCCTGAATTTGACATATCAATGAGTTCCTCTTGGGACTTCATATCCAGACTGGCCCCTACTCCAGGTGCAAAGGGGTCTCTGATCCAGTCTTGGTGGGAATTGTCAAAGTCAGGGAAACAATCTTTGAAATATCCCTGCATGTGCTCCAGGTGAGATTGAATAAGTGGTGAGATGGTGCCTGAATCAACACCGGATGACAGCAGCTCTTGGTGAAGATGTGGGAACATCTCTGTCACTCCCTCCTGGAGTTTGCTCGACCACAATGTGATTTTCTTGGAAAAAGCGCGCACTTTGTCCTGGACATGTAATATGTATGTATCGGGCACATGCATGCTCTGATTCAGTTTATTTAGACGCTGGAAAATGTCCGACAAATATGCGAGTTTCTGAATCAATAATGCATCTGAAAAACAGTCTGCCAGCAGCTGATGGTTTTCAGACGAGAGGAATTCAGCGATTTCCCTTCGCAGCTCAAATACGCGACTGAGAACAGCCCCCCGTGAAAGCCAGCGTACGTTGGAGTGGAGCAGCAAACCCTCAAAACTAGCGCCCATGTCGTTAAAAAAAAAGAGTGAACAGTCGGTGTTTCAGGGGTTGCGCTTTTATGGAATTGACCATGTGTATAACGTCCTGTAATACCTGATGAAGTTCATCATCGATCCGTTTCGCTACGATCGCCTCACGGTGGAGCATGCAGTGCGTAGCAACGGCATTGGGGGCCTTCTGCTTGACAAATGCTGTCACTCCACTCTTTTGGCCGGTCATGGACGCTGCCCCGTCAGAACACACCACCACACAATGATACCAGTCAAGTCCATTTGATTCAATGTACTCATCTAAAACTTGGAAAATGTCTTTTCCAGTGGTCCTACCTTCAAGTGCTTTGCAAAATAAAATTTCCTCAACAAAGCTTTCCTCGGAAATGAATCGGATGCACACAAGCAGTTGTGCAGCATTGGACACGTCCGTGCTCTCGTCCAGCTGAAGTGCAAAATACTCACTGGCTCTCACCTGTTCCCAGTGATTAAAGTGGGCCGGAGCTACCCGGATCCCGACACCGGCACTTCCCCTCCTCCCCCAAGTCAACCGGAGCTGAGATCCGGCACTCTGTAGACAGAAGTAATTTCAACCTTTTTGTCACAGTAAAATTCAAAACAAAAAACATGATGCAGCCAATTCACAAGCATTACAAAATAAATGGCAAATAAAGTCGTTCTTCTATTTTTATACTACTTTACTTTTTCTAAAAGTTTGAATGATATCGCGTCCTCACGTGACCCACACCTGCCTGCTGTCTGGCTTCACCAGACTTGACATCAAAAGAGACTGGCTTCACACTCACGGGTCAGGGTCAGTTCACCGCACCAGGCAGACAAGACTCGAGAGAGCGTCAACCTGCAACCTGCACTATTATCTTGGATTGGGGGGCATAAAGAGTGAGTATCTTCAGTGCATTTCCAATAGTATTTCCAATAGTTTTGTCTAGCTCTGCTGTGGTTTTCATTCAAGCAACTAACGTTAGCGAACGTAACGTTAGCTAGCTAGCTAACTAGCTATCTTCCACCCGGTAACGTTGCTAGCTAGTTGCTGACGTTGCTGGCTAGTTGTTTGAATGCTGCTAGGCAAGCTAACTATTGGTAGCGTCCGGTAACGTTACCGGTAGCTAGCTAGTTATGTTTGTCCAACCTTAGCTCTGGCCATGCAATATTTTCATTCAAATAACTAACTAGCTAGCAAACGTTAGCTACCGGTAGCTATTATTAGCTAACAATGCTAACGTCGGGACTACTGGATCACTGGTTAGCTAGCCTAACGTTAGCTAGCTACCTATCACTCCCGCACTTTTGCCCACCTCTCTAATACAGAGATCCCCCACTTACCAAATCCCACTTTAACCCCTGCCTGTTCCAAAAGCTGAACGGACATGACCTGAGCCATGTTACCTATCCGCCGACTCACGGAATTGTCGGAGAGTAGCGCAGTGTTGATTTTGCTGGCGGCATCCTCACCAAGCAATTCTCTTGACAATATCTTTGGTAGCAGATAGAATTAATTCTTCTCCAGTTGTGTGCGGATTCTTAGCACGGGCAATGTGGTATGAGGCCAGAAAGGATGCCTTCAATGCCCGTTCAGAAACCTTAGCTTGCTGCCCGAAAGTAGCCGACTGCTTGGCCAGATGTTTTTCTTTTCGTTTGAAAAATTCTACTGATTTGTCGGCCTCTGACGGATGCTTTCGCTTCAAGTGTCGTTCAAGTTTAGACGGCTTCAAACACTCATTCGACAGGGTATCGAGGAAGAGAACACATTTAGGAATATCATGTCCATTTTTACTTGCGGATGTAAAGCCATACTTTATGTACGCATGGTCGTATCTTCTTCGCGTTTTAGTTGGCCAGGAGTTCCGTGTTCGTGCATTTTTTGCAGCTGAGCTGCTGTCTCCAATCTGCTCGTTGCTGCCTCTAGTCTGCTCGTTGCTGTCTCCAATCTGCTCGTTGCTGTCTCCAGTCTGCTCGTCTGGCGTTTTTCTCTTCAAAAACTTCTCCATTAATTTAAGCTAGCACCAGCTAACTAGCTAAATTCCACGGCCACAGAAAAAAGCTAACGTTAGCTCACTAGCGCAAGCAGCAGTCGTGAGCTAACCTGTAATTTGATTAACACGCTCGGGCAGCAGTTAGCAGCTAAACGTAATGCTTTGACTGACAGGAAGATGGTTAGCTATTTATTGGCTTTGATTGAAAGAAGGGCGTGGCAAAGACCTAATTTTCGTATGGAAGGATTTATAAAAATTTATATTTTATTTTAAACCGGTACAATAATCTTATGAATTGAATTTGAATTGAAATTTATTTTTTGCTATATTTAATTTTACTTTTATTATTAGTTTTTTTTTAACTGCATTTTTCATTTTCCTCTCCCGGCCCCCCAGCGCCTCCTGGCGGCCCCCCAGGGGGTTGCGGTCCCCACTTTGAAAACTGAGGCCTTAGAAGACCCCATTGTCCTCACTGTCCACTCCCCTACCCCAGCCCACATCACTGGACACCACACAGTCCACGTCAACCTGAGCAGGGGGCATGTACACTGTGAGCAGGCCACTGTGATAGTAGAGGCATTATTCATACACACACACACACACACACACACACACACACACACACACACAGTGCATCCGGAAAGTATTCACACCCCTTCACTTTCCCAACATTTTGTTATGTTACAGCCTTATTCCAAAATGGATTAAATTCCTTTTTTTCCCTCATCAATCTACACACAATACCCCATAATGACCAAGTGAAAAAGGTTTTGTATAAATTTTTGAAAATTTATTAAAAATAAAAAACTGAAATATTGCATGTACATACGTATTCACACCCTTTGCTATGACACTCAAAATTGAGCTCAGGTTCATCCTGTTTCCACTGATCATCCTTGAGATGTTTCTACATCTTGATTGGAGTCCATCTGTAGTAAATTAAATTGATTGGACATGATTTGGAAAGGCACATACCTGTCTATATAAGGTCCCACTGTTGACAGTGCATGTCAGAGCAGAAACCAAGCCATGAAGTCAAAGGAATTGTCTGTGGACCTCCGAGACAGGATTGTATCGAGGCACAGATCTGGGGAAGGGTTCAAAAAATTTCTACAGCTTTGAAGGTCCCGAAGAGCACAGTGGTCTCCATCATTCATAAATGGAAGAAGTTTGGATCCACCAGGACTCTTCCTAGAGCTGGCCACCCAGCCAAACTGAGCAATCGGGGGAGAAGGGCCTTGGTCAGGGAGGTGACCAAGAACCCGATGGTCACTCTGACAGAGCTCCAGCGTTCCTCTGTGGAAATGGGAGAACCTTCCAGAAGGACAACCATCTCTGCAGCACTCCACCAATCAGGCCTTTATGGTAGAGTGGCCAGACGGAAGCCTCTGCTCAGTAAAAGGCACATAACAGCCTGCTTGGGAGTTTGCCAGAAAGCACTTAAAGGACTCTCAGACCATGAGAAACAAGATTCTCTGGTCTGATGAAACCAAGATTGAACTCTGTGGCCTGAATGCCAAACGTCACGTCTGGAGGAAACCAGGCACCTCGCATCACCTTGCTAATACCATCCCTACAGTGAAGCATGGTGGTGGCAGCATCATGCTGTGGGGATGTTTTTCAGCGGCAGGAACTGGGGGACTAGTCAGGATCGAGGGAAAGATGAATGGAGCAAAGTACAGAAAGATCCTTGATGTAAACCTGCTCCAGAGCGCTCAGGACCTCAGACTGGGGCAAAGGTTTACCTTTCAACACGACAACGACCCTAAGCACATAGCCAAGACAACGAAGGAGTGGCTTCGGGACAAGTCTGTGAATGTCCTTGAGTGGCCCAGCCAGAGCCCAGACTTGAACCCCATTGAACATCTCTGGAAAGACCTGAAAATAGCTGTGCAGCGACGCTCCCCATCTAACCTTACAGAGCTCGAGAGGATCTGTAGAGAAGAATGGGAGAAATACCCCAAATATAGGTGTACCAAGCTTGTAGCTTCATACCCAAGAAGACTTGAGGTTGTAATCGCTGCCAAGGGTGCCTCAACCAAGTATTGAGTAAAGGGTGTGAATACTCATTTGTTTTTTATTTTTAATAAATTTGCAAACATTTTTACAAAACTGTTTTCGCTTTGTCATTATGGGGTATTGTGTGTAGATTGGTGAGAAAAAAAAGGAATTTAATTCATTTTGGAATAAGGCTGTAACATCACAAAATGTGCGGAAAGTGAAGGGGTGTGAATACTTTGCGGATGCACTGTATATACATACATATCAAAACCATTGACGGTTTTGGTTGAAAAAACGCGCTCAACTAATGAGGAGCGGAATATCATCACATTTGGTGCGTTTCGCACTCACCAGTCATGAGAAGCTGATGAGTGTGAGACGCACGAAACAGGCCTGTATTTCAATGCATTAAACATTTTATTCCTGTATCCATATTGATATATACATACAGCCAGGATGGCTGTGGAACAACGGACCAACTCTTTATCCTTGCGGAAGTGTTGAGAGGGACATGGGAGTTTTACCAGCCAGTCTACGTGTTAAGCTCGCGCACCAGAACCTGACCCGTGTGGCGAAACCCAAGACAGACAGACACGAGATGACTTCAAAAGCTACAAAGGGAGGTTTTATTGTGGGAGGGAAATGTATGGTGAAAAAAGGCGTTCTGTTAGTGGGATGTGTGAATAAACTATGTGTGGTGTCCCGTGGTTTGCGTGAATAACTATGTGTGAGTGTTTTTAGCCAATGTGTGGTGCGGTATGTAAATGACCAGGGGGTGTTGAAAAAATGTGCGTGCACCTGGGGAGAAAGTCCAGTCCGTGATCCAAGAGGGGTTGTCCGAGAAAGTCCAGGTCCGAGATCCGGGAAGTCGAGTCCGAAAGGAGGGGTCCGGATAGAGGGACAAGGGGGGAGATCGCAGGAGAGGTCCGGGGAGAAACGTGAAGGTCGCTGGGGACGAGGGAGACGCGGGGAGCCGTGGAAATCGCGGAGGGAGAGTCGCAGGGTTCAGTACGTCGAAGCACTGAGAGACGTTCTGGGAGACTTCTTGTAGAAGGCTGCCTGATTGCCACAGGTGTGCCTGATGGATGATGGCAAACACCTGGTGCAGTGCAGCGCTCGTCTCCTCAGAGCGCGAGCCGAGCGCTCGGATGTTTCCGGCACGTCCGAGCTGGGGGAGTGGCTTGAACGTGCCGGGGAGGCAGCTCGGGGCGGTGTGACCACAACACTACGTGTGTTTTGTGGACTTGGAGAAGGCTTATGACCATGTACTCAGGGGGCACTCTGTGGGGGTACTGCGGGAGTATGAGGTACAGGTAGAAGTTGCTACAAGCCACCCGGTCCGGTCCTTGTATGACCAAATGTGAGAGCTGTGTCTGCATTCTCGGCACAAAGTCAGACACGTTTTCGGTGGGTGTTGGACTCCGCCGAGGTTGTCCCTGTTTGTGATATTCATGGACAGGATCTATTTGTGTTTGTGACATTCATGGACAGGATCTGAAGGCGCAGCCAAGGTGAGGACTGTGTCCATTTTGGGAACCTCAGAATTGCATCTCTGCTCTTCGCAGATGATATGGTTTTGTTGGCTTCATCAGAACGCGACCTCCAGCGTGCACTGGGGTGGTTTGCAGCTGAGTGTGAAATGGCCGGGATGAGAGTCAGCACCTCTAAGTCTGAGACCGTGTTTCTCGACCAGAAAATGGTGGATTGCTCCCTCCGTGTTAGGGATGAGTTGTTGCCTCAAGTGAAGGAATTCAAGTGTCTCGGGGTCTTGTTCACGAGTGAGGGTAGGATGGAGCGGGAGATTGACAGGCGGATTGGTACAGAATAAGCAGTAATATGGTCGTTGTACCATACCGCTGTGATGAAGAGGGACCTGAGCAGGAAGGCAAAGCTCTCAATTTACCAGTCAATCTTCGTTCCAATCCTCACCTATGGTCATGAGCTTTGGGTAGTGACCGAAAGGGTGAGATTGTGGCGGGAACTAGGGGCTATGCCTCTCACCCAGCAGGGCTGTGAGCTGGGGGCGTGGTTTACGTTCCCGGGCTCTCTGGTGCAAGGTTGTTCCTGTGGTAGTTTGGTTTTTGGAGCTGAGGAATAAAGTTCAAAATTGTCTTCGTCTCCTGTGTTTTTCCTCATCCTGCCACATTGGTGACCCCGACGCATCTGACATAGCCGTGGGGGCTGTGGTTGAACAGCGTCTGGCGAATGCGTGGCAGCCACTCGCATTTTTTAGCCGCAAACTGCGAGATAGCGAGCGCAAGTACAGCGTTTTTGACCGGGAGTTGCTGGCACTGCATCTTGCAACCCGCCATTTCCGCTTCCTGCTGGAGGGTCGCTCATTCACGGCTTATGTGGATCATAAACCGCTGACTTTCGCCATGTCCAATGTGACTGAGCCGTGATCAGCTCGTCAGCAGCGTCACCTGGCGGTCATCTCCGAGTTCACAACGGACATTCAGCATGTGCCCGGGAAGTCCAACCCTGTTGCTGATTGTCTGTCGCGTGTGCTTGTGTGTCCTGTGCACCTCGGTGTGGATTTCTCCGCTATGGCTGCCGACCAGCCCAGCGACACGGACGTCCTTGCCCTTAGGTCAACGCGTACCGGCCTCAAGCTAGAGGATGCTGTGATGCAGGAAGGTAGTCCTGCCCTCCTCTGCGATGTCTCCACCGGCCGTCCCCGCCCCGTTGTTCCAGTGGCCTGGCGCCGTCGAGTTTTCGAATCGATTCACTCCCTCTCGCTCTCTGGAGTTCGGGCGTCGGTGAAGTTGGTCGCTTCCAAGTTCGTCTGGCCTGGCCTCCGCAAGGACGTCAAGGGGTGGGCGGCTCTATGTGTGGCGTGCCAGCGCGCTAAGGTCCACCAGCACACTAAGTCGCCCCTCGAACCGTTTCCGATCCCGGCCAGGCATTTTGACCACGGGCATGTGGACCTGGTGGGCCCTCTACCTTCTTCACAGGGTTTTACGCACCTGCTCACAATGGTAGATCGGACCACCAGGTGGCCAGAGGCTGTCCCTCTATCCTCGACAACATCCTCGGATGTGGCACGCGCTTTTCTTTCCTCCTGGGTCGCCCGTTTCGGCACTCCGTCAGATATCACCTCAGACAGGGGCCCCCAGTTCGTGTCAGAGCTCTGGTCGGCACTTGCGCGATCCTTGGGTGTAACGGCTTGTGTGAACGTTTTCACCGGTCGCTCAAGGCAGCGCTGCACGCTGCGCTCTCGGATGGTAACTTGGTGGATTGTTTACCTCGGGTTATGCTCGGGTTGTGTTCGGCTCCTAAGGAGGACCTCGACGCTTCGCTCGCTGAGCTGGTGCTCAGTCAGCCGCTCCGCGTCCCTGGGGAATTTTTGCCTGGGAGTTCCGCTCCTCGACCCCGTCCGGCCGTTTATCCTTTTTTGTCCGACAGCACTCGGGTTCCAGGCCCCGTTCACCACTGTTTTCCGCGGTCGTTCGTGCCTGCGGAGCTCATGTCGGCTCGTTTTGTTTTTGTACGGCATGATGCTCACCGCTCGCCCCTCCAACCCCCATACGATGGCCCATTTCGGGTTCTTGAGATGGGTCCTAAGGGTTTTGTGCTGGATATGGGTGGGCGTAGGGAGCGTGTCACGCTTGATAGGCTTAAACCAGCGCACAGGGTGGCAGGCGAAGTTGTGTTTCCGGTCCAGGTTTCCCGTCGAAGTTGCCCTCCTTCCAGGACCCCCGCAGTGTCTTCACGGGTTCAGCATTCTGCTTCTCAGCCGGCATTGGACTGTGTTTCACCTACTGTTTCGGCTGAGGGACGGCGCAGCCGTTATGGCAGGCTGCTTAAGCCTCCAGTGAGAAACTGATGTTCTTTCCAGGAGTCCCTTCTGGGTGTTCGGGGAGGGGGGCTGTGTGGCGGACACTAGGGGCTATGCCTCTCACCCAGCAGGGCTGTGAGCTGGCGGCGTGGTTTACGTTCCCGGGCTCTCTGGTGCAAGGTTGTTCCTGTGGTAGTTTGGTTTTTGGAGCTGAGGAATAAAGTTCAAAATTGTCTTCGTCTCCTGTGTTTTTCCTCATCCTGCCACAAGATCACGGATACAAGTGGCTGAAATTAGTTTCCTCCGTAGGTTGTCTGGGCTCAGCCTTAGAGATAGGGTAAGGAGCTCGTACATCCAGAGGGAGCTCGGAGTAGAGCCGCTGCTCCTTCGCGTCGAAAAAAGCCAGTTAAGGTGGTTCAGGCATCTGATTAGGATGCCTCCTGGGCGCCTTCCTTTGGAGCTTTACCGGGCACGGCCAACTGGGAGGAGACCCCGGGGTAGACCCAGAACTCGCTGGAGGGACTACATGTCCAATCTGGCCTAGGAACGCCTCGGGATCCCCCAGGAGGAGCTGGAGGGGATTGCTGGGGAGAGGGACGTCTGGAGTGCCCTACTTAGCTTGCTACCACCGCGACCCGAAGCGGCTCATGATTAATGAATGAATGAATATATATATACATATATATACATACACACACACACACACACACACACACACACACACACACACACACACAAAGTAAACAAAGTCTCTGTTTTAAATACTGTTAATGTTAACTGTTAATAAGGTCATGTGTAACTAACTGGGATCTTGTCCTAATTTTTTTTTCTGCCGTTTTCTTTATTTCTGTAGTTTGGCATTACTGTGATTTCTTATTTATCATCTCATCATAAAGCTTTCAGATTGGCAGGTTTCAGAACCATCTTATGAACTGGAACGAAACTTGTGTGTTGGTTCATGAATTGTTCTTGATTGGTTGCCCTTCTTTGACCACGGGCCATTGTTCATTTTTGATCATTTTGTAGGTATTTATTGCACATAGGAAACTGCCATTGTCATGACCTATCAATTCTGCAAAAAAAAAGAAAGAAAAAGAAAAAAACCTAAACACATATACTATAATTTACGGAACACCAAACCAAAATGTCATAATTCAGATGATCTCAAAACCAGGACACAACCTCACCACAAACTTTAGTTTACCAAAGAGTTTGGCCAACAAAACACAATGAGCAGCAGGACTACCAGCAAATGGCAAACTCAACAACCTCAACGAGCTCAACAACGTCAACAAGCTCAGCGAGCTCAACAATGTCAACAACCTCAACGAGTTCAACAACCTCAACAAGCTCAACAAGCTCAATAACCTCAACGAGCTCAACAACCTCAATGAGCTCAGCGAGCCCATAACAATTCACCAAATGCCAACACAGGGACGATTTGAAGAAAGACATGTTCACCTGTAATTTTCAAGCGATTATAAGAGCAACCGAAGTTAGCAGGCCTTACCATGTCCCTCACAGCCAGACTGGTGGTTTCCTCCTTGTCCTTGTCCTCTCCTTTTACCAAGCGTCAACACAAACCACCCAAACCACTGCCTTTCTTACTCCTTTTACAACTCTTACCAACCCAAACATGAGCATGCACCTTTTCTTTCTTAAACACATCACTGTAACGAAACTAGGATTGTATTCTTGGATTTCAGTGCATCATACACTTTCACATCCCAGAATCAGCCCAGCCGGCATAGCGAAGCGCACAATGGACTGCGTACAGGGAGGTAAGGCAGAAATTACCTTACTGGTTATGAAAATCAAACAGAGCAATACAGGATTCTCAAAACAGCCTCCACACAAGCTAATATAACATGCATCCCCCGTCTGTTACACTTCTGGAAGAAAGTATGAAGGTAGACAATGTAGTACTTATGATGCAGTAAATTAAGTACACTTCCTACTGAAAGAACGTACCAGAAAGTCCTACCAGATTACTTTGCTTTTGCACTGTGTATGCTAATCACTGACCATCATCTGAATCAGAATCAGCTTATTTGGCCAAGTATGTGTAGGCATACACATACAAGGAATTTGATTGCACTTCCTCCATTGCTCTCCATGTACTTACAAAAATCCTTCCATCAATGTCTTGTTTTGCTCCGATTGCAACACCCCGCCTTTTTTTCTCCCCAATTATACTCGGCCAATTACCCCACTCTTCCGAATTGTCCCGGTCACTGCTCCACCCCCTCTGCTGATCCGGGGAGGGCTGCAGACTACCACACGTCTCCTCCGATACATGTGGAGTCGCCAGCCACTTCTTTTCATCTGACAGTGAGGAGTTTCACCAGGGAGCGTAGCACGTGATAGGATCATGCTATTCCCCCCAGTCCCCCTCCCCCATGAACAGGTGCCCGACCGACCAGAGGAGGCGCTTGTGCAGCGACCAGGACACATACCCACATCTGGCTTCCCACCCGCAGACACGACCAAGTGTGTGTAGGTACTTCCGACCAAGCCGGAGGTAACACGGGGATTCGAACTGTGATCCACATGTTGGCAGGCAAAGGAATAGACTGCGACGCAACCCGGACACCCCCGACTGCAACCACTTTAACAGAAAAAGCAAAAGTGCTTTTTTATCAATTTCCAAAGGATGTTGCTGGAGAGCAAAAAAAAAAAATGTATCCGTTTGATGAGGTACTTTTATCTACTACTACTACTACTACTACTACTACTACTTTCGGCTGCTCCCGTTAGCAGTCGCCACAGCGGATCATCCGTTTCCATCTCCTCCTGTCCTCTGCATCTTCCTCTGTCACACCAGCCACCTGCATGTTCTCCCTCACCACTTGAATGTTGGGTTGATCAGGTGCTTCCATGATAAAGTTATATACTTCTGAGCTCCTTGCCGGTAGCCAGTACTGTAGCTACTTTTAGCATCTTGCGTCAGGCTTAAGTTCAGTTCATTTCACGTTAGCAAACATTCAGACAGAAATTCCAGCGCCAGTGCGCCTCATGTTTGTTAGTAACCAGCAGCAGGGGCTGCAGGGAACTGACGTGCAGTATTGTGTCTGAACCATCAAGTCATTTAATAGGAAAAAATCAATAAATTTAATTCTATTTAAACTCAAGTGGAGGGGTGAAAATGGTTTTGAAGTACAACATATTTCAGTGTCAGGGCAACAGGTTAATGGTTTGCTTGTACTGAACATAACCCAATGCATTTTAATAGGCAGGAGTCATCATGGAGTCTCCACCACAGAACCTCCCTCTATTCTGACTCACCAGATGTGGAAGGCTGGAATAAGCTTCCCCTTGGTGCTGACTAATCGAATCGATATTTTACTTCCTTTCGGTCTTGGAATGTGGCCATTTCAAACTTCCTGTCTCTATGACTAACAACAATGACAAAACCTCGAGCTAGTGAGCTACCTTGTCCCTGTAGAAAATGTTAGCAAGAATCTGGATGGCCCCGGCGTCAGACATCAGACCTCTGGAGCTTGTTCAGAAAGCTGCAGCTCGTCTGGTGTTCAACCGCCCTACGTTCTCCCACACAACTCCCCTTCTCATGTCCCTTCCCAGTAGCTGCTCACATCCAGTTTAAGACTCTGGTGCTAGCCTACAGGGCAGTGAAAGGAACAGCTCCTTCCTATCTCCAGGCCATGGTCAAGCCCTACACCCCCGTCCGACCATGTCCACTTCGCTCTGCTGCCTCGGGACGCTTGGTTGCCCCGTTGCTCAGAGGCCCCTGCTGCCGATCCACCCGGTCACGGCTCTTTTCGGTTCTGGCCCCACAGTGGTGGAATGAACTCCCCACTGATGTCAGGATAGCAGAGTCACTGCCCATCTTTCGGCGCAGGCTGAAAACTCACCTCTTCAATAAGTACTACCCTGTTACTTGTTTTTAGCACTTATTGTATTCACTCAGTAAAAAAAACAAAACTTATGACCTCTGATGACTGGTAGTTCTCCTGATTTCCTACGTTAAATGATGCACTTATTGTAAGTCGCTTTGGATAAAAGCGTCGATTAAATGGCTGTAATGTAATGTATCCGGCAGTAAGGCAGTCCAGCTTGGTTCATTCGGTGGATCCTTTTTGAGATACCCAAAGAATGTTTTTTGAAAATGTATTTTCTAAAAGGGACGTCCTCCCTTATTTTCTGACCATAACAGCTAATAAATTATCTGTTCTTTTAACTTGTTCAGTGAGTTTCTCGGGAGCTAATGTGTAATCAGGCTTGACCTTGTGAATGGCAACTATCAATGTTTTATTTTTATTTTTTTACCTGTAAAACTCTTATCGCATAATCAGCAAACATCAGCAGTTATTTTGAATGGAGTTTTCTTTTGATGTAATTGATCCATATGCCAGGGGTTGCCTCCCACCATGTTCAGGATGTTCCACAATAACATTTCCCCCAAACATTTCCCCTAGGGACGTCCGGGTAGCGTAGCGGTCTATTCCATAGCCTACCAACACGGGGATCGCCGGTTCAAATCCCTGCGTTACGTCCGGCTTGGTCGGGCGTCCCTACAGACACAACTGACTGTGTCTGTGGGTGGGAAGCTGTATGTGGGTATGTGTCCTGGTCACTGCACTAGCGCCTCCTCTGGTCGGTCGGGGCGCCTGTTTGGGGGGGAGGGGGAACTGGGGGGGAATTGCGTGATCCTCCCATGCGCTACACCCCCCTGGTGAAACTCCTCCCTGTCAGGTGAAAAGAAGCAGCTGATGACTCTGCATGTATCGGAGGAGGCATGTGGTAGTCTGCAGCCCTTCCCAGATCAACAGAGGGGGTAGAGCATAGGGCTGGGCAATATGGACCACAAATTATATCTCGGTATTTTTAGGCTGAATGGCGGTACACGATATATATCTCGGTATTTTCTACGAAGTGGGTTAAATATTAATTTGTAAGTCAAAGCCACGTGAGCTGTCACAAGCACTTTTATTAAAACAGATGAAATGGATTAAAATGAAATGCAAAGACAGAGTTTCCTTCCCTGTTTTAAAATATACAGCTGAACAATAAATCAACATGTAATGAAAAATTATCTAAAATAAATAGCCTATATTCAATAAAAATAGGCCTATCTCTGAGGATGCAAACCGCATTTCAAAATGGTCATTATAGCCATTTCAGATTTTCAAAGTTTAATAACTTTGTGGGCGGGGGGATAAGATGCAGACCTGCCGCTCCCTGAATTCCCCTAAAATTGCATATATTTGCATTTGAATGCGTTTTAGATCAATTGCACAAAAAAGTTATGATAAGATTGTTGTGTTTGCTAAGGGACCACTCGAAGACACACGTCTGTTAGCATACGCATCTTTACTTGAACAATACACGTCACACTCCTTCTCCCCTCTTACAGTCACTTACATCCTGTCTTGTCCTCTAGCTCCCCCTACTGTCCTCCAACTGCATCAACTCAAGACGTCACATATCCCCTTTGCAAAATATTACATTTCCATCACCAACTATACAATCACTGCGGTGCTTATGCTGAACTGTATAAGCTATGAACAGTCTTACAATAACAACAGAATGCCTTGACCATAAAACAAATAACAGTTTCGAAATAAGTCTCATGCAGACACTACTAGTTCATTAAAAATGACAGTTTTGAAATAACAGTTTCATACCAGCAATAGGCTACTCTTGTTTTAGTTTCCCGTCCTCACATAACATAGTCCTGTGCAATGGGGAGATACTGAGCTATGCAAAAGGATTTGTTCACAAAATCAAAGTGCGCACAGATGTGACCCCAATTCAGCAAAGACTGTGCCGCCTACCTTTTGCAGTGAGAGGTGCAATTACGCAGGAGCTAGAGAAGCTTCAAAGACAGGACATTATAGAGCCTATCGAGTCATCAGAGTGGGTTTCCCCTATTGTAGTGACCACAAAGAAAGAGAGAGCTATAAGATTATGTGTGGACTTAAGGGAGCCTAATAAGGCTAGTGTTGGACAGCTACCCTCTCCCACACATGGAGGAAATGTTTTCAGAGCTCAGAGGGGGAACTGTTTTCTCCACACTGGACCTGCAGAGTGCATATCATCAGGTACTGCTCCATGAGGACAGCAGAAATCTCACAGCTTTCATCACACACGAGGGTCTCTTCAGGTTTAAACGTGTCCCATATGGACTAGCTTCAGGGCCTAGCTGCTTCCAGTGGATGATGACGACAATACTGAAAGACTTACCCGGGTGCCAATGCTACTTGGATGATGTGATCATCCATGGGAAAACCATGGAAAACCAGGGTGAATGTCTAGTAGCTTTTGTGAGGTCTGGTCCTCCTCAGTTGCCATCTTAAGCTTCTCGTGCATCTCTCTTCCCAGAGCCTCAGTTGCTTCCATGGCATAGACTACCTTTTCATCTGTAGTCATGGACTCCTCTTGTGTTTCCACAGCACCAAACGCTCTGGATAAAGTGTCTGCTATTAGCATTTCCTTTCCAGGCGTGTACTTGATGTGGAGATTGTAACGCTGAAGTTGTAGCAGCATTCATTGTAGTCTGGCAGGTGCCTGTCCTAATGGCTTTGTGAATATAGCCTCCAGAGGCTTGTGGTCTGACTGCACCACCACATGTGCACCAAAAACGTATTGGTGGAATTTTTGTGTCGCAAACACAACTGCAAGCATTTCTTTTTCAATCTGCGCATAGTTGCGCTCAGCCTGTGTTAGGGCTTTGGATGCATATGCCACTGGCTGTCCTTGCTGCAGCAGGCATGCACCTAGCCCATCTTGTGATGCATCAGCTATGAGGACTATCTGCTGTTTTGGGTCGAAGAATTTCAGCACTGGAGCCTCAGTTAGTGCTGTGTTGAGTTTGTTCAGGGAAGCATCGTGTTCATGTGACCACAGCCACTGCACATCTTTCCTCAGTAGCTGCCGTAAAAGTGCTGTCACTGCTGTTCATTAGGTATGTATTGGGACAGGTAATTAGTCATACCTAGTAGCCTTTGTAGAACCTTTCTATCTTCTAGTGCTGGCATGTGTACAATAGCATTCACTTTGTCACTGTCTGGCCATACTCCCTCAGGGTTTATCACATGTCCCATGTACTTCACCTCTGTCACTTTGTACTGCACTTTGTCTGCATTGAACTTAACATCCATCTCTTTGGCTCTCTGAATTGCCTTGTGCAGTATCTCGGCATGTTCCTTCTCATCAGCTGCAGCGATGATCATATTGTCAGCTATCACCTGTACACCGTCAATGTCACCAAATGTTTCACTGTTCTTCTGTTGGAAGACTTCGCTGGCTGATTTTATACCGAATGGGAGACTCTTGAACCTGTAACGCCCCCATGGCGTGTTGAAGGTGCATAACAGTGACGATGCTCTGCCCAGCTTAATTTGCCAGTATCCATCTTTTTCATGGAGTATTGTAAATATTCTCTTGCCAGACAGTCTGCTTTGGACATCTGTAGGTGTCGGTATGGAGTAGTGCTGCCATCTGATGGCTTTGTTCAGCTCTCAAGAATCAAGGCAAAGTCTGGTGAGCCAAATTTCTTTAAATTATTACCATGCTGTTCACCCGCTGTGTCGGTTCTGTTACTGGAGTGATGACATCAGCTTTTTCCAGCTGACTCAGTGTCTTTTTCAGTTTGTCCATGATGGCAAACGGGATTTTTCTGCAGCCATGGATCACGGGGGTCACTTCTGGGTCAATGTGAATATGATGCTCACCAGGGAACTCCCCAAGCCCCTAGAACACCTCTGGATACTGCCTCACCAGCTCTTCTTTGGTTGCAGGTGAGCTCTCCTTGATTTCATCATCATGTCTGACCAAGTCCAACTCCTCACATGCTACTCTTCCAAGAATTGGAGATGCTGACTGCTTAATGACATAGAACTGGAGCTTGTACTCTGCTCGCCCAGTACTGCATTTCAGGTAGGTGCTACTGGCTGGCTTTATCTGGTTACCTCCATAAGCTCTTAATACTGTGTTTGTGGGACTAAGGCATACTTTGCCTGGGAGTTTTCTGACCTGTTCTAGAGGGAGAACACTAGCGTCAGCACCCGTGTCTAGTTTAAAGATGATGGGCACTCCTCTAATTGACAAAGTAGCTCGCCACGGCATATCACTAGCTTTACTCAGTACATTTACCTGGGTGCACTCCAGACTACCCACAAATAGTGAATCCACTGTCTGCATTGCTTGCACTCTTTTAATTCTGCACATCTTGGCAAAGTGATTGTCCTTCCCACAAGCTCTGCACTTCATTCCATACGTTGGACATGCTTTTGCATGCGTCTTTCTGCATCTGTTGCATACTTTTGTTTGGTTGACATATTTCTTGAGCATTGAATGCTGCTTTGTTTACATTAGCTTTATTTTGCCTTATTGGTCTTGTTGCCTCCGTTATTGCATGCACCTCATTTTCCTTCTTTGCGCACACCATTATGCTGATTTGCTCCTTGGCTATCTCTGATGCCTTGCAAATATCAATGGCTTTAGTTAAAGTCAGTTTAGGTTCTCTCAGCAGTTTCTCTTTCAGATGCTTATATGTAACGCTGAAAACGATTTTGTCTCTCAGCATGTCATTTTTGGTTATACCGAACTCAGTCTTTGCTCCTGTGTTTTAGCTCTGTGACAAATTTGTTAATTTGCATCGGTTCTTGCATTGCATACATCCAAAATTGGTGCCTCTCAAATACCACGTTTTTCTTTGGCATACAGTAATCTCTGAAAGCCTGCAATATGTGGTTCACCTGCACGTCTTCGGGTTCAGCCCTGGCTATATTGTGGGAGTGCAGGAATGAGGAAACGGAGAGATCGAGTCGAGTCAATTCCGTTTACTCGCCACACAAAACAACACCGATACAGCGCAATCTGTCGTGGCAACCTGCTAACTGCTAGGCTGCTGCAAACATGGCTCACCCCGGAAACCCTCTGCAGTGCCTACGTCAGCACTCTGAATGTCCGCCTTAAAGGAGCAGCAGCCCCTGGTGAATCTACCCTCATTTGTGTATCACCACACAGGCCCCCCCAGAATTCACCATCACGAAAAAATGCAACACAACAGTACTCAGCTAAACACAAACAGCCAAAAGGCGAACAGTCCTCAGTGAAACCGTCAACGTCTCGGGGGGTGGACCAGGCAGCCAAAACGGCTGCGCCGAATGGGTATGGGGGCGGGAGCAGGCGATAGAGCCGGAGCCCTGGCAGGGGTCGAGGCTGGGCCAGGGGCCTGAGAAGGGGGGCATCTATGCCGTGAGGGCAGGGCCAGTTCGACCGGCCCACCCAGGTCAAAATGGGCAGGCTTGAGACGGTCCACCGAGACCCGCTCCGGCTTGCCCCCCATGTCCACCACAAATTTCTTAGGCCCCACTTCCATGCGGAAGGGCCCGTCGTAGGGGGGCTGCAGGGGGGTACGGTGGCTGTCGTGGCGGATGAAGACGTACCTGGCCAACAGCAGATCGTTTGGGACGTAGGACTGAGGGAGGCAGTGGTGAGATGTAGGGATCGGAGCGAAAGCGTTGGCACTGTTCCAGGCCACAGCCCGATGAGAACCTGCTGACCAGGTGGCCACAGCGTCCGGGAGAAACTCACCTGGGACACGCAGCGGCTGGCCGTAAACCAGCTTGGCAGACGAGGACAGGAGGTCTTCTTTGGGGGCAGAGCGAACGCCGAGCATGACCCAAGGGAGGCGATCAACCCAGTTGCTGTCCGTGTGGCTGGCACAAAGAGCGGCCTCTATAGACCGATGAAACCGCTCACAAAGTTCGTTGCCCTGCAGGTTGTATGCTCTGGTGCGGTGGAGCTTCACCCCCAGCCCCTCCGCGACTGCAGTCCAGAGCTCTGACGTGAACTGCGGGCCCCTGTCAGAGGTGAGGTCAGCCGGCGTGCCAAAACAAGCCACCCAGGACCCGATGAACTCAGTAGACGTGGTCGATGACAGGGGAACAGCTTCCGGCCAACTGGTGGTCCTGTCCACCATGGGGAGAAGGTGAGTGCACCCGTGGGAGGGGGGTAGGGGGCCTACCAGGTCCACATTCACATGGTCAAAATGCCTCTCGGGCACCAGGAATGGCGCCAAGGGGGCTTTGGTATGACGCTGTACTTTGGAATGCTGGCATGCCACACAGGAGTCAGCCCAGGCCTTGGCGTCCTTCCTGAGGCTGGGCCAGACGAACTTGTCCCCCACCAGCTTAGTGGACGCCTTCACACCTGGGTGGGAAAGGCCATGGATAACGTCAAGAACACGGCGCCGCCAGCCGGTGGGCACCATGGGGCGGGGCTGGCCCATGGAAACGTTGCAGAGTAGCGTGGCGTTGTCAAACACCACATCCTCCAACCGCAGCCCTGTAGCAGCCGTCCAATAGGCCTGGATGTCCGCGTCAGTGGCTTGGTCTGCAGCCATGGCAGCGTAATCGAGTCCCAAGTGACCGGACCCTGCCACCGCACGGGAGAGGCAGTCAGCGACCAAGTCGTCCTTGCCAGCCATGTGCCGGATGTCCATGGTAAACTCCAAGATGGCAGAGAGCTGACGCTGTTGGCGCCCAGACCACGGCTCGGAGGTCTTGGCCATGGCAAAAGTCAGCGGCTTGTGGTCAACGAAGGCAGCGAAACGGTGGCCTTCCAACAGGAACCTGAAGTGTCAGGAGGCGAGGAAGAGACCCAGGAGCTCCCGGTCGAAGGTGATGTACTTCCGCTCATTGTCCTTAAGCTGTTTGCTAAAGAAGGCAAGGGGCTGCCAAGCGCCGCCCACCCACGGCTCGCACACCACCCCGACCACATAGTCAGAGGCGTCGGTCTTGAGGGCAATCGGGGCAGTGGGGGACGGGTGCACCAGCAAAGCGGCATTGGCCAGCGCAGCCTTGGCGTCGTCGAAAGCTACGTCCATCCCCAGGGACCAGTCTATCTCGCCCTTGGCTTTCTTGCCCCGCAGGGCCTCGTACAAGGGCCGCATGCAGTGAGCTGCGTGGGGAATAAACCTATTAAAAGTTCACCATGCCCAAGAACTCCTGCAGGGACTTCACAGTGCAGGGGCGTGGAAAACTGGCGACGGCATCCACTCTGGCAGGAAGTGGAATGGCTCCTTGCGGGGAGATGCGGTGGCTGAGGAAGTCGATGGACGACAGGCCAAACTGGCACTTGGCTGGGTTGACTATGAGTCCATGGGCACTGAGCCACTCGAACAACTGCCGGAGCTGCGTCAGGTGCTCCTCCGCGGATGCGCTGGCCACGAGAATGTCATCCAAGTAAAGAAACAAGAATGGCATATCTCGTAGCACAGAGTCCATCAGCCGCTGGAAGGTCTGCGCTGACCCCTTGAGACCAAAGGGCATCCGAAGGAACTCGAACAGTCCAAATGGCATGATGACCGCTGTCTTGGGCACTTCCCGAGGGCGGACCGGCACCTGGTGGAAGCCCCGCACCAAATCTACTATGGAAAAGATGGTGGCCCCCGCCAGGTGGGCGGAGAAGACCTGTATGTGCGGGACGGGGTACCGGTCAGGGGTTGTGGCGTTGTTCAGGTGACGAAAATCACCGCAGGGGCGCCAACCGCCGTCACCCTTCGAAACCATGTGCAGGGGGAAGGCCCACGGGCTGTCCGAGCGGCGCACAACGCCGAGGCGTTCCATGGTGGCAAACTCCTCCCTGGTGACCGCGAGCTTAGCAGAGTCGAGGCCGAGCACGTGCGTAGACCGGGGGGCCGTCAGTGGCAATATGGTCCTCCACGCCGTGCTTGGCCACCGCTGACGAGAACGTAGGTGTGATGAGGTCAGGGAACTCTGCGAGCAGTCGTTGATACGTGTCTCCAGCGGCGAGCATGTTTGACAGGCCGAGCGTCCCTACACCTCCCAGTGTGCACGGGTATGTAGCGAAAGAGACAGCATCGATCAAGCGACAGTTTGTAACATCCACCAGCAGCCTGAAGGCGCACAGGAAATCCGTGCCTAGGAGGGGAACCGACACCGCGGCCATAACGAAGTCATAGCCGAATCGCCGCCCGCCAAAACACACCTCCACATAGTAGGTACATATGGGCGTGCCGTTCGCGGCATCCATCCGGGGGCCTGTCCGCTTCAGCACCCAGAGCGCGGTAGTCTTTGGTGGAGGAAAGGGGGGAGCTGGCTAACAGGCAATGAGGGCGCTGCCGCAGAAAAATATGGGTGAAAATGAAGGAGCGGTCCACCGAGCCCAAAACGGCCAACATCTTCTCCAGCAGCTCAGAAGGTTTGCTATCGCCGAGTCCGTTGAGTGACAACAGGCGATCCGCCTTCTCCACCTCCGACAGCTCGAAGAGCTGCAAAAGGAAGGCCTTGAGTGTGCCGTATTTTCCCACAGCCGGGGGGGCTTCCAGTAGCCCCATAGCTCGGGCCGTGGTCTGGGCATCCAACGCCGCCACCACATGGAAATACCTCGTAACGTCCCGCGTTATTCCTCCCAGCTCGAACTGGGCTTCAATGTGCTGCCAAAACTCGGGCAACTTCACCGTCGCTGCTGAGATGCTTAGCGCAAACATGAGCCATACCGTTAGCATCACTCGGAGCCGGAGCGGTGTCTTCATCGCTTTGGGTCGACATGTTCGTTGTCAACGTGCGGGGTCAACAATGTGGAAGTGCAGGAATGAGGAGACGGAGAGATCGAGTCGAGTCCATTCCGTTTACTCGCCACACAAAGCAACACCGATACAGCACAATCTCTCCTGGCAACCCGCTAACCGCTAGGCTGCTGCAAACATGGCTCACCCCGGAAACCCTCTGCAGTGCCTACGTCAGCACTCTGAATGTCCGCCTTAAAGGAGCAGCAGCCCCTGGTGAATCTGCCCTCATTTGTGTATCACCACAATATCAAGTGTGTTGTACACCTCGAGCGCTTCTTCGCCTAGCGTGTGCAGTAATATTGCCACTTGCACCTCCTTTTCCTTTTTCGACATTTCAGTTGCAGTCATGTACAACCTATATCTTTGCTCCCATCTGCGCCAGTTTTCACAAATGTTGCCTATTAATACTAACGGAGAAGGTGACTTAAATTCTTCCATTTTGTTTTCTCTTCCGCGTTAGCGTAACCCCAAACTCTATTGACTTTAGCGCCGTCGGACCTAACACGTTTACGTTTAGTCACTGGGACTTTTCAACAAGCTCACCACTCTCTTCTCTCGGTCTCTCGTTTTCTTCGGCGATTAAACATCAAACGCCGCCACATCTGACACCATGTTGTGGTTTATACTGATGAGGAGACTGGCGGGGAGTCCTTTTTATGAACTTTATTCAGGAACAAACAACAACAACCGTGCATGCGTATCCTAACCGACTTCAGTTCTGCTTACGTCCATCCGCCTGAGAGAACGCCTGCTGGCCTCTCGTCGTATTACCTATAGTATAGGATCACCACCGTATTACTCCGTGTATATGTTCAAACCCATAGACTACAGTTTGGGACTGTTTTAATATTTATTTTCAGTTTTTTTTTCTTTTACATTTCACGTTTTATAGGTATTGTTACGTTTGTTAGATTAATAATAATAATAATAATAATAATAATAAAAAATCAATCCTGTATAGCGCCTTTCTAATACTCAAAGTGGTTTTACAATAAACGGGGTGAAACAAGACGACAGATAAACATAACACAGACACACAGGGGTGGATGGGGAGGGGGGCTACGAGAGGGAGAAGCAGCAGCCACACACGACGTCAGCAGTACTCTCCGACTTGGACAGATACAAAAGGGAAAGAAAAACAAACATCATAAAATCACATAAATCACAGATGAAGTCTGAAGAGGTGAGTCGCGACCAATGACCTGAATGTGGGCAGCCCGCAGCAGTGTCCGATGCGCTTGGGGAAGGAGTTGAGGGAGGGGGCAGGTCGAGCGCTCAGTCCCCAGCCTGCCCCAGACCAGGGGTGGATGAACGGACGGGGGGGGGGGGCACGAGAAGGCAATGGAGAAAAGGTATCTCTTGAGACGGGATTGGAAGAGTTGGAGGGAAAATGAGTCTCTAATGATTTAGGGAAGTGAGTTCCAGAGCCTGGGAGCTGCTCTGGAGAAGGCTCGGTCACCAAAGCCGTAGAGGTTGGACCTGGCGGTAGAGAGAAGGGAGGCTGAGGTGGCTCTGAGGAACCGAGAGGGTTGGTAGGGGGAGAGGAGATCGGTGAGGTATGGGGAAGCCAGTTTGTGAAGGACTTTATAAGGGGGAGAAAAAGGGGAGAGAAAGGGGGGGAAATCCAAAAAATACTCTCATACCAGTAGAGATGAGCTGACTTATTGTAATTTCCTGGTGACTACTGCATACAGCACCCTTAAACAGTCCCTATAGACAATAAACTGGACTGGGCTAAGAACACTGATGCCCTCTACAAGAAGGGACAGAGCCGTCTCTACTTTTTGAGGAGACTGAGGTCCTTCACCATCTGCCAGACAATGCTCAGGATGTGATATGAGTCCATGGTGGCAGTGCTCTCCTGTTTGCTGTTGTGTGTTGGGGCAGCAGGTTGAGGATAGCGGATGCAAACCAGCTCAATAAACTGGTCTGCAAGGCCGGTGACGTTGTGGGGATGGAACTGGATTCTCTGGCGGCGGTTTCTGAGCGAAGGGCGCTGTTGAAAATTATGTGCCATCATGGGCAATGTCTCCCACCCACTCCATGACATGCTGGTTGGACACAGTAGAACTTTTAGTAATTGACTCATTCTGCCGAAAAGCACCACAGAGCTCCACAGGGGGTCATTCCTGCCTGTGGCCATCAAACTTTACATCTCCTCCTCACACTCAGACTGTCAGACACTCTGAATGAATGGTCATTGGATTGGCCCTGTCGAGTTTTGTTTGTGCTGCTTGTTGTGTGCTGCGGTAGTGCAGTATAGATAGGGTGTTATGTGCACCATGCTTGTTGATATATTTTGTTCCTATTGCTATTTATTTATCTTTTATTTCTGTTTGTTTCTGTTTCTATTTTCTTATCTTGTATCTTGTTAGTTTTTCGTTATTAAAGTGTGAGTGTCTGTAATAGAACTCAATTTCCCCTCGGGGATAAATAAAGTATTCTGATTCTGATTCTGATTCTAATAAATGGAAAAGAGGTCCAAAAAGTTTGGCAACCCTTTATGGCTCCTGCTCCACTCTCCCTACTACTCACGAGCAAGACACTTGAACATAGCCTGGCATGGCAGCCACATAGACCCCCCCACACACACACACACATACAAACCTGAAATGAGTGACTGAAGTGTATTTATCAACTAGCTGTGCCTTTATCATTTGTAATTTATGTTTATTTAGCTATTTATCCATTCTTACAAATGTGTAACAGTGCGCATTTTACTGTATATGAGTTTCTATCATGTTTCGCTCTGCAAGTCAAGCACAATTCTGGCACTGTACAACTGTCGTAAAATTGTGCAAGCACCAGTTACTACGGCTATTTTTGGTTGCTCCCGTTAGGGGTCGCCACAGCAGATCGTCCGTTTCCATCTCTTCCTGTCTTCTGCATCTTCCTCTGTCACATCAGCCACCTGCATGTCCTCCCTCACCACATCCATAAACCTCCTCTTTGGCCTTCCTCTTCTCCGCAGCTCCATATTCAGCATCCGTCTCCCAATATACCCAGCATCTCTCCTCCACACATGTCCAAACCATCTCCATGTTGTCTCTCTTGCTTTGTCTCCAAACCGTCCAACCTGAGCTGTCCCTCTAATATACTCGTTCCTAATCCTGTCCTTCTTCATCACTCCCAATGAAAATCTTAGCATCTGCCAACTCTAGCTCCGCCTCCTGTCTTTTCATCAGTGCCACTGTCTCCAAACCATACAGCATAGCTGGTCTCACAACCATCTTGTAAACCTTCCTTTTAACTCTTGCTGGTACCCTTCTGTCACAAATCACTCCTGACACTCTTCTCCACCCACTCCACCCTGCCTGCACTCTCTTCTTCACCTCTCTACTGCACGCCCCGTTACTTTGAACAGTTGACCCCAAGTATTTAAACTCATCTACCTTCATCACCTCTACTCACTGCATCCTCACCATTCCGCTGTCTTCCCTCTCGTTCACACATATGTATTCCATCTTACTACTAATGCTGACTTTCATTCCTCTTCTCTGCAGTGCATACCTCCACCTCTCCAGGCTCTCCTTAACCTGCTCCATACTCTTGCTACAGATTACAATGTCATCCGCGAACATCACAGTCCATGGAGACTCCTGCCTGATCTCGTCCGTCAACCTGTCCATCACCATTGCAAACATGAAAGAGCTCAGAGCCGATCCTTGATGTAATCCCACCTCCACTTTGAACCCATCTGTCATTCCAACCGCACACCTCACCACTGTCACACTTACATAATTCTCTGCAACTCCTGACTTCCTCATACAATACCACACCTCCTCTCTCGGCAACCTGTCATATGCCTTGTCTAAATCTACAAAACCAACAGTTTTCCTTCTTCAACTTCCACCATTTGATCCTTGGCTCTGCCAATTTAATCACCATTTCATCTCTTCACTCTCTTCCTCTTCTTGATCTCCAAAGTCATCCTACAGACCACCATCAGATGCTGCCTAGCTATGTTCTCCCCTGTCACCACCTTGCAGTCTCCAATCCCTTTTAGCGCCTCCTGCATAAAATATAGTCCACCTGTGTGCACTGTCCTCCCCACTCTTATACGTCATCCTGTGTTCCTCCCTCTTCTTGAAATATGTATTCAGCACAGCCATTTCCATCCTTTTAGCAAAATCCACCACCATCTGTCCTTCCATATTCATCTATTTGACACCATACCTGCCCATCACCTCCTCATCACCTCTGTTCCCTTCACCAACATGCCCATTGAAGTCCACTCCAATCACCACTCTCTCCTCCTTGTGTACACTCTCCACCACGTCATCCAACTCACTCCAGAATTATTTTTTGTCTTTCATCTCATATCCAAATTTTGGGGCATATGTGCTGATAACATTCATCATCACAGCTTCAAATTCCAGCTTCATACTCATCACTCTGTCTGACACTCTGTTCACCTTCAACACACTCTTGACATACTCTTCCTTCAGAATTACCCCTACCCCAATTCTCCTCCCATTCGCACAATGGTAGAGGAGTTTGCAACCACATCCAATGCTCCTGGCCTTACTCCCCTTCCACCTGATCGCTTGCGCAGACCAGATCTCTCCCTTTACCGGTCAAAGTGCCAACATTCAAAGTTCCGACTCTCACCTCCACACTCCTACCCTTCCTCCTCTCCCACTGCCTCTGGACATGCCTTCCCCCTCTCCTTCTCCTTCACCCAACAGTAGCATAGTTTCCACCGACACCCTTCTGGCAAACAGTTGTCGGTAACACGTAGGGATGCCCCCCGAAACCCGGTTCTAAACGGGAACCGGTTCTAAATTAATAAAATTAATTTTTAAGATCTGACGTTTTCGGTTCTGCTATCGGTATTCGGTAGGTACTCGAGAAATCGTGGAGTGAGATTTATATTGTGGCAATTGTGTTTTTCGAGGAATTTAAACGTCGCGAACATAATCTTGTTTGCCGTTTTCTCCATCTCTCTGTCTCGCTCTCTTACTGCGCGAGGGGCGGGGCTGTGCTGTGCTCCACACACTCGCTGACACACGCACAGACAGCTCTGCTCAAGTGCTCATCATGGCGGAGAGAACTAAACGTTCAAAAGTTTGGGTATATTTTTCAAAAGTCGATGACAACAACGCTCGTTGCCACAAGTGCAAAAAATCATTTGCCAGTAAGGGTGGCAATACAAGCAATCTGTCGAAACATCTTTTGTCGAAACATGGTATTAATCTGCAGAAATGCGGCGTTTTCGACTGCTTTGCTCATAGTGTTCCATCCACGTCCACTGCAGGTAAGCCGTATGAGCCATAGATACGGAGTTAGCTAGGCTAATAACGAATTATTACGAATAGGCCAATAAATAAAATATAATTGCTTAGCTAATTGTTTAGCTACAAATGTATAAGCCATAGATACGGAGTTAGCTAGGCTAATAGCCGGGGACACTATAAGTCAGGAGAGATCACGACTCCTGCCGGAGAGGGCAGATATGTTGATTTTTCTGCAGAAGAACTGTTAGGATAATGTTCTAGGTTCTTGTTTGTTTGAACTTCCGTTAGCCTTTTGCCGTAAAAATTTATTTTTAATATTTTTTTTTCTTTATCTTTATCTACTTTTATTTTCTTATCTTATTTGTTGTTGAATGTTGATTATAAAGTCTATAATTCAGACGCATTTAAAACATTGCTGCTGCTGTTGCTGCTGAATAAATATTTGTTTATATTTATACAAAGTTATATAATAGAATAATAAAGCAATGTCGATTCTGTTCTTAATTAAGTGTCTTTTTTCTTGCATAATAATCAAAAAGAACCGATAAGAGTATCGATAAAGTACCGAACCGATAAGCAGTACCGATAAGAGTAGTAGTATCAATAAAATCCTAACGATACCCATCCCTAGTAACACGGGCTTCGACCGATCTGGTATGGAAAGCTGATGTATGATCCACATATTTGATTTGGTAAAGATTTTACATCGGATGCCCTTCCTGACACAACACTCCCCATTTATCCGGGCTTGGGACCAGCACTGGCTTGTGCATCCTCAGTGGCTGGATTGTGCAAGAAAGTTAAAAGAATAAGTAAATAAGTAAATGAAGCACCCTAAGATGCATTGCACATTACATTCCAATACAACATTCAGTGAATGTACAGGCTCACAAGTCATGTAAAACAGACAAGTTATAAATCAGCTATTGTGGTTTAAAACAAAATAAAGCATTCATTCATAATGACTACTCTCGGCACTTAGATGCCTGATAAGAGAAGGAATAAAGGACTTAGAATAGTGATTTTTTTTCCCTAGGGGGCGCTTTATAGCATCAGCTTGACGGCATTACAGTGAATTAACTAGACAGCACGTGGTCAGATTGGCTAATAGTTCCTTTTGCTTTCTGGGCCACACGTTTCTCCCAGAGGGAGCACAAGTCTCTCTGCTGGAGCAGACCTTAATGATACTGTTTAGGCTGTTCCTGTCCTTCACAGACAACCCATTAAACCAACAAATAAAGGAAATGGTTAAAAGACTTTCAATAAATGACTGGTAGAAAATACATGAGATGGTGTTACAGACATGAAAGGAGTTCAGCTTCCACAGTAAGTGAATTCTTTGTTGTCCACACTTGGCAATCGAATCCGTGTTCACATCAAACTTGATTTGGGAGTTGAACACGGTTCCCAAGTATTTATAAGTGTCAACATTGTAACATCCTCGCCATGTGTAGTGCTAGATTTGGGTGTATCACTGTTCCTCCTAAAATCAGTGATAAGTTCCTTAGTTTTCGACACATTAAGGTCAAGGAAGTTATCATCACAACAAAGGCAGGTAGGACACAACCGTGATCTGACTCTGAGCCCTGAAGACGAGACAAAAGTGCGGTATCGTCAGAGATTTCACCACGTAGCTACCCTCTTTAGAAGACCTGCAGCTGTCTGTATACAAAATAAAAAGCAGGGTGAAAGAACGCAACCCTGCAGTGAGCCCCTGTTTGAGACCAGGACATTGGACATCACTCCATTAACTAAAACCTACTGGGTTCTGTCTGTTAAAAAGCTTAAAAGCAACATTAAAAGCTGATCAGGTAAATTAAAACAAGAAGCACGCTGCTCAATCAAAATGTGAGGTTGCATCTTGTTAAAAAACGAAGAGAAGTCAGCAAATAAAAGTCTCACTTGAGAATTGGGTTTCCAGGTGCTTATAAACTCTGTCGAGGATAAAGAGTTTTGCATCCTCCACACCCTTGCCAGCTTGATAAGCAAACTGCAAGGGGTCTAGTTTGCCATCAACTAGGGAGACAACCTCATTTTTTTTAAATTACTCAACGTTTGTCATCGCAAGTGATGTAAGTGTAACAGCTCTGAATTCATTTAGTTCCCTGGATTTTTTTGGATTTTGGTAGGGATTACAGTGGAAATTTTCCACATTGACGGTAACTGGCAACAATCGGCACACATCTAAAAGAGTTTAGTAAAGACCTCACTGAGCTTATCAGCACAGCAGCACAGATTGCGCCCACAGATGGCATCGGAGCCAGCAGCCTTCCGATGCCATCTGCGGAAAAATACTTGGAGGAGAAATACTCCAAGCGATTTCCCCTCATTTTTATAAATTATCTTCTCTGCTGCCCAACATTCAAGGCTGTTCAGCGCGTCGGCCAGTTGAAAACATATTTTGTCCTTCTGAAGGGGTTATTCATGTTAACGTGTTCCAATGCCAAGATACAGACACAGGTCCCTCCTCATCAGGGAGTGAGCATCCCCACTGTCACATCCCCATGTTGTTATCAAGGAGGTGAATATCAGCCATAATTTACTGGGCTTCCCCAAGAACAGAGACCAAAGAAGAAGCACTTATCCGTCATCTTTGATGTCAAGTAGGTCTGATTATTAAAGTGATGCAATAGCTCTGCTTTTGACTTCAAATTCAATACTCTGCTCCATTAGCAGGGAATGCATTGACCCATTTGAATGGGAGTAATGGATTTTTCATATTGTCACATTTTTCTGTTAGTAAATGTTAGACAATATTTTTTTTAGTCGAGGAGTCAAACAGACAAGATATAAATCCTCGGAAAATACAATAAGGTATAACGGACTAACACCTTGTATGCTATAATATTTGTCACCTCTGAGGTCTGTCATCTTTCTCAAGAAGATAAGCCTTGTGAATCCGGTCAGGTTGTGATCTGATCATCTGGTAGTTAATTCAGCGTCTCTTATCTTACAGTGCTGCTGTGTCAGGATGGTTAAACCATACCCAGATGTCTGCGAATGTTCTTCTTCATCCAGGTCATGGTTATCCAAAGAAATTGAATCAAGTGCAACTGGACATGGTATATATCCGTGAAGACGTTTCGCCTCTCATCCACGAGGCTTCATCAGTTCGTGCCTTTCTGACTAGACCAAGCTAGTCTGACTGGCTGGTGATGAAACTCAGATATTTATCCTTTTTGGAGTCATTATCAGAGCTATTGATGTCCATAGGCTATGTTCTCGCTGCTTGATGCGGCGAGAACATAGTCAGCGATTCCAACGAGCAACAACAGTAACTGTACACACGTGATCCCATACAATGTTCAACCGAGTGATAATGACTGTAGAAAAACCCGCAAAAACACATGAACAATAAAAACAAGTGCAGGCCAGTAGCAGAGCAGGCCGAATGAACCGGAAGTGGAACGCGAGAATTATTTGGGCTTCAAGAGCAAAGCCAAAGGGTATAGCAGGTGGACACCTAAATATACGAATGTACAACGTCCGGGTTATAACATTTTCAGGAAAGACCGACCGGACGCAAAAGGGGGCAGTATTATGTCATATGTAAAGGACAGCATTCATTGTAATGAGATTCAATGGCAAGCTCCAACTGATTTGCATTGTATAGGCCTAAACATGATTTTATCATCTCACATATCCGATACACTTATATTCATTTATTGACCACCCTCTTCAAACATTAGCTTTTATGATAAACTCAAAAAGATATTATGTCAATGTGATTTCAAGAAAGAGGTCATTGTAATGGGTGACTTCAACTTAAATTGGGAAAACAAGTCCTTAAGGAAAACGCTCAAGCAAACTACTGATAGTTTTAATTTGACTCAGATGGATAGTTTTAATTTGACTCAAATGGTTAAAGGTCCAACAAGAATAACAGAATGCACCAGTACCCAGATTGACCAAATATCTAGCAATAGACCCGATAGGATCACAAAATCACAGAACATGGTAACTGGTCTGTCAGACCATAATATGGTGCTCATATCAAGAATATTAACTGGACCTCATTTACACTAATGAGAAGAATGCACACCGAGCATTCCCCGCCCCCACCTTGGAAACTCAGACCACATCTCTGTTATGCTATCCAAAGGAACTGAATCGACTGCAACTGGACTTGGTATATATCCGTGAAGACGTTTCGCCTCTCATTCAAGAGGCTTCATCAGTTCGTACCTTTCTGACTAGACCAAGCTAGTCTGACTGGCTGGTGATGAAACTCAGATATTTATCCTTTTTGGAGTCGTTATCAGAGCTATTGATGCCCATGGCTCTTTGTGTTCCGATGTTTAGCAACGCCCGTCGTCATCAGATGTATTGATATGCGTGACTCTTTGTGTTCCGATGTTAAACCACGCGTCGTTATCAGAGCTATTGATATGCATGGCTCTTTGTGATCCGATGTTAAGCAGCGACGGTCTTTGGGGGTGTTAGTTTCGACTTCGTTAGTGCTCCAATTCAGTGGTCATGAGTCGTTGGAGCCGTTAGTGACCGACTGTTGTTCTTGGAGGCTAAGCTTCTTGAGTCTCCTGGGTAGAGATGAAAGGATGGCATTGTAAGTGGGAGATAGGTGGTGTCGCAGACCTCCTCCTCTGTTGAGGGATGGTTTTTCCAGTTTCACATAGATGGCTTCCTTCACCCCTCTTTCAAACCATCTATCTTCCCTGTCCAAAATGTGTACGTTGCTGTCCTCGAAGGAGTGTGTCTTCTCCTTTAGGTGTAGATAGACTGCTGAGTCTTGTCCTGAGGAGTTTGGCCTTCTGTGTTGAGCCATCTGTTTGTGTAGTGGTTGTTTGGTTTCTCCTATGGACAGGTCAGTGCAATTCTCATCGTCTTGCAACTGCAACGACGGCGTTCTCAGCCCCGCACCTCAACAGTCCTGTGGTAACTGTGGGTCTCGGTCTCATGTTTCAAGGGCTCAGAACTGCCCTGCCCGTGGCCAGACATGCCGTAGCTGCGGTAAGCACAATCACTTCGCCAACGTCTGTCGATCTTCCCCGGGTCAGAGGGCCACACCCCCCAGTATTCAACCGCCGTCATTCACAAGGTGAGCTCTGGGCCAGTGTCATTCAAATCATGCACAGTCAACATTAATGATGTGTGCATCCCCCTGCTGTTGGACACCGGTGCAAGTGTGTCTCTCCTGAATGTTGATACCTACAGTCAATTTTTCGGTTCACTGCCACTGTCCGCACCCTCAGCTGTCCTCTGTGGGTATGGTGACTCCAAAATCGATCTGGTTGGCTCTCTCCAACTGACTGTCCGCTATGGAACCAAGCTGGTGCCCAATGCAGTTTTTCATGTGGCACGCCATGGGGCCAACCTGATGGACCTGGACCTGTTCTCCGCTCTGGGGTTCTCCCTCTTAGACACAAGGGGGGCAGCAATCCTGACTGTCGCCACACCTTGGCAGCAGAAGTGGCCATCGCTGTTTATGGGGCTGGGCTGCCTCTCCGCCTTCACCCATCAACCTCTCCTCAACCCTGCTGTGAAATCTGTCATCCAACCACTGCGCCGCATCCCGTTGGCTCTCCGTGATGGGGTCTCTGCCGAGCTGCAACAACTGCTGGAAGCTGGCATCATTGAACCGGTGGACGCGTCACCTTGGGTCTCAAACCTCGTGGTGGCTAAGAAGAAGTCGGGGGGCCTGCATGCCTGCGTCGATCTACGTGCAGTAAATAAGGCAGTGGTCCCTGATAAGTATCCACTGCCCACCTCAGAAGAACTCACTGCTCAGTTCTATGGCTCTGAGGTGTTCTCCAAGCTCGACCTCAGACAGGGGTACTTACAGGTGCCCCTCCACCCCAGCAGCCGAAACCTCACAGCCTTTGTGACACATGCAGGAGTGTTTCGCTACACCAGGATGCCTTTCGGTCTCAGCTCCGCCCCTAGCTGCTTCCAGAAAATCATGGTCTCCGTGCTGGCTGGCATACTGGGCGTGGCCATTTATCTGGACGATATAGTGGTACACGGGCCCACCAGTGAAATCCACGACAAGCGCCTTAACATGGTCTTCGCAGCCCTGTCCAAGCACAAGCTAACTCTCAATGCTGAGAAATGTGTCCTCTCTGTGCCAGCCATCGACTTCGTGGAGTTCCGGCTGTCAGCGAGCGGTGTAACTCCACTACAATCCAACGTGGACGCCAGTCAGGCCATCCCTGAGCCCAGCTCGGCCGCCCAGGTCGCCTCCTTCCTGGGTATGACAAGTTACTACCTGAGGTTTCTTCCCCAGTACTCTGCGACCACAGCCCCCCTGCGCCAGCTGCTGCGTAAGGACGAGCCATGGGTGTGGTCAAAGGCATGCAGTGACGCTGTGCGTGATCTCAAGACTCAACTGACTTCACCACCAGTGTTGGCTCACTTCGACATCTCCAGCTCCACCTTTGTGACCTGTGACGCATCAGCCACAGCGATAGGGGCCGTGCTGTCTCAAACCCAGAACGGTGTGGAGAAGCCCATTGCCTTCGCCTCCCGTGCCCTCAACCTGACCGAGCAGCGGTACTCCGTGGGTGAGCGTGAGGCGTTAGCCTGTATCTGGGCTTGTGAAAGGTGGCACCTCTACCTCTATGGCCGCTCCTTCACCCTCAGGACAGATCACCAGGCCCTGACAGCGCTGCTGTCCACATCTGGGACAGGCCACAAACCCCTGAGGCTGCACCGCTGGTCTGACCGCCTCCGCCAGTACAACTTCAGCCTGCAGTTCACCCCAGGCAGAGACAATGTTGTCGCCGACCTGCTCTCTCGCTCTGTCTCCACCCCAGCTCCACAGACGGACACTGACTGTGTGGAAAAGGACATTGTCCAAATGCTACACACACCCCTCCAGGCCACTGTCTCTCTGCAGGAGCTGAGGGCAGCCTCCGAACAGGACCCTGTCCTCTCCCAGCTCCGCACCTACATCCAGAACGGCTGGCCTCACAAGGTCCCAGAGGAGCTGGCTGCGTTCGCCCGAGTCAGACAGGAGCTCTCCTGCTGGAACGACACCTGCGTGGCACGTGGGTTTTGCACAGTGGTCCCAGCTGCTCTCCGTGCACGTGTTTTGAATACGGCGCATGAAGGCCACCTGGGCATTGTGAAACTGAAACAGCGCTGCCGAGACCTGGTGTGGTGGCCGGGGATAGACAGAGATATTGAGGCTCTGGTGAAGGACTGTTCTGCCTGCCTTGTGAGTGGCAAGACTGGCCACCAGGCTCCCCCACCCCTGCAACCTCTCGCCTGGCCCTCTCAGCCCTGGGAACACCTGCAGTTGGACATTTGTGGTGAGATCCATGGAGTTCCCCACCACCAACGCTTCATGGTGGTCGCCTATGATCTACACTCAAAATGGCCTGAACTCACCACTTCCGGCACTGTGACCTCACAGATCATCATCGACTTCCTGGACTCTCTTTTCTCTCACTGGGGCCTCCCAAAGGCCATCACCACTGACAACGGCCCTCAGCTGGTCTCTGCTGAGTTCACTGCTTATCTCGAAAGCAAGGGCATCCGTCATATACGCACTGCGTACTACCACTCCCAGGCCAATGGCGGCGTTGAACGTTTTCACCAGTCACTGAAGAACTGCCTCAGAGCACACATGGCCCAAGGGTGCTCTTTCACGCAGGCCATCCGTCACACTCTGCTGCACTATCGGGCCACACAGCACTCGACCACAGGCGTCTCCCCAGCCTCTCTCATGCTAGGCCGGGAACTGTGCATGCCCCTTGACAGGCTCCGCCCCTCCACATCTCAGGCACCTCCCTCTGGGGTCAGAGCCTCAGTCACTCGTCAGCAGACGCGGATGAAGCAACGGTTTGACCAGTCAAAACGAACCAGGGTGCCAGACATCAATGTGTCAGACTGGGTCAGGGTCCTCAGGCCCCACAGGGACAATAAAATGGCTTCATACTGGTCCTCTCCTCTCCAAGTCACCCGTCAGCTGGGCCCAACCACTTACCTCCTCAGCGATGGCACTCGGTGGCACTCCAGTCGTCTACGGAAGGTGTCAGCTCCGCCACACACAGCTGGTGACACAACCATAGCCATTCCCTCAGCATGGCGAGACGCCCCGGGGCTTCATGCAGCTCCTACACGGGCCCCAGACATTCCTGGGCCTCAGCTTCCCCTGCCTTCTCCCTCCCCACCTCGGCCTGCCCAGCCTCAGGCCGCCCCGCGACCTGTTCGCACACGTTTACGCCCTGGCCACCTAGAGGACTTTGTGTCAACCTTTCATGTTTGAAATCCTGCCGGGGGGGGGGGGATGTTATGTATGCACACATCGACAGTGCTGCATTTGATTTGGTGCTGTTCTATTTTGCTGGGATCGATTGGTGATGCCTGTGGGCTCTGGGTTGTTTGATCGGGTCTGCCTTTGATGCTGTGTCAGTCTAAATAAAGAATGCCACGGAGAGGTTGTGTCGAGCGACAGCGCTGTGTCCTGACGTGATTTAAAAATACAATAGCTCAGTTTGTGTTCCAGCGGGTGGTGTGAGTTGAAAAGTAGATATTGGTCTGTGTGTGTAGGTTTCCTGTAAACCCCAATGTGGAGGCTCCTGTCTTCCCCAATGTGGACGTTGTAATAATTGCGCGTAACATTTGATTTGCTAATGTCCCTTACGGCTTTCCGTAGCGCCACAACAAAGTCACGTGATGTACGTAACAACGTCAGTCGGAATCCGGTCGGTGAATAAACACCCAGCACGAGAGAAGTCGTCCTTGCTTTATTAATGTTATAAGTTAACATAGCCAGAGGGCACAGGACATTACATGGTGTCAGAGTAGCGGAGTTTAAATACCCAATATGGATTCGTACGGCGTTCCAGCTCCACGGATGGACTGGGAATCGGCGAACTTACCTGAAGCATGGAGACGATTTCGACAAACAACGGAGCTAATGTTCAAGGGCCCCCTGCGCGGGAAGAACGAAGAGGAGAAATGCAGCTAGCTCCTGCTCTGGATAGGGGAAAAAGGGCGCGATGTGCACAACACTTGGACACTCAGCGGAGAACAAGCCAAGAAGCTAGAAACGTACTACGATAAGTACACTGAGTACATCACCCCCAAAGCAAACCCGATTTATGCCAGATATAAATTTCATGAAAAGATGCAGGGAGAGAGTGAATCCTTCGAACAATTTGTAACTGGGCTAAAGCTTCTAGTCAAAGACTGTGGCTACCCAAATGCCGACGAGATGGTCAGGGACCGCATCGTGTTTGCCACCAACTCACCCAGAGTGAGAGAAAAGCTACTTAGCCAGGGAGCTGAGCTAACGCTAGAAAAAGCCATAGATGTAGCCCGCTCACACGAGCTAGCAAAGCAACAGCAAACGTTTATGGGCCAGGGAAGCACACATGAAACGGTGCACGCAATAGGCAGAAAGACTTACAAACCGAACGCACCCAAAGCAGCTAACGCTAACTTCAGACAAAGGGAGGGTAACGTTAGCACCGCCGCCAGGGCGTGTAGCTATTGTGGAGGGCTACACGGCGCTAAAGCCACTTGCCCAGCTAAGGGTAAACAATGCATTAAATGCAAGAAGCTCAATCATTTTGCTAAAGTATGCAAGTCTAGCTCCCAGGGACAGACAAAGTACTACCGCGGCACAGTACATGCCGTCGGAGAGAACCCAGAAGAGTACACCACTGACAGAGAGCAGGAAGAACTGTACTTCGACAACATTACAGTGGAGAGCACCGCTGTGGGAGAACAGACAGAGCTGTACATAGACTGCATCTCAATAGAGAACAACGGAAAAAGCAACGAGCAGGCTTACGTAGAGGTTGGAATTGGCACACCTCCACAGAAGGTAAAGTTTAAACTAGACACTGGGGCACAGGCCAATACTATTCCCACCAACCTGTTCCAGGCGCTGTTCAAAAATGTGACACTGAAACCAGCAATACACAGACTCACTGAATATGGAGGAGGCGCGCTGAGCGTGAAAGGCACATGCAAACTCAAATGTAATTACAGAGACAATGCAATGATGCTGGACTTTTACGTCATTGACACAAACGCCCCACCAGTCATGGCAATGAAAACATGCCGTGACCTAAACTTGGTAAAAATAGTGATGGCTGTGAGCGAGGAAAACAATGTCACATCACAGAGCATAATGGATGTGTATGCAGATGTTTTCCAGGGAATAGGAGAGTTCCCAGGCGAGTGCACCTTCCGCGTCACACCAGATGCAACGCCGGTCGTCTGCCCGCCACGCAGAATCCCCATCGCCCTACGCAGCAAACTGAGGGACGAGCTTGACAGCATGGAGAAAGGCGGCATAATCTGTAAGGTAACAGAACCCACAGAATGGGTGAACGCACTCGTCATCGTTGAGAAGCCAAAGACAGGCAAACTTAGAGTGTGTTTAGACCCCAGAGCTCTTAACAAAGTGATACAACGACCTCACTACCCCCTCCCCACGCTGGAGGACGCCACCACAAAGCTCGCTGGAGCTGAGTACTTTAGCGTGTTAGACGCGCGGTCAGGCTATTGGGCCATCAAACTGAGCACTGAATCCTCAATGTTGACGACATTTAACACAGTGTTTGGCAGGTATCGTTTCCTCAGACTGCCATTCGGAATCATGTCCGCTCAAGACGAGTTCCAGAGACGCGTGGATGAAACATATGAAGGATTGGACGGTGTGACGGCCATAGTGGACGACATACTAGTGTTCGGCAAGACTAAAGAGGAACATGACCAGCGTCTCAGAGCGATGCTGAAGCGCACAAGGGAGCGAGGGGTGAGGCTCAACCCCGACAAGTGTCACATATGCGTGTCCGAGGTAAGCTACTTCGGCCACACGCTCTCACACGAAGGCATCAAACCAGACCCACACAAGGTGAAGGCGGTCAAGGACATGCAACCCCCACAGAACAAAGCAGAGCTGGAGACAGTCCTCGGCATGATCAACTACCTCGCCAGATTCGCTCCACACCTCTCACAGATAAACTCACCCCTCAGACAGCTTCTGAAACAGGACAGTGAGTTTGTGTGGGATGCAGTCCACGACAAGGCGTTCCAAGAGATGAAGAATCTCATTACACAGCACCCAGGTCCAGTACTCTCATATTTCGACCCGCAGAAAGAGCTGCGACTCCAAGTGGATGCATCCAAAAGTGGCCTTGGGGCTGTCATGCTCCAAGATGGCAAACCAATTGCCTATGCGTCCAAGTCACTCAACAGCACTGAAGAAAACTACGCACAGATAGAGAAGGAGCTCTACGCTGTGGTCTTCGGCTGCAAGAGGTTCCACGAGTACATGTACGGACGAAAAGTGATTGTGGAGTCAGACCACAAGCCTCTGGAGGCAATACTAAAAAAGCCACTGGCAGCAGCACCACCCCGGCTGCAACGGATGATCCTGGCGCTCCAAAAATACGACATCCAAATCATCCACCGCCCCGGTAAGGACATACCGGTGGCCGACACACTGTCACGCAAGTCAATAGAACACCACGACAGTGACCTACAGGAAGGGATGGAGGCCCAAGTGCACACAGTCCTCAGCAACATCCCTGTGAGCGACACAAGACTCACAGAAATCAAGCAGGAAACAGCGCAAGATCCACAGCTCACCGCACTCAGACGAGCCACACTCACTGGCTGGCCAGACACAAAGAAAAAGTGCCCGCCCAGCATCCAGGAATACTGGAACCACAGAGCAGAAATCTCAGAAATGGACGGTATCCTGTTCAAAGGTGAGAGAATCATTGTCCCCCAAAAGCTTCGCAAGGACATGATACAGCGCATCCATGCCAGCCACCTTGGCGTGGAAAAAAGCAAATGCCGAGCAAGAGACTTACTGTTCTGGCCTGGCATGGGGAAACAGATCGAGGATGCGGTAGCAGACTGCAGCATATGCCAAGAACGGCGCAGCGCAAATGCAAAGGAACCAATGAGGTCACACGCCATACCCGAGCGGCCGTGGCAAGTGATAGGCACAGACCTATTCACATGGAACTCACAGGACTTCATAGTCACTGTGGACTACTACTCCAGATTCTTCGAGCTAGAGAGACTTTACAGCTGCACCTCATCTGCCGTCATCATGAAGCTGAAAGCAGCAATGGCTCGACACGGAATCCCCGAGACTATCATCAGCGACAACGGTCCGTGCTACAGCTCTGGCGAGTTCCGCAACTTCTCACAGACATGGGGTTTCTCACACACCACCACAAGCCCCCACTACCCACAGAGCAAGGGCCTCTCCGAGAAGACTGTCCAGACGGCCAAACGTATCCTGGACAAAGCCAAAGCTGAGAACAAAGACCCCTACATGAGCTTACTGGAGTATCGCAACACACCGGTGGACAACCTGAAATCACCGGCACAGCTACTGATGAGTCGGAGGCTGCGGTCCATTCTCCCATCAACAGCAAAACACCTGCAGCCACAGATCGCCAGTCAGGAGGATGTTCACAAAAGGAGAGAGGTATGTCAACAGCGCCAGCAGGCATACTACAACCGAACAGCCAAACCTCTGCCCCACCTGCCCGCAGGCACACCAATCCGCTTCCGGCAGGAGGATGGATCCTGGAGACCTGCAACTGTGGAAAGACCAGTGAACACAGACAGGAGCTACCACATCCAAACCAAAGAAGGTCAGATCTACCAACGCAACCGTCAACACCTGCGACAAAGCAGAGTGAACACTCACACTACACACACACACACTTCACAGCAGACTGTTACCAGCGCTAACAACAACACACAAGCCCATCAGCAAGAGCATGCTGAACCTCCAGACACGAACAATCAGCGACAACCAGACACACAGCCTGGTTACACCACGAGGTCAGGTCGCACGATCAAACCAAGACAAATCCTTGACTTATGAATGTTAAAAAAAAGAGAGAATTTTACACCAACCTGTACTATACCTGCTATGTTTTGAAAAGAAATATTTACAGCGTTCACTTACCTTGTGTATCTACCTGCTGTTTGCAGTTACCAGTAATGAAATGTTATTACGGTGTCACATTTAGACAGTGAAGGAAATGTTTTACACTACTTTGTTGCAGTCCAGTTATATAAGAGTTCCACTTTCATATTCTTTCTTATTAAGATTGTATTCGCTTATAAACGTGCTCAACGTGGTCTGTATCTCTGCAGAGAAAGCAGCACTTTTCAGAAAAAGGGAGATGTAATATTTGATTTGCTAATGTCCCTTACGGCTTTCCGTAGCGCCACAACAAAGTCACATGATGTACGTAACAACGTCAGTCGGAATCCGGTCGGTGAATAAACACCCAGCACGAGAGAAGTCGTCCTTGCTTTATTAATGTTATAACTTAACATAGCCAGAGGGCACAGAACATTACAGACGTCACAGTCCAAGAAGGGCAAACTGTTGTTCTTTACGTCTTCCCTTGTGAACTTAATGTTCTTGTCCACTGAGTTGATGTGTTTGGTAAACGCTTGCACCTCCTGTGTTTGGATTTTGACCCATGTGTCGCCCACATATGTGAACCAGTGGCTCGGAGGTGTTCCTCTGAAGGAGTTCAGGGCCCTGTGTTCTACCTCTTCCATATATAAGTTTGCCACAATGGGAGATACTGGTGAGCCCATTGCACAGCTATGTTTCTGTCTGTAAAACTGGCCCCTGAATTGGAAATATGTAGTGTTCAGTCAAAGGTCGAGTAGTTGGCAAATCTGGTCTGGACTGAGGTTGGTCCTATCGTGGAGGGTGTCGTCCCATTGCAAACGTTGCTTCACAGTTTCCAAAGCATCCATGGTTGGGATGCAGGTGAATAACAAGGTCACGTCGTAGGATACCATGGTTTCATTCGGTTCCAGTTTTACGCCTTGGACCTGGTTCACAAAGTCATTGGAGTTTTTGATATGGTGAGGTGTTTCGCCCACTTAAGGGGTCAAGATGTTGGCTATATGTTTGGCAATGTTGTATGTGACCGAGTTTATGCTGCTGACGATGGGCCTGAGGGGGGTTCCATCTTTATGGATCTTAGGGAGTCCATATATGCATGGAATGTTATCTTGTGGGTAGAGACGGTGGTATTGTATCCGATCAATGGTTCCTCCTTTCTGTAGGTATTCTATTATTCTCCTCTTGTAACCACTAGTTGGATCGTGTCAGGTAAAGACTGCGGACCCAAAAGCAGACTCAGGGACACAAAATAGGTTTTGTGTCTTTAAAATCAGGAGAGCAAAACATGGAATCAAGGCACCGATGAGGTAGTAACAGACAAACTCAAAATGTCAAAAATCCTTAGCAATGGTACAGGCAGGGATCAGGCAGATATCCAAAAGGTCAAAACAGGCAGAGTTCGGTACACGGGTGAGCAAGGGAACACAGCACAGGTACAGGCAGATTTCCAACGGTCAAAAACTGGCAGAGTTCGGTAAACAGGTGAGCATGGAAAAACAGCAAAGGTACCGGCAGGGATTAGGCAGACTCACGTGGCTAAGCAGGCAGAGATTGGCTACAAGAGACAAGGCAGGGCAAAGTGTCCAAGACAGTGGGCGAAAACACAATCCAGAAACAGGCGTGGATCAGGGTGCGGTCCACAATGAACCTGGCAGGAACCCAACAGACTGCGGACCCAAAAGCAGACTCAGGGACACAAAATAGGTTTCGGTGTCTTTAAAATCAGGAGTCCAAAAGTAGCAGGCATGAACAAGATCTCTCTCCGAGCGACGCAACAATCTAGCAAGGAGTGTAGCTCCTGGCATGGCTTAAAAAGCCATGGCTGACGAGGGGAGTGGCAGCAGGTGTGGTATAGCAGGAGCTGTCTTTTGTCTCCAGGTAAGTATATCTGCTTGGCTAGTGTTGTCGGTTCGTCACTGAAAGTTTTAAAACTTCCTTGTCTGCCTTTCTTTGGTTTTGTGGTGTTGAGATAGCTGGGCTTTCTTGGTGAAATCAGTGATCCTCCTCCATCACCAGCCAGTCAGACCAGCTTGGTCTAGTCAGAAAGGCACGAACTGATGAAGCCTCTTGGATGAGAGGCGAAACGTCTTCACGGATATATACCAAGTCCAGTTGCACTTGATTCAATTCCTTTGGATAACCATGACCTGGATGAATGAGAACATTCACAGACTCTGTTATAATAATTCCAGCATACAGGCCACTTCTGAAACTTGCCAAACCGGTTTAGCAACAGATCAGGGTCTAGCCAGAGGGGTCTATTTCAGCTCTTGAGGACTGCTTTGAGAGTACCGACTGGGGCATTTTCAAAGTGGCAGCCTCCTCTGGTGAGCACATTGATCTGGAGGAATACACAGTGATAGTGACAGCCTAGATCAATAAATGTATAGACGATGTCACCGTCACCAAAACCATCTCTTCACGGCCCATCCAGAAGCCCTGGCTGACAGCAGAAGTCCGGGCACTGTTGAGGACCCATAATGCTGTATTAAGATCTGGTGATAAGGCAGCCCTCAAGACAGCAAGGGCCAACCTTTCGTGTGGCATCAGGGAGGCAGAAAAACAATATGCAGAGAGAATCAACAGCCACTTCGCTGATAGCAGAGACGCATGGCGCTTGTGGAAGGGCATCCAGGCCCTCACTGGCTACAAGCCCCCTCCTCAGACATGTGACGGTGCCCCCACCCTCCCAGATGCACCGAATGACTTCTACGCATGATATGAGAGACTGAACAACGTGCCGGAGGTGAAGACTACATCCCTGATGGATGACCAGGTTCTGCAAGTGACCGCAGATGACGTGAGAAAGACCCACACCAGAGTCAACCCACACAAAGCTGCAGGTCCAGACAGAATCCCAGGCTGAGCCATCAGAGATTGTGCTGAGCAGCTGGCAGATGTCCTTGCTGATATCTTCAACATCTCACTGTCCCAGGCAGTCATCCTCGCGTTATTCAAGTCTACCACCATCATACCAGTGCCAAATAAATCCCCTGTGTCCTTTTAAAATGACTACCACCCCATTGCACTGACTCCCATCATCATGAAGTGCTTTGAGAGGCTGGTCATGAAGCACATCAAGTCCAGCATCCCCTCCACTCAGGACCCTCTCCAGTTTGCATACCACACTAACTGCTCCACAGAAGATGCCATAACCTCTGCTCTTCATCCAGCCCTGTACCACCTGGACAGAAAGAACAGTTATGTGAGGATGTTGTTCATTGACTCAGCTCAGCTTTTAACACAATCATACCACAACACCTGATCGAAAAGCTGAGCCAGCTAGGCCTTAACACCTCCCTCTGCAACTGGGTGCTGGACTTCCTCACAGGGAGGCCACAGTCAGTGCAAATTGGCAAGATCACCTCCAGGACCATCACATTGAGCACCAGTGCTCCACAGGACTGTGTACTCAGTCCGCTCTTGTTCACCCTGCTGACTCATGACTGCACAGCATCATCCACCTCCTACCTCATTATAAAGCTTGCTGATGAGAACTACAACTTTTGTATCATGAGCAGAACAGAGGTGGATCAACTGATGGTGAAGTGCGTTTGGTTCTCCTGACAGACCTTCTCAACAACAGATACAGAGAAGCAATTCGCAGTATACCGGCCATGGTTAATGACGGACACAAATGGCGGAAAGACGTTGTCGGTATATATAACATTAGCCCCTCCTCCTTTTTCCCGTTCTGTAGCGCGAGTGTTTTTGTGGCGCGACAAAATAAAACTCTGTGCGACAACGTCTCGCGCGACCACATTCACGTGGGTAGAGCGACGCGAATTATTTTGTGTCTTTCGGTGAGAACACGGCATTAGTGTAGATATCTGTGTTAGTGATGGTATGTGTGTTAGTGATGGTATGTGTGTTAGTGTGGATATGTGTGTTAGTGTGGATGTGTGTGTTAGTTTGGGTATGTGTGTTAGTGTGGATGTGTGTGTTAGTTTGGGTATGTGTGTTAGTTTTGGTATATGTGTTAGTTTGGATATGTTTCTTAGTTTGGATATGTGTGTTAGTTTTGGTATGTACATTAGTTAGGGTATGTGTGTTAGTTTGGATATTTGCGTTAATTTGGATATGTGTGTTAGTTTAGATATGTGTGTTAGTTTGGGTATGTGTGTTAGTGTGGATATGTTCGTTCAAGTATGTGTTTTATTTTGGACATATGTGTTAGTTTGAATATGTGTGTTAGTTTGGCTATGTGTTTTAGTTTGGGTATGTGTGTTAGTGTGGATGTGTGTGTTAGTTTGGGTATGTGTGTTATTCGTTTGTATATATGTGTTGGTGTGGATAGTTGTGTTAGTGTGGACATGTGTGTTAGTGTGGATGTGTGCGTTAGTGAGGGTATGTGTGTTAGTTTGGGTATGTGTGTTAGTGTGGATATGTGTGCTAGTGTGGATATGTGTGTTAGTTTGGATATGTGTGTTAGTGTGGATGTGTGTGTTAGTGTGGATATGTGTTGGTTTGGGTATGTTTGTTAGTTTGTGTATGTGTTAGTTCAAGTATGTGTGTTAGTGTGGATATATGTGTTAGTTTGGATATATGTGTTAGTTTGAATATGTGTGTTAGTTTGGGTATGTGTGTTATTGTGGGTATGTGTGGATATGTGTGTTAGTTTGGATATGTGTGTTAGTGTGGATATGTGTGTTAGTTTGAATATATGTATTAGTTTGGGTATGTGTGTTAGTGTGGGTTTATGTGTTATTTTTGGTATGTGTGTTAGTGTGGATATACACTCACTGGCCACTTTATTAGGTACACCTTGCTAGTACCGGGTTGGACCCCCTTTTGCCTTCAGAACTGCCTTAATCCTTCGTGGCATAGATTCAACAAGGTACTGGAAACATTCCTCAGAGAGTTTGGTCCATATTGACATGATAGCATAACGCAGTTGCTGCAGATTTGTCGGCTGCACATCCATGACGTGAATCTCCCGGTCCACCACATCCCAAAGGTGCTCTATTGGATTGAGATCTGGTGAATGTGGAGGCCATTTGAGTACAGTGAACTCATTGTCATGTTCAAGAAACCAGTCTGAGATGATTCGAGCTTTATGACATGGCGCGTTATCCTGCTGGAAGTAGCCATCAGAAGATGGACATGGTCAGCAACAATACTCAGGTAGGCTGTGGCGTTGACACGATGCTCAATTGGTACTAAGGGGCCCAAAGTGTGCCAAGAAAATATCCCCCACACCATTACACCACCAGCAGCAGCCTGAACCGTTGATACAAGGCAGGATGGATCCATGCTTTCATGTTGTTGACGCCAAATTCTGACCCTACCATCCGAATGTCGCAGCAGAAATCGAGACTCATCAGACCAGGCAACGTTTTTCCAATCTTCTATTGTCCAATTTTGGTGAGCCTGTGCGAATTGTAACCTCATTTTCCTGTTCTTAGCTGACAGGAGTGGCACCCGGTGTGGTCTTCTGCTGCTGTAGCCCATCTGCCTCAAGGTTCGACGTGTTGTGCGTTCAGAGATGCTCTTCTGCATACCTCGGTTGTAATGAGTGGTTATTTGAGTTACTGTTGCCTTTCTATCAGCTCGAACCAGTCTGGCCATTCTCCTCTGACCTCTGGCATCAACAAGGCATTTTCGCCCACAGAACTGCCGCTCACTGGATATTTTCTCTTCTTCGGACCATTCTCTGTAAACCCTAGAGATGGTTGTGCGTGAAAATCCCAGTAGAACAGCAGTTTCTAAAATACTCAGACCAGCCCGTCTGGCACCAACAACCATGCCACGTTCAAAGTCACTTAAATCACCTTTCTTCCTCCTTCTGATGCTCGGTTTGAACTGCAGCAGATCGTCTTGACCATGTCTACATGCCTAAAAGCATTGAGTTGCTGCCATGTGATTGGCTGATTAGAAATTTGCGTTAACGAGCAGTTGGAGAGGTGTGCCTAATAAAGTGGCTGGTGAGTGTATGTGTTAGTGGGGGTATGTGTCACGTATCAGGAAAGAACCCAAAAGCAGACGGGACAACCAGGTAAGGGAAGAATCAAGTCTTTATTGAAGTGACCGATCTCGGGGGTAGAGCAGGAGTTGGCTCAGTGGCAGGTAGGCAGGCAGGCAGAAGTCCATGAATGGCGACGTTCCAACGAAGACTGGTCCATAGTGGAGACCTTTTAAAGGTGAGAGCGATTGCTTGATGGCCAGCTGGCGTGCCGGGGTGAAGGGGGGGCCAGCAGGTGTCAGCTGGTGTGGCAGGTGTCAGCTGGTGTAGCAGGTGTCAAGGGGGATCGCTTAGATGTCAAGGGCGTAGAGGCTGTGACGGTATGTGTGTTAGTTTGGGTATGTGTGTTACTTTGGGTATGTGTATTAGTTTGAATATGTGTGTCATTGTGTATTTGTGTGTCAGTTTGCATATGTGTGTTGGTGTGATTATGTGTGTTACTGTGGATATTTGTGATATTTTGGATATGTGTGTAAGTGTAGATATGTGTGTCAGTTTGCGTATATGTGTTAGTTTGGATAGGTGTTTTATTAGTTTAGATATGTGTGTTAGTTTGGATATGTGTGTTATTAGTTTGGGTAAGTGTGTTAGTTTTGATATGTGTGTTAGTGTGGCTATTTATGTTATTGTGATTATTCGTGTTAGTTTGGATGTGTGTTAGTGTGGATTTGTGTTAGTTTGGATACGTGTGTTAGTTTGGGTATGTGTTAGTTTGGATATGTGTGTTAGTATGGGTATGTGTGTTAGTGTGGATATATGTGTTAGTTTGGATATGTGTGTTAGTTTGGGGATGTGTGTTAGTGTGGATATGTGTGTTAGTTCGGGTATGTGTATTAGTGTGGGTATGTGTGTTAGTGTGGATATGTGTGTTCTTTTGGATATGTGTGTTAGTGTGGGTATGTGTGTTAGTTTAGATGTGATTGGAACTATGGGTATGTGTGTTATTAGTGTGGATACGTGTGTTAGTTTGGATGTGTGTGTTAGTGTGGGTATATGTGTTAGTTTGGATATATAGTTGAGTTTGGTTAAGTGTGTTAGTGTGGGTTTGTGTGTTAGTTTGGTTATGTGTGTTAGTGTGGGTTTTTGTGTTAGTTTCAATATGTTTGTTAGTGTGGATATTTATGTTATTGTTATTATTCGTGTTAGTTTGGATGTGTGTTAGTGTGGATTTGTGTTAGTTTGGATATGTGTGTTAGTGTGGATATGTGTGTTAGTTTGGATATGTGTGTTAGTTTGGATATGTGTGTTAGTGTGGATATATGTGTTAGTTTGGATATGTCCTAGTTTGGATAGGTGTGTTAGTTTGGGTATGTTTGTTAGTGTGGATATGTGTGTTAGTTTGGATATGTGTGTTAGTGTGGGTATGTGTGTTAGTTTAGATATGATTGGTACTATGGGTATGTGTGGTATTAGTGTGGATACGTGTGTTAGTTTGGATATGTGTGTTAGTATGGATATGTGTGTTAGTTTAGATATGAGTGTTAGTGTGGATATGTGTGTTAGTTTGGATATGTGTGTTAGTGTGGGTATGTGTGTTAGTTTAGATATGATTGGTACTATGGGTATGTGTGTTATTAGTGTGGATACGTGTCTTAGTTTGGATATGTGTGTTAGTTTGGATATGTGTGTTAGTGTGGGTATGTGTGTTAGTTTGGATATGTAGTTGAGTTTGGTTAAGTGTGTTAGTGTGGGTTTGTGTGTTAGTTTGGTTAGGTGTGTTAGTGTGGGTTTTTGTGTTAGTTTCAATATGTGTGTTAGTGTGGATATGTGTGTTAGTCTAGATATGTGTGTTATTAGCTTGGATATTTGTGTTAGCTTGGGTAAGTGTGTTAGTGTGGATATGTGTGTTTGTTTGGATATGTGTGTTAGTGTGGATATATGTGTTAGTGTGGATATGTGTGTTAGTTTGGATATGTGTGTTAATGTGGGTATGTGTGTTAGTGTGGGTATGTGTCTTAGTTTGGATATGTGCGTTAGTTTGGTTGTGTGTGTTAGTGTGGGTATGTGTCTTAGTTTGGATATGTGCATTAGTTTGGATATGTGTGTTAGTGCGGGTATGTGTGTTAGTGTGAATATGTGTGTTAGTTTGGATATGTGTGTTAGTGTGGGTATGTGTGTTAGTTTGGATATGTAGTTGAGTTTGGTTATGTGTGTTAGTGTGGGTTTTTGTGTTAGTTTCAATATGTGTGTTAGTGTGGATATGTGTGTTAGTCTAGATATGTGTGTTATTAGCTTGGATATTTGTGTTAGCTTGGGTAAGTGTGTTAGTGTGGATATGTGTTTATTTGGATATGTGTGTTGGATATGTGTGTTAGTGTGGATATGTGTGTTAGATTGTGTATGTGTGTTAGTTTGGATATGTGTGTTAGTGTGGGTATGTGTGTTAGTTTCGATATGTGCGTTAGTGTGGATATGTGTGTTAGTTTGGATATGTGTGTTAATGTGGGTATGTGTGTTAGTTTGCATACGTGGGTTAGTTTGGGTAAGTGTGTTAGTTTGGATATGTGCAATAGTTTGGATATGTTTGTTAGTGTGGGTATGTGTGTTCGTGTGGATATGTGTGTTAGTGTGGATATGTGTGTTAGTTTAGATATGAGTGTTAGTGTGGATATGTGTGTTAGTTTGGATATGTGTGTTAGTGTGGGTATGTGTGTTAGTTTGGGTATGAGTGTTAGTGTGGATATATGTGTTAGTTTGGGTATGTGTGTTAGTTTAGATATGATTGGTACTATGGGTATGTGTGTTATTAGTGTGGATACGTATTTTAGTTTGGATATATGTGTTAGTGAGGGTTTTTGTGTTAGTTTCAATATGTGTGTTAGTGTGGATATGTGTGTTAGTCTACATATGTGTGTTATTAGTTTGGATATTTGTGTTAGCTTGGGTAAGTGTGTTAGTGTGGATATGTGTGTTTGTTTGGATATGTGTGTTAGATTGTTTATGTGTGTTAGTTTGGATATGTGTGTTAGTGTGGATATGTGTGTTAGTCTAGATATGTGTGTTATTAGCTTGGATATTTGTGTTAGCTTGGGTAAGTGTGTTAGTGTGGATATGTGTGTTTGTTTGGATGTGTGTTAGTGTGGATATGTGTGTTAGATGTATGTGTGTTAGTGTGTGTATGTGTGTTATTAGTTTGGATATGTGTGATAGTTTGGGTATGTGCGTTAGTGTGGATATGTGTGTTAGTTTAGATATGTGTGTTGTTAGCTTGGATATTTGTGTTAGCTTGGGTAAGTGTGTTAGTGTGGATATGTGTGTTTGTTTGGATATGTGTGTTAGTGTGGATATATGTGTTAGTGTGGATATGTGTGTTAGTTTGGTTATGTGTGTTAATGTGGGTATGTGTGTTAGTGTGGGTATGTGTCTTAGTTTGGATATGTGCATTAGTTTGGTTATGTGTGTTAGTGTGGGTATGTGTCTTAGTTTGGATATGTGCATTAGTTTGGATATGTGTGTTAGTGCGGGTATGTGTGTTAGTGTGAATATGTGTGTTAGTTTGGATATGTGTGTTAGTGTGGGTATGTGTGTTAGTTTGGATATGTAGTTGAGTTTGGTTATGTGTGTTAGTGTGGGTTTTTGTGTTAGTTTCAATATGTGTGTTAGTGTGGATATGTGTGTTAGTCTAGATATGTGTGTTATTAGCTTGGATATTTGTGTTAGCTTGGGTAAGTGTGTTAGTGTGGATATGTGTTTATTTGGATATGTGTGTTAGTGTGGATATGTGTGTTAGATTGTGTATGTGTGTTAGTTTGGATATGTGTGTTAGTGTGGGTATGTGTGTTAGTTTCGATATGTGCGTTAGTGTGGATATGTGTGTTAGTTTGGATATGTGTGTTAATGTGGGTATGTGTGTTAGTTTGCATATGTGGGTTAGTTTTGGTAAGTGTGTTAGTTTGGATATGTGCAATAGTTTGGATATGTTTGTTAGTGTGGGTATGTGTGTTCGTGTGGATATGTGTGTTAGTGTGGGTACGTGTGTAAGTTTGGATATGTGTGTTAGTATGGATATGTGTGTTAGTTTAGATATGAGTGTTAGTGTGGATATGTGTGTTAGTTTGGATATGTGTGTTAGTGTGGGTATGTGTGTTAGTGTGAATATGTGTGTTAGTTTGGATATGTGTGTTAGTGTGGGTATGTGTGTTAGTTTGGATATGTAGTTGAGTTTGGTTATGTGTGTTAGTGTGGGTTTTTGTGTTAGTTTCAATATATGTGTTAGTGTGGATATGTGTGTTAGTCTAGATATGTGTGTTATTAGCTTGGATATTTGTGTTAGCTTGGGTAAGTGTGTTAGTGTGGATATGTGTTAATTTGGATATGTGTGTTAGTGTGGATATGTGTGTTAGATTGTGTATGTGTGTTAGTTTGGATATGTGTGTTAGTGTGAGTATGTGTGTTAGTTTCGATATGTGCGTTAGTGTGGATATGTGTGTTAGTTTGGATATGTGTGTTAATGTGGGTATGTGTGTTAGTTTGCATATGTGGGTTAGTTTGTGTAAGTGTGTTAGTTTGGATATGTGCAATAGTTTGGATATGTTTGTTAGTGTGGGTATGTGTGTTCGTGTGGATATGTGTGTTAGTGTGGGTACGTGTGTAAGTTTGGATATGTGTGTTAGTATGGATATGTGTGTTAGTTTAGATATGAGTGTTAGTGTGGATATGTGTGTTAGTTTGGATATGTGTGTTAGTGTGGGTATGTGTGTTAGTTTGGGTATGAGTGTTAGTGTGGATATATGTGTTAGTTTGGGTATGTGTTTTAGTTTAGATATGATTGGTACTATGGTTATGTGTGTTATTAGTGTGGATACGTATTTTAGTTTGGATATGTGTGTTAGTGAGGGTTTTTGTGTTAGTTTCAATATGTGTGTTAGTGTGGATATGTGTGTTAGTCTACATATGTGTGTTATTAGTTTGGATATTTGTGTTAGCTTGGGTAAGTGTGTTAGTGTGGATATGTGTGTTTGTTTGGATATGTGTGTTAGATTGTTTATGTGTGTTAGTTTGGATATGTGTGTTAGTGTGGATATGTGTGTTAGTCTAGATATGTGTGTTATTAGCTTGGATATTTGTGTTAGCTTGGGTAAGTGTGTTAGTGTGGATATGTGTGTTTGTTTGGATGTGTGTTAGTGTGGATATGTGTGTTAGATGTATGTGTGTTAGTGTGTGTATGTGTGTTATTAGTTTGGATATGTGTGATAGTTTGGGTATGTGCGTTAGTGTGGATATGTGTGTTAGTTTAGATATGTGTGTTAATGTGGGTATGTGTGTTAGTTTGCATATGTGGGTTAGTCTGGGTAAGTGTGTTAGTTTGGATATGTGCAATAGTTTGAATATGATTGTTAGTGTGGATATGTGTGTTCGTGTGGATATGTGTGTTAGTGTGAGTATGTGTGTTAGTTTGGGTATGAATGTTAGTGAGGATATATGTGTTAGTTTGGGTATGTGTATTAGTTTGGATATGTGTGTTAGTTCGGGTATGTGTATTAGTTCGGATATGTGTGTTAGTTCAGGTATGTGTATTAGTTCGGATATGTGTGTTAGTTTGAATATGTGTGTTAGATTGGGTATGTGTGTTATTGTGGGTATGTGTGGACATGTGTGTTAGTGTGGATATGTGTGTTAGTTTGGATATGTGTGTTAGTGTGGGTATGTGTGTTAGTTTAGATATGATTGGTACTATGGGTATGTGTGGTATTAGTGTGGATACGTGTGTTAGTTTGGATATGTGTGTTAGTATGGATATGTGTGTTAGTGTGGGTATGTGTGTTAGTTTGGATATGTAGTTGAGTTTTGTTAAGTGTGTTAGTGTGGGTTTGTGTGTCAGTTTGTTTATGTGTGTTAGTGTGGGTTTTTGTGTTAGTTTCAATATGTGTGTTAGTGTGGATATGTGTGTTAGTCTAGATATGTGTGTTATTAGCTTGGATATTTGTGTTAGCTTGGGTAAGTGTGTTAGTGTGGATATGTGAGTTTGTTTGGATATGTGTGTTAGTGTGGATATGTGTGTTAGATTGTGTATGTGTGTTAGTTTGGATATGTGTGTTAGTGTGGATATGTGTGTTAGTGTGGGTATGTGTATTAGTTTCGATATGTGCGTTAGTGTGGATATTTGTGTTAGTTTGGATATGTGTGTTAATGTGGGCATGTGTGTTAGTTTGCATATGTGGGTTAGTTTGGGTAAGTGTGTTAGTTTGGATATGTGCAATAGCTTGGATATGTTTGTTAGTTTGGGTATGTGTGTTCGTGTGGATATGTGTGTTAGTGTGGGTATGTGTGTTAGTTAGGATATGTGTGTTAGTTTGGGTATGTGCTTTAGTTTGGGTATGAATGTTAGTGTGGATATATGTGTTTGTTTGGGTATGTGTGTTAGTTTAGATATGATTGGTACTATGGGTATGTGTGTAATTAGTATGGATACGTATTTTAGTTTGGATATGTGTGTTAGTGAGGGTTTTTGTGTTAGTTTCAATATGTGTGTTAGTGTGGATATTTGTGTTAGTCTCGATATGTGTGTTATTAGCTTGGATATTTGTGTTAGCTTGGGTAAGTGTGTTAGTGTGGATATGTGTGTTAGTTCGGGTATGTGTATTAGTTCGGATATGTGTGTTAATTCGGGTATGTGTATTAGTTCGGATATGTGTGTTAGTTTGAATATGTGTGTTAGATTGGGTATATGTGTTATTGTGGGTATGTGTGGACATGTGTGTTAGTTTGGATATGTGTGTTAGTGTGGATATGTGTGTTAGTTTGGATATGTGTGTTATTGTGGGTATGTGTTTTAGTTTAGATGTGATTGGAACTATGGGTATGTGTGTTATTAGTGTGGATACATGTGTTAGTTTGGATATGTGTGTTAGTTTGGATATGTAGTTGAGTTTGGTTAAGTGTGTTTGTGTGGGTTTGTGTGTTAGTTTGGTTATGTGTGTTAGTGTGGGTTTTTGTGTTAGTTTCAATATGTGTGTTAGTGTGGATATTTATGTTATTGTTATTGCTCGTGTTAGTTTGGATGAGTGTTAGTGTGGACGTGTGTTAGTTTGGATATGTGTGTTAGTGTGGGTATGTGTGTTAGTTTAGATATGATTGGTACTATGGGTATGTGTGGTATTAGTGTGGATACCTGTGTTAGTTTGGATATGTGTGTTAGTTTAGATATGTGTGTTAGTGTGGGTATGTGTGTTAGTTTGGATATGTAGTTGAGTTTGGTTAAGTGTGTTAGTGTGGGTTTGTGTGTTAGTTTGGATATGTGTGTTAGTGTGGGTATGTGTGGACATGTGTGTTAGTTTGGATATGTGTGTTAGTGTGGATATGTGTGTTAGTTTGGATATGTGTGTTATTGTGGGTATGTGTTTTAGTTTAGATGTGATTGGAACTATGGGTATGTGTGTTATTAGTGTGGATACATGTGTTAGTTTGGATATGTGTGTTAGTTTGGATATGTAGTTGAGTTTGGTTAAGTGTGTTTGTGTGGGTTTGTGTGTTAGTTTGGTTATGTGTGTTAGTGTGGGTTTTTGTGTTAGTTTCAATATGTGTGTTAGTGTGGATATTTATGTTATTGTTATTGCTCGTGTTAGTTTGGATGAGTGTTAGTGTGGGTTTTTGTGTTAGTTTCAATATGTGTGTTAGTGTGGATATGTGTGTTAGTCTAGATATGTGTGTTATTAGCTTGGATATTTGTGTTAGCTTGGGTAAGTGTGTTAGTGTGGATATGTGTGTTAGTGTGGATATGTGTGTTAGTGTGGATATATGTGTTAGTGTGGATATGTGTGTTAGTTTGGATATGTGTGTTAATGTGGGTATGTGTGTTAGTGTGGGTATGTGTCTTAGTTTGGATATGTGCATTAGTTTGGATATGTGTGTTAGTGTGGGTATGTGTCTTAGTTTGGATATGTGCATTAGTTTGGATATGTGTGTTAGTGCGGGTATGTGTGTTAGTGTGAATATGTGTGTTAGTTTGGATATGTGTGTTAGTGTGGTTATGTGTGTTAGTTTGGATATGTAGTTGAGTTTGGTTATTTGTGTTAGTGTGGGTTTTTGTGTTAGTTTCAATATGTGTGTTAGTGTGGATATGTGTGTTAGTCTAGATATGTGTGTTATTAGCTTGGATATTTGTGTTAGCTTGGGTAAGTGTGTTAGTATGGATATGTGTTTATTTGGATATGTGTGTTAGAGTGGATATGTGTGTTAGATTGTGTATGTGTGTTAGTTTGGATATGTGTGTTAGTGTGGGTATGTGTGTTAGTTTCGATATGTGCGTTAGTGTGGATATGTGTGTTAGTTTGGATATGTGTGTTAATGTGGGTATGTGTGTTAGTTTGCATATGTGGGTTAGTCTGGGTAAGTGTGTTAGTTTGGATATGTGCAATAGTTTGGATATGTTTGTTAGTGTGGGTATGTGTGTTAATGTGGGTACGTGTGTAAGTTTGGATATGTGTGTTAGTATGGATATGTGTGTTAGTGTGGGTACGTGTGTAAGTTTGGATATGTGTGTTAGTATGGATATGTGTGTTAGTTTAGATATGAGTGTTAGTGTGGATATGTGTGTTAGTTTGGATATGTGTGTTAGTGTGGGTATGTGTGTTAGTTTGGGTATGAGTGTTAGTGTGGATATATGTGTTAGTTTGGGTATGTGTGTTAGTTTAGATACGATTGGTACTATGGGTATGTGTGTTATTAGTGTGGATACGTATTATAGTTTGGATATGTGTTAGTGAGGGTTTTTGTGTTAGTTTCAATATGTGTGTTAGTGTGGATATGTGTGTTAGTCTACATATGTGTGTTATTAGTTTGGATATTTGTGTTAGCTTGGGTAAGTGTGTTAGTGTGGATATGTGTGTTTGTTTGGATATGTGTGTTAGATTGTGTATGTGTGTTAGTTTGGATATGTGTGTTAGTGTGGATATGTGTGTTAGTCTAGATATGTGTGTTATTAGCTTGGATATTTGTGTTAGCTTGGGTAAGTGTGTTAGTGTGGATATGTGTGTTTGTTTGGATGTGTGTTAGTGTGGATATGTGTGTTAGATGTATGTGTGTTAGTGTGTGTATGTGTGTTATTAGTTTGGATATGTGTGATAGTTTGGGTATGTGCGTTAGTGTGGATATGTGTGTTAGTTTAGATATGTGTGTTAATGTGGGTATGTGTGTTAGTTTGCATATGTGGGTTAGTCTGGGTAAGTGTGTTAGTTTGGATATGTGCAATAGTTTGAATATGATTGTTAGTGTGGGTATGTGTGTTCGTGTGGATATGTGTGTTAGTGTGAGTATGTGTGTTAGTTTGGGTATGAATGTTAGTGAGGATATATGTGTTAGTTTGGGTATGTGTATTAGTTCGGATATGTGTGTTAGTTCGGGTATGTGTATTAGTTTGGATATGTGTGTTAGTTCAGGTATGTGTATTAGTTCGGATATGTGTGTTAGTTTGAATATGTGTGTTAGATTGGGTATGTGTGTTATTGTGGGTATGTGTGGACATGTGTGTTAGTGTGGATATGTGTGTTAGTTTAGATATGTGTGTTAATGTGGGTATGTGTGTTAGTTTGCATATGTGGGTTAGTCTGGGTAAGTGTGTTAGTTTGGATATGTGCAATAGTTTGAATATGTTTGTTAGTGTGGGTATGTGTGTTCGTGTGGATATGTGTGTTAGTGTGGGTATGTGTGTTAGTTTGGGTATGTGTATTAGTTCGGATATGTGTGTTAGTTCGGGTATGTGTATTAGTTCGGATATGTGTGTTAGTTCGGGTATGTGTATTAGCTCGGATATGTGTGTTAGTTTGAATATGTGTGTTAGATTGGGTATGTGTGTTATTGTGGGTATGTGTGGACATGTGTGTTAGTGTGGATATGTGTGTTAGTTTGGATATGTGTGTTAGTGTGGATATGTGTGTTAGTCTGGATATGTGTGTTAGTGTGGGTATGTGTGTTAGTTTAGATATGATTGGTACTATGGGTATGTGTGGTATTAGTGTGGATACGTGTGTTAGTTTGGATATGTGTGTTAGTATGGATATGTGTGTTAGTGTGGGTATGTGTGTTAGTTTGGATATGTAGTTGAGTTTTGTTAAGTGTGTTAGTGTGGGTTTGTGTGTCAGTTTGGATATGTGTGTTAGTGTGGGTATGTGTGTTAGTTTAGATATGATTGGTACTATGGGTATGTGTGTTATTAGTGTGGATACGTGTCTTAGTTTGGATATGTGTGTTAGTTTGGATATGTGTGTTAGTGTGGGTATGTGTGTTAGTTTGGATATGTAGTTGAGTTTGGTTAAGTGTGTTAGTGTGGGTTTGTGTGTTAGTTTGGTTAGGTGTGTTAGTGTGGGTTTTTGTGTTAGTTTCAATATGTGTGTTAGTGTGGATATGTGTGTTAGTCTAGATATGTGTGTTATTAGCTTGGATATTTGTGTTAGCTTGGGTAAGTGTGTTAGTGTGGATATGTGTGTTTGTTTGGATATGTGTGTTAGTGTGGATATATGTGTTAGTGTGGATATGTGTGTTAGTTTGGATATGTGTGTTAATGTGGGTATGTGTGTTAGTGTGGGTATGTGTCTTAGTTTGGATATGTGCGTTAGTTTGGTTGTGTGTGTTAGTGTGGGTTAGTTGTCTTAGTTTGGATATGTGCATTAGTTTGGATATGTGTGTTAGTGCGGGTATGTGTGTTAGTGTGAATATGTGTGTTAGTTTGGATATGTGTGTTAGTGTGGGTATGTGTGTTAGTTTGGATATGTAGTTGAGTTTGGTTATGTGTGTTAGTGTGGGTTTTTGTGTTAGTTTCAATATGTGTGTTAGTGTGGATATGTGTGTTAGTCTAGATATGTGTGTTATTAGCTTGGATATTTGTGTTAGCTTGGGTAAGTGTGTTAGTGTGGATATGTGTTTATTTGGATATGTGTGTTGGATATGTGTGTTAGTGTGGATATGTGTGTTAGATTGTGTATGTGTGTTAGTTTGGATATGTGTGTTAGTGTGGGTATGTGTGTTAGTTTCGATATGTGCGTTAGTGTGGATATGTGTGTTAGTTTGGATATGTGTGTTAATGTGGGTATGTGTGTTAGTTTGCATACGTGGGTTAGTTTGGGTAAGTGTGTTAGTTTGGATATGTGCAATAGTTTGGATATGTTTGTTAGTGTGGGTATGTGTGTTCGTGTGGATATGTGTGTTAGTGTGGATATGTGTGTTAGTTTAGATATGAGTGTTAGTGTGGATATGTGTGTTAGTTTGGATATGTGTGTTAGTGTGGGTATGTGTGTTAGTTTGGGTATGAGTGTTAGTGTGGATATATGTGTTAGTTTGGGTATGTGTGTTAGTTTAGATATGATTGGTACTATGGGTATGTGTGTTATTAGTGTGGATACGTATTTTAGTTTGGATATATGTGTTAGTGAGGGTTTTTGTGTTAGTTTCAATATGTGTGTTAGTGTGGATATGTGTGTTAGTCTACATATGTGTGTTATTAGTTTGGATATTTGTGTTAGCTTGGGTAAGTGTGTTAGTGTGGATATGTGTGTTTGTTTGGATATGTGTGTTAGATTGTTTATGTGTGTTAGTTTGGATATGTGTGTTAGTGTGGATATGTGTGTTAGTCTAGATATGTGTGTTATTAGCTTGGATATTTGTGTTAGCTTGGGTAAGTGTGTTAGTGTGGATATGTGTGTTTGTTTGGATGTGTGTTAGTGTGGATATGTGTGTTAGATGTATGTGTGTTAGTGTGTGTATGTGTGTTATTAGTTTGGATATGTGTGATAGTTTGGGTATGTGCGTTAGTGTGGATATGTGTGTTAGTTTAGATATGTGTGTTATTAGCTTGGATATTTTTGTTAGCTTGGGTAAGTGTGTTAGTGTGGATATGTGTGTTTGTTTGGATATGTGTGTTAGTGTGGATATATGTGTTAGTGTGGATATGTGTGTTAGTTTGGTTATGTGTGTTAATGTGGGTATGTGTGTTAGTGTGGGTATGTGTCTTAGTTTGGATATGTGCATTAGTTTGGTTATGTGTGTTAGTGTGGGTATGTGTCTTAGTTTGGATATGTGCATTAGTTTGGATATGTGTGTTAGTGCGGGTATGTGTGTTAGTGTGAATATGTGTGTTAGTTTGGATATGTGTGTTAGTGTGGGTATGTGTGTTAGTTTGGATATGTAGTTGAGTTTGGTTATGTGTGTTAGTGTGGGTTTTTGTGTTAGTTTCAATATGTGTGTTAGTGTGGATATGTGTGTTAGTCTAGATATGTGTGTTATTAGCTTGGATATTTGTGTTAGCTTGGGTAAGTGTGTTAGTGTGGATATGTGTTTATTTGGATATGTGTGTTAGTGTGGATATGTGTGTTAGATTGTGTATGTGTGTTAGTTTGGATATGTGTGTTAGTGTGGGTATGTGTGTTAGTTTCGATATGTGCGTTAGTGTGGATATGTGTGTTAGTTTGGATATGTGTGTTAATGTGGGTATGTGTGTTAGTTTGCATATGTGGGTTAGTTTTGGTAAGTGTGTTAGTTTGGATATGTGCAATAGTTTGGATATGTTTGTTAGTGTGGGTATGTGTGTTCGTGTGGATATGTGTGTTAGTGTGGGTACGTGTGTAAGTTTGGATATGTGTGTTAGTATGGATATGTGTGTTAGTTTAGATATGAGTGTTAGTGTGGATATGTGTGTTAGTTTGGATATGTGTGTTAGTGTGGGTATGTGTGTTAGTGTGAATATGTGTGTTAGTTTGGATATGTGTGTTAGTGTGGGTATGTGTGTTAGTTTGGATATGTAGTTGAGTTTGGTTATGTGTGTTAGTGTGGGTTTTTGTGTTAGTTTCAATATATGTGTTAGTGTGGATATGTGTGTTAGTCTAGATATGTGTGTTATTAGCTTGGATATTTGTGTTAGCTTGGGTAAGTGTGTTAGTGTGGATATGTGTTAATTTGGATATGTGTGTTAGTGTGGATATGTGTGTTAGATTGTGTATGTGTGTTAGTTTGGATATGTGTGTTAGTGTGAGTATGTGTGTTAGTTTCGATATGTGCGTTAGTGTGGATATGTGTGTTAGTTTGGATATGTGTGTTAATGTGGGTATGTGTGTTAGTTTGCATATGTGGGTTAGTTTGTGTAAGTGTGTTAGTTTGGATATGTGCAATAGTTTGGATATGTTTGTTAGTGTGGGTATGTGTGTTCGTGTGGATATGTGTGTTAGTGTGGGTACGTGTGTAAGTTTGGATATGTGTGTTAGTATGGATATGTGTGTTAGTTTAGATATGAGTGTTAGTGTGGATATGTGTGTTAGTTTGGATATGTGTGTTAGTGTGGGTATGTTTGTTAGTTTGGGTATGAGTGTTAGTGTGGATATATGTGTTAGTTTGGGTATGTGTTTTAGTTTAGATATGATTGGTACTATGGTTATGTGTGTTATTAGTGTGGATACGTATTTTAGTTTGGATATGTGTGTTAGTGAGGGTTTTTGTGTTAGTTTCAATATGTGTGTTAGTGTGGATATGTGTGTTAGTCTACATATGTGTGTTATTAGTTTGGATATTTGTGTTAGCTTGGGTAAGTGTGTTAGTGTGGATATGTGTGTTTGTTTGGATATGTGTGTTAGATTGTTTATGTGTGTTAGTTTGGATATGTGTGTTAGTGTGGATATGTGTGTTAGTCTAGATATGTGTGTTATTAGCTTGGATATTTGTGTTAGCTTGGGTAAGTGTGTTAGTGTGGATATGTGTGTTTGTTTGGATGTGTGTTAGTGTGGATATGTGTGTTAGATGTATGTGTGTTAGTGTGTGTATGTGTGTTATTAGTTTGGATATGTGTGATAGTTTGGGTATGTGCGTTAGTGTGGATATGTGTGTTAGTTTAGATATGTGTGTTAATGTGGGTATGTGTGTTAGTTTGCATATGTGGGTTAGTCTGGGTAAGTGTGTTAGTTTGGATATGTGCAATAGTTTGAATATGATTGTTAGTGTGGATATGTGTGTTCGTGTGGATATGTGTGTTAGTGTGAGTATGTGTGTTAGTTTGGGTATGAATGTTAGTGAGGATATATGTGTTAGTTTGGGTATGTGTATTAGTTTGGATATGTGTGTTAGTTCGGGTATGTGTATTAGTTCGGATATGTGTGTTAGTTCAGGTATGTGTATTAGTTCGGATATGTGTGTTAGTTTGAATATGTGTGTTAGATTGGGTATGTGTGTTATTGTGGGTATGTGTGGACATGTGTGTTAGTGTGGATATGTGTGTTAGTTTGGATATGTGTGTTAGTGTGGGTATGTGTGTTAGTTTAGATATGATTGGTACTATGGGTATGTGTGGTATTAGTGTGGATACGTGTGTTAGTTTGGATATGTGTGTTAGTATGGATATGTGTGTTAGTGTGGGTATGTGTGTTAGTTTGGATATGTAGTTGAGTTTTGTTAAGTGTGTTAGTGTGGGTTTGTGTGTCAGTTTGTTTATGTGTGTTAGTGTGGGTTTTTGTGTTAGTTTCAATATGTGTGTTAGTGTGGATATGTGTGTTAGTCTAGATATGTGTGTTATTAGCTTGGATATTTGTGTTAGCTTGGGTAAGTGTGTTAGTGTGGATATGTGAGTTTGTTTGGATATGTGTGTTAGTGTGGATATGTGTGTTAGATTGTGTATGTGTGTTAGTTTGGATATGTGTGTTAGTGTGGATATGTGTGTTAGTGTGGGTATGTGTATTAGTTTCGATATGTGCGTTAGTGTGGATATTTGTGTTAGTTTGGATATGTGTGTTAATGTGGGCATGTGTGTTAGTTTGCATATGTGGGTTAGTTTGGGTAAGTGTGTTAGTTTGGATATGTGCAATAGCTTGGATATGTTTGTTAGTGTGGGTATGTGTGTTCGTGTGGATATGTGTGTTAGTGTGGGTATGTGTGTTAGTTAGGATATGTGTGTTAGTTTGGGTATGTGCTTTAGTTTGGGTATGAATGTTAGTGTGGATATATGTGTTTGTTTGGGTATGTGTGTTAGTTTAGATATGATTGGTACTATGGGTATGTGTGTAATTAGTATGGATACGTATTTTAGTTTGGATATGTGTGTTAGTGAGGGTTTTTGTGTTAGTTTCAATATGTGTGTTAGTGTGGATATTTGTGTTAGTCTCGATATGTGTGTTATTAGCTTGGATATTTGTGTTAGCTTGGGTAAGTGTGTTAGTGTGGATATGTGTGTTAGTTCGGGTATGTGTATTAGTTCGGATATGTGTGTTAATTCGGGTATGTGTATTAGTTCGGATATGTGTGTTAGTTTGAATATGTGTGTTAGATTGGGTATATGTGTTATTGTGGGTATGTGTGGACATGTGTGTTAGTTTGGATATGTGTGTTAGTGTGGATATGTGTGTTAGTTTGGATATGTGTGTTATTGTGGGTATGTGTTTTAGTTTAGATGTGATTGGAACTATGGGTATGTGTGTTATTAGTGTGGATACATGTGTTAGTTTGGATATGTGTGTTAGTTTGGATATGTAGTTGAGTTTGGTTAAGTGTGTTTGTGTGGGTTTGTGTGTTAGTTTGGTTATGTGTGTTAGTGTGGGTTTTTGTGTTAGTTTCAATATGTGTGTTAGTGTGGATATTTATGTTATTGTTATTGCTCGTGTTAGTTTGGATGAGTGTTAGTGTGGACATGTGTGTTAGTTTGGATATGTGTGTTAGTGTGGATATGTGTGTTAGTTTAGATATGATTGGTACTATGGGTATGTGTGGTATTAGTGTGGATACCTGTGTTAGTTTGGATATGTGTGTTAGTTTAGATATGTGTGTTAGTGTGGGTATGTGTGTTAGTTTGGATATGTAGTTGAGTTTGGTTAAGTGTGTTAGTGTGGGTTTGTGTGTTAGTTTGGATATGTGTGTTAGTGTGGGTATGTGTGGACATGTGTGTTAGTTTGGATATGTGTGTTAGTGTGGATATGTGTGTTAGTTTGGATATGTGTGTTATTGTGGGTATGTGTTTTAGTTTAGATGTGATTGGAACTATGGGTATGTGTGTTATTAGTGTGGATACATGTGTTAGTTTGGATATGTGTGTTAGTTTGGATATGTAGTTGAGTTTGGTTAAGTGTGTTTGTGTGGGTTTGTGTGTTAGTTTGGTTATGTGTGTTAGTGTGGGTTTTTGTGTTAGTTTCAATATGTGTGTTAGTGTGGATATTTATGTTATTGTTATTGCTCGTGTTAGTTTGGATGAGTGTTAGTGTGGGTTTTTGTGTTAGTTTCAATATGTGTGTTAGTGTGGATATGTGTGTTAGTCTAGATATGTGTGTTATTAGCTTGGATATTTGTGTTAGCTTGGGTAAGTGTGTTAGTGTGGATATGTGTGTTAGTGTGGATATGTGTGTTAGTGTGGATATATGTGTTAGTGTGGATATGTGTGTTAGTTTGGATATGTGTGTTAATGTGGGTATGTGTGTTAGTGTGGGTATGTGTCTTAGTTTGGATATGTGCATTAGTTTGGATATGTGTGTTAGTGTGGGTATGTGTCTTAGTTTGGATATGTGCATTAGTTTGGATATGTGTGTTAGTGCGGGTATGTGTGTTAGTGTGAATATGTGTGTTAGTTTGGATATGTGTGTTAGTGTGGTTATGTGTGTTAGTTTGGATATGTAGTTGAGTTTGGTTATTTGTGTTAGTGTGGGTTTTTGTGTTAGTTTCAATATGTGTGTTAGTGTGGATATGTGTGTTAGTCTAGATATGTGTGTTATTAGCTTGGATATTTGTGTTAGCTTGGGTAAGTGTGTTAGTATGGATATGTGTTTATTTGGATATGTGTGTTAGAGTGGATATGTGTGTTAGATTGTGTATGTGTGTTAGTTTGGATATGTGTGTTAGTGTGGGTATGTGTGTTAGTTTCGATATGTGCGTTAGTGTGGATATGTGTGTTAGTTTGGATATGTGTGTTAATGTGGGTATGTGTGTTAGTTTGCATATGTGGGTTAGTCTGGGTAAGTGTGTTAGTTTGGATATGTGCAATAGTTTGGATATGTTTGTTAGTGTGGGTATGTGTGTTAGTGTGGGTACGTGTGTAAGTTTGGATATGTGTGTTAGTATGGATATGTGTGTTAGTGTGGGTACGTGTGTAAGTTTGGATATGTGTGTTAGTATGGATATGTGTGTTAGTTTAGATATGAGTGTTAGTGTGGATATGTGTGTTAGTTTGGATATGTGTGTTAGTGTGGGTATGTGTGTTAGTTTGGGTATGAGTGTTAGTGTGGATATATGTGTTAGTTTGGGTATGTGTGTTAGTTTAGATACGATTGGTACTATGGGTATGTGTGTTATTAGTGTGGATACGTATTATAGTTTGGATATGTGTTAGTGAGGGTTTTTGTGTTAGTTTCAATATGTGTGTTAGTGTGGATATGTGTGTTAGTCTACATATGTGTGTTATTAGTTTGGATATTTGTGTTAGCTTGGGTAAGTGTGTTAGTGTGGATATGTGTGTTTGTTTGGATATGTGTGTTAGATTGTGTATGTGTGTTAGTTTGGATATGTGTGTTAGTGTGGATATGTGTGTTAGTCTAGATATGTGTGTTATTAGCTTGGATATTTGTGTTAGCTTGGGTAAGTGTGTTAGTGTGGATATGTGTGTTTGTTTGGATGTGTGTTAGTGTGGATATGTGTGTTAGATGTATGTGTGTTAGTGTGTGTATGTGTGTTATTAGTTTGGATATGTGTGATAGTTTGGGTATGTGCGTTAGTGTGGATATGTGTGTTAGTTTAGATATGTGTGTTAATGTGGGTATGTGTGTTAGTTTGCATATGTGGGTTAGTCTGGGTAAGTGTGTTAGTTTGGATATGTGCAATAGTTTGAATATGATTGTTAGTGTGGGTATGTGTGTTCGTGTGGATATGTGTGTTAGTGTGAGTATGTGTGTTAGTTTGGGTATGAATGTTAGTGAGGATATATGTGTTAGTTTGGGTATGTGTATTAGTTCGGATATGTGTGTTAGTTCGGGTATGTGTATTAGTTCGGATATGTGTGTTAGTTCAGGTATGTGTATTAGTTCGGATATGTGTGTTAGTTTGAATATGTGTGTTAGATTGGGTATGTGTGTTATTGTGGGTATGTGTGGACATGTGTGTTAGTGTGGATATGTGTGTTAGTTTAGATATGTGTGTTAATGTGGGTATGTGTGTTAGTTTGCATATGTGGGTTAGTCTGGGTAAGTGTGTTAGTTTGGATATGTGCAATAGTTTGAATATGTTTGTTAGTGTGGGTATGTGTGTTCGTGTGGATATGTGTGTTAGTGTGGGTATGTGTGTTAGTTTGGGTATGTGTATTAGTTCGGATATGTGTGTTAGTTCGGGTATGTGTATTAGTTCGGATATGTGTGTTAGTTCGGGTATGTGTATTAGCTCGGATATGTGTGTTAGTTTGAATATGTGTGTTAGATTGGGTATGTGTGTTATTGTGGGTATGTGTGGACATGTGTGTTAGTGTGGATATGTGTGTTAGTTTGGATATGTGTGTTAGTGTGGATATGTGTGTTAGTCTGGATATGTGTGTTAGTGTGGGTATGTGTGTTAGTTTAGATATGATTGGTACTATGGGTATGTGTGGTATTAGTGTGGATACGTGTGTTAGTTTGGATATGTGTGTTAGTATGGATATGTGTGTTAGTGTGGGTATGTGTGTTAGTTTGGATATGTAGTTGAGTTTTGTTAAGTGTGTTAGTGTGGGTTTGTGTGTCAGTTTGGTTATGTGTGTTAGTGTGGGTTTTTGTGTTAGTTTCAATATGTGTGTTAGTGTGGATATGTGTGTTAGTCTAGATATGTGTGTTATTAGCTTGGATATTTGTGTTAGCTTGGGTAAGTGTGTTAGTGTGGATATGTGAGTTTGTTTGGATATGTGTGTTAGTGTGGATATGTGTGTTAGATTGTGTATGTGTGTTAGTTTGGATATGTGTGTTAGTGTGGATATGTGTGTTAGTGTGGGTATGTGTGTTAGTTTCGATATGTGCGTTAGTGTGGATATTTGTGTTAGTTTGGATATGTGTGTTAATGTGGGCATGTGTGTTAGTTTGCATATGTGGGTTAGTTTGGGTAAGTGTGTTAGTTTGGATATGTGCAATAGCTTGGATATGTTTGTTAGTGTGGGTATGTGTGTTCGTGTGGATATGTGTGTTAGTGTGGGTATGTGTGTTAGTTAGGATATGTGTGTTAGTTTGGGTATGTGCTTTAGTTTGGGTATGAATGTTAGTGTGGATATATGTGTTTGTTTGGGTATGTGTGTTAGTTTAGATATGATTGGTACTATGGGTATGTGTGTAATTAGTATGGATACGTATTTTAGTTTGGATATGTGTGTTAGTGAGGGTTTTTGTGTTAGTTTCAATATGTGTGTTAGTGTGGATATTTGTGTTAGTCTCGATATGTGTGTTATTAGCTTGGATATTTGTGTTAGCTTGGGTAAGTGTGTTAGTGTGGATATGTGTGTTAGTTCGGGTATGTGTATTAGTTCGGATATGTGTGTTAGTTCGGGTATGTGTATTAGTTCGGATATGTGTGTTAGTTTGAATATGTGTGTTAGATTGGGTATGTGTGTTATTGTGGGTATGTGTGGACATGTGTGTTAGTTTGGATATGTGTGTTAGTGTGGATATGTGTGTTAGTTTGGATATGTGTGTTATTGTGGGTATGTGTGTTAGTTTAGATGTGATTGGAACTATGGGTATGTGTGGTATTAGTGTGGATACCTGTGTTAGTTTGGATATGTGTGTTAGTTTAGATATGTGTGTTAGTTTGGATATGTGTGTTAGTTTGGATATGAAGTTGAGTTTGGTTAAGTGTGTTTGTGTGGGTTTGTGTGTTAGTTTGGTTATGTGTGTTAGTGTGGGTTTTTGTGTTAGTTTCAATATGTGTGTTAGTGTGGATATTTATGTTATTGTTATTGCTCGTGTTAGTTTGGATGAGTGTTAGTGTGGACATGTGTGTTAGTTTGGATATGTGTGTTAGTGTGGGTATGTGTGTTAGTTTAGATATGATTGGTACTATGGGTATGTGTGGTATTAGTGTGGATACGTGTCTTAGTTTGGATATGTGTGTTAGTTTGGATATGTGTGTTAGTGTGGGTATGTGTGTTAGTTTGGATATGTAGTTGAGTTTGGTTAAGTGCGTTAGTGTGGGTTTGTGTGTTAGTTTGGTTAGGTGTGTTAGTGTGGGTTTTTGTGTTAGTTTCAATATGTGTGTTAGTGTGGATATGTGTGTTAGTCTAGATATGTGTGTTATTAGCTTGGATATTTGTGTTAGCTTGGGTAAGTGTGTTAGTGTGGATATGTGAGTTTGTTTGGATATGTGTGTTAGTGTGGATATGTGTGTTAGATTGTGTATGTGTGTTAGTTTGGATATGTGTGTTAGTGTGGATATGTGTGTTAGTGTGGGTATGTGTGTTAGTTTCGATATGTGCGTTAGTGTGGATATTTGTGTTAGTTTGGATATGTGTGTTAATGTGGGCATGTGTGTTAGTTTGCATATGTGGGTTAGTTTGGGTAAGTGTGTTAGTTTGGATATGTGCAATAGCTTGGATATGTTTGTTAGTGTGGGTATGTGTGTTTGTGTGGATATGTGTGTTAGTGTGGGTATGTGTGTTAGTTAGGATATGTGTGTTAGTTTGGATATGTAGTTGAGTTTGGTTATTTGTGTTAGTGTGGGTTTTTGTGTTAGTTTCAATATGTGTGTTAGTGTGGATATGTGTGTTAGTCTAGATATGTGTGTTATTAGCTTGGATATTTGTGTTAGCTTGGGTAAGTGTGTTAGTATGGATATGTGTTTATTTGGATATGTGTGTTAGAGTGGATATGTGTGTTAGATTGTGTATGTGTGTTAGTTTGGATATGTGTGTTAGTGTGGGTATGTGTGTTAGTTTCGATATGTGCGTTAGTGTGGATATGTGTGTTAGTTTGGATATGTGTGTTAATGTGGGTATGTGTGTTAGTTTGCATATGTGGGTTAGTCTGGGTAAGTGTGTTAGTTTGGATATGTGCAATAGTTTGGATATGTTTGTTAGTGTGGGTATGTGTGTTAGTGTGGGTACGTGTGTAAGTTTGGATATGTGTGTTAGTATTGATATGTGTGTTAGTGTGGGTACGTGTGTAAGTTTGGATATGTGTGTTAGTATGGATATGTGTGTTAGTTTAGATATGAGTGTTAGTGTGGATATGTGTGTTAGTTTGGATATGTGTGTTAGTGTGGGTATGTGTGTTAGTTTGGGTATGAGTGTTAGTGTGGATATATGTGTTAGTTTGGGTATGTGTGTTAGTTTAGATACGATTGGTACTATGGGTATGTGTGTTATTAGTGTGGATACGTATTATAGTTTGGATATGTGTTAGTGAGGGTTTTTGTGTTAGTTTCAATATGTGTGTTAGTGTGGATATGTGTGTTAGTCTACATATGTGTGTTATTAGTTTGGATATTTGTGTTAGCTTGGGTAAGTGTGTTAGTGTGGATATGTGTGTTTGTTTGGATATGTGTGTTAGATTGTGTATGTGTGTTAGTTTGGATATGTGTGTTAGTGTGGATATGTGTGTTAGTCTAGATATGTGTGTTATTAGCTTGGATATTTGTGTTAGCTTGGGTAAGTGTGTTAGTGTGGATATGTGTGTTAGTTTAGATATGTGTGTTAATGTGGGTATGTGTGTTAGTTTGCATATGTGGGTTAGTCTGGGTAAGTGTGTTAGTTTGGATATGTGCAATAGTTTGGATATGTTTGTTAGTGTGGGTATGTGTGTTAGTGTGGGTACGTGTGTAAGTTTGGATATGTGTGTTAGTATGGATATGTGTGTTAGTGTGGGTACGTGTGTAAGTTTGGATATGTGTGTTAGTATGGATATGTGTGTTAGTTTAGATATGAGTGTTAGTGTGGATATGTGTGTTAGTTTGGATATGTGTGTTAGTGTGGGTATGTGTGTTAGTTTGGGTATGAGTGTTAGTGTGGATATATGTGTTAGTTTGGGTATGTGTGTTAGTTTAGATACGATTGGTACTATGGGTATGTGTGTTATTAGTGTGGATACGTATTATAGTTTGGATATGTGTTAGTGAGGGTTTTTGTGTTAGTTTCAATATGTGTGTTAGTGTGGATATGTGTGTTAGTCTACATATGTGTGTTATTAGTTTGGATATTTGTGTTAGCTTGGGTAAGTGTGTTAGTGTGGATATGTGTGTTTGTTTGGATATGTGTGTTAGATTGTGTATGTGTGTTAGTTTGGATATGTGTGTTAGTGTGGATATGTGTGTTAGTCTAGATATGTGTGTTATTAGCTTGGATATTTGTGTTAGCTTGGGTAAGTGTGTTAGTGTGGATATGTGTGTTAGTTTAGATATGTGTGTTAATGTGGGTATGTGTGTTAGTTTGCATATGTGGGTTAGTCTGGGTAAGTGTGTTAGTTTGGATATGTGCAATAGTTTGAATATGTTTGTTATTGTGGGTATGTGTGTTCGTGTGGATATGTGTGTTAGTGTGGGTATGTGTGTTAGTTTGGGTATGTGTGTTAGTTTAGATATGATTGGTACTATGGGTATGTGTGTTATTAGTGTGGATACGTGTCTTAGTTTGGATATGTGTGTTAGTTTGGATATGTGTGTTAGTGTGGGTATGTGTGTTAGTTTGGATATGTAGTTGAGTTTGGTTAAGTGCGTTAGTGTGGGTTTGTGTGTTAGTTTGGTTAGGTGTGTTAGTGTGGGTTTTTGTGTTAGTTTCAATATGTGTGTTAGTGTGGATATGTGTGTTAGTCTAGATATGTGTGTTATTAGCTTGGATATTTGTGTTAGCTTGGGTAAGTGTGTTAGTGTGGATATGTGTGTTAGTGTGGATATGTGTGTTAGTGTGGATATATGTGTTAGTGTGGATATGTGTGTTAGTTTGGATATGTGTGTTAATGTGGGTATGTGTGTTAGTGTGGGTATGTGTCTTAGTTTGGATATGTGCATTAGTTTGGATATGTGTGTTAGTGTGGGTATGTGTCTTAGTTTGGATATGTGCATTAGTTTGGATATGTGTGTTAGTGCGGGTATGTGTGTTAGTGTGAATATGTGTGTTAGTTTGGATATGTGTGTTAGTGTGGGTATGTGTGTTAGTTTGGATATGTAGTTGAGTTTGGTTATTTGTGTTAGTGTGGGTTTTTGTGTTAGTTTCAATATGTGTGTTAGTGTGGATATGTGTGTTAGTCTAGATATGTGTGTTATTAGCTTGGATATTTGTGTTAGCTTGGGTAAGTGTGTTAGTATGGATATGTGTTTATTTGGATATGTGTGTTAGAGTGGATATGTGTGTTAGATTGTGTATGTGTGTTAGTTTGGATATGTGTGTTAGTGTGGGTATGTGTGTTAGTTTCGATATGTGCGTTAGTGTGGATATGTGTGTTAGTTTGGATATGTGTGTTAATGTGGGTATGTGTGTTAGTTTGCATATGTGGGTTAGTCTGGGTAAGTGTGTTAGTTTGGATATGTGCAATAGTTTGGATATGTTTGTTAGTGTGGGTATGTGTGTTAGTGTGGGTACGTGTGTAAGTTTGGATATGTGTGTTAGTATGGATATGTGTGTTAGTGTGGGTACGTGTGTAAGTTTGGATATGTGTGTTAGTATGGATATGTGTGTTAGTTTAGATATGAGTGTTAGTGTGGATATGTGTGTTAGTTTGGATATGTGTGTTAGTGTGGGTATGTGTGTTAGTTTGGGTATGAGTGTTAGTGTGGATATATGTGTTAGATTGGGTATGTGTGTTAGTTTAGATACGATTGGTACTATGGGTATGTGTGTTATTAGTGTGGATACGTATTATAGTTTGGATATGTGTTAGTGAGGGTTTTTGTGTTAGTTTCAATATGTGTGTTAGTGTGGATATGTGTGTTAGTCTACATATGTGTGTTATTAGTTTGGATATTTGTGTTAGCTTGGGTAAGTGTGTTAGTGTGGATATGTGTGTTTGTTTGGATATGTGTGTTAGATTGTGTATGTGTGTTAGTTTGGATATGTGTGTTAGTGTGGATATGTGTGTTAGTCTAGATATGTGTGTTATTAGCTTGGATATTTGTGTTAGCTTGGGTAAGTGTGTTAGTGTGGATATGTGTGTTAGTTTAGATATGTGTGTTAATGTGGGTATGTGTGTTAGTTTGCATATGTGGGTTAGTCTGGGTAAGTGTGTTAGTTTGGATATGTGCAATAGTTTGAATATGTTTGTTAGTGTGGGTATGTGTGTTCGTGTGGATATGTGTGTTAGTGTGGGTATGTGTGTTAGTTTGGGTATGTGTATTAGTTCGGATATGTGTGTTAGTTCGGGTATGTGTATTAGTTCGGATATGTGTGTTAGTTCGGCTATGTGTATTAGCTCGGATATGTGTGTTAGTTTGAATATGTGTGTTAGATTGGGTATGTGTGTTATTGTGGGTATGTGTGGACATGTGTGTTAGTGTGGATATGTGTGTTAGTTTGGATATGTGTGTTAGTGTGGATATGTGTGTTAGTCTGGATATGTGTGTTAGTGTGCGTATGTGTGTTAGTTTAGATATAATTGGTACTATGGGTATGTGTGGTATTAGTGTGGATACGTGTGTTAGTTTGGATATGTGTGTTAGTATGGATATGTGTGTTAGTGTGGGTATGTGTGTTAGTTTGGATATGTAGTTGAGTTTGGTTAAGTGTGTTAGTGTGGGTTTGTGTGTCAGTTTGGTTATGTGTGTTAGTGTGGGTTTTTGTGTTAGTTTCAATATGTGTGTTAGTGTGGATATGTGTGTTAGTTTAGATATGTGTGTTATTAGCTTGGATATTTGTGTTAGCTTGGGTAAGTGTGTTAGTGTGGATATGTGAGTTTGTTTGGATATGTGTGTTAGTGTGGATATGTGTGTTAGATTGTGTATGTGTGTTAGTTTGGATATGTGTGTTAGTGTGGATATGTGTGTTAGTGTGGGTATGTGTGTTAGTTTCGATATGTGCATTAGTGTGGATATTTGTGTTAGTTTGGATATGTGTGTTAATGTGGGCATGTGTGTTAGTTTGCATATGTGGGTTAGTTTGGGTAAGTGTGTTAGTTTGGATATGTGCAATAGCTTGGATATGTTTGTTAGTGTGGGTATGTGTGTTCGTGTGGATATGTGTGTTAGTGTGGGTATGTGTGTTAGTTAGGATATGTGTGTTAGTTTGGGTATGTGCTTTAGTTTGGGTATGAATGTTAGTGTGGATATAGGTGTTTGTTTGGGTATGTGTGTTAGTTTAGGTATGATTGGTACTATGGGTATGTGTGTTATTAGTATGGATACGTATTTTAGTTTGGATATGTGTGTTAGTGAGGGTTTTTGTGTTAGTTTCAATATGTGTGTTAGTGTGGATATTTGTGTTAGTCTCGATATGTGTGTTATTAGCTTGGATATTTGTGTTAGCTTGGGTAAGTGTGTTAGTGTGGATATGTGTGTTAGTTCGGGTATGTGTATTAGTTCGGATATGTGTGTTAGTTCGGGTATGTGTATTAGTTCGGATATGTGTGTTAGTTTGAATATGTGTGTTAGATTGGGTATGTGTGTTATTGTGGGTATGTGTGGACATGTGTGTTAGTTTGGATATGTGTGTTAGTGTGGATATGTGTGTTAGTTTGGATATGTGTGTTATTGTGGGTATGTGTGTTAGTTTAGATGTGATTGGAACTATGGGTATGTGTGTTATTAGTGTGGATACATGTGTTAGTTTGGATATGTGTGTTAGTATGGATATGTAGTTGAGTTTGCTTAAGTGTGTTAGTGTGGGTTTGTGTGTTAGTTTAGATGTGATTGGAACTATGGGTATGTGTGTTATTAGTGTGGATACATGTGTTAGTTTCAATATGTGTGTTAGTGTGGATATTTATGTTATTGTTATTGCTCGTGTTAGTTTGGATGAGTGTTAGTGTGGACATGTGTGTTAGTTTGGATGTGTGTTAGTGTGGGTATGTGTGTTAGTTTAGATATGATTGGTACTATGGGTATGTGTGGTATTAGTGTGGATACGTGTGTTAGTTTGGATATGTGTGTTAGTTTAGATATGTGTGTTAGTGTGGGTATGTGTGTTAGTTTGGATATGTAGTTGAGTTTGGTTAAGTGTGTTAGTGTGGGTTTGTGTGTTAGTTTGGATATGTGTGTTAGTGTGGGTATGTGTGTTAGCTTAGATATGATTGGTACTATGGGTATGTGTGTTATTAGTGTGGATACGTGTCTTAGTTTGGATATGTGTGTTAGTTTGGATATGTGTGTTAGTGTGGGTATGTGTGTTAGTTTGGACATGTAGTTGAGTTTGGTTAAGTGTGTTAGTGTGGGTTTGTGTGTTATTTTGGTTAGGTGTGTTAGTGTGGGTTTTTGTGTTAGTTTCAATATGTGTGTTAGTGTGGATATTTGTGTTAGTCTCGATATGTGTGTTATTAGCTTGGATATTTGTGTTAGCTTGGGTAAGTGTGTTAGTGTGGATATGTGTGTTAGTTCGGGTATGTGTATTAGTTCGGATATGTGTGTTAGTTCGGGTATGTGTATTAGTTCGGATATGTGTGTTAGTTTGAATATGTGTGTTAGATTGGGTATGTGTGTTATTGTGGGTATGTGTGGACATGTGTGTTAGTTTGGATATGTGTGTTAGTGTGGATATGTGTGTTAGTTTGGATATGTGTGTTATTGTGGGTATGTGTGTTAGTTTAGATGTGATTGGAACTATGGGTATGTGTGTTATTAGTGTGGATACATGTGTTAGTTTGGATATGTGTGTTAGTTTGGGTATGTGTTTTAGTTTAGATATGATTGGTACTATGGTTATGTGTGTTATTAGTGTGGATACGTATTTTAGTTTGGATATGTGTGTTAGTGAGGGTTTTTGTGTTAGTTTCAATATGTGTGTTAGTGTGGATATGTGTGTTAGTCTACATATGTGTGTTATTAGTTTGGATATTTGTGTTAGCTTGGGTAAGTGTGTTAGTGTGGATATGTGTGTTTGTTTGGATATGTGTGTTAGATTGTTTATGTGTGTTAGTTTGGATATGTGTGTTAGTGTGGATATGTGTGTTAGTCTAGATATGTGTGTTATTAGCTTGGATATTTGTGTTAGCTTGGGTAAGTGTGTTAGTGTGGATATGTGTGTTTGTTTGGATGTGTGTTAGTGTGGATATGTGTGTTAGATGTATGTGTGTTAGTGTGTGTATGTGTGTTATTAGTTTGGATATGTGTGATAGTTTGGGTATGTGCGTTAGTGTGGATATGTGTGTTAGTTTAGATATGTGTGTTAATGTGGGTATGTGTGTTAGTTTGCATATGTGGGTTAGTCTGGGTAAGTGTGTTAGTTTGGATATGTGCAATAGTTTGAATATGATTGTTAGTGTGGGTATGTGTGTTCGTGTGGATATGTGTGTTAGTGTGAGTATGTGTGTTAGTTTGGGTATGAATGTTAGTGAGGATATATGTGTTAGTTTGGGTATGTGTATTAGTTTGGATATGTGTGTTAGTTCGGGTATGTGTATTAGTTCGGATATGTGTGTTAGTTCAGGTATGTGTATTAGTTCGGATATGTGTGTTAGTTTGAATATGTGTGTTAGATTGGGTATGTGTGTTATTGTGGGTATGTGTGGACATGTGTGTTAGTGTGGATATGTGTGTTAGTTTGGATATGTGTGTTAGTGTGGATATGTGTGTTAGTTTGGATATGTGTGTTAGTGTGGGTATGTGTGTTAGTTTAGATATGATTGGTACTATGGGTATGTGTGGTATTAGTGTGGATACGTGTGTTAGTTTGGATATGTGTGTTAGTATGGATATGTGTGTTAGTGTGGGTATGTGTGTTAGTTTGGATATGTAGTTGAGTTTTGTTAAGTGTGTTAGTGTGGGTTTGTGTGTCAGTTTGGTTATGTGTGTTAGTGTGGGTTTTTGTGTTAGTTTCAATATGTGTGTTAGTGTGGATATGTGTGTTAGTCTAGATATGTGTGTTATTAGCTTGGATATTTGTGTTAGCTTGGGTAAGTGTGTTAGTGTGGATATGTGAGTTTGTTTGGATATGTGTGTTAGTGTGGATATGTGTGTTAGATTGTGTATGTGTGTTAGTTTGGATATGTGTGTTAGTGTGGATATGTGTGTTAGTGTGGGTATGTGTGTTAGTTTCGATATGTGCGTTAGTGTGGATATTTGTGTTAGTTTGGATATGTGTGTTAATGTGGGCATGTGTGTTAGTTTGCATATGTGGGTTAGTTTGGGTAAGTGTGTTAGTTTGGATATGTGCAATAGCTTGGATATGTTTGTTAGTGTGGGTATGTGTGTTCGTGTGGATATGTGTGTTAGTGTGGGCATGTGTGTTAGTTAGGATATGTGTGTTAGTTTGGGTATGTGCTTTAGTTTGGGTATGAATGTTAGTGTGGATATATGTGTTTGTTTGGGTATGTGTGTTAGTTTAGATATGATTGGTACTATGGGTATGTGTGTAATTAGTATGGATACGTATTTTAGTTTGGATATGTGTGTTAGTGAGGGTTTTTGTGTTAGTTTCAATATGTGTGTTAGTGTGGATATTTGTGTTAGTCTCGATATGTGTGTTATTAGCTTGGATATTTGTGTTAGCTTGGGTAAGTGTGTTAGTGTGGATATGTGTGTTAGTTCGGGTATGTGTATTAGTTCGGATATGTGTGTTAGTTCGGGTATGTGTATTAGTTCGGATATGTGTGTTAGTTTGAATATGTGTGTTAGATTGGGTATGTGTGTTATTGTGGGTATGTGTGGACATGTGTGTTAGTTTGGATATGTGTGTTAGTGTGGATATGTGTGTTAGTTTGGGTATGTGTGTTATTGTGGGTATGTGTGTTAGTTTAGATGTGATTGGAACTATGGGTATGTGTGTTATTAGTGTGGATACATGTGTTAGTTTGGATATGTGTGTTAGTTTGGATATGTAGTTGAGTTTGGTTAAGTGTGTTTGTGTGGGTTTGTGTGTTAGTTTGGTTATGTGTGTTAGTGTGGGTTTTTGTGTTAGTTTCAATATGTGTGTTAGTGTGGATATTTATGTTATTGTTATTGCTCGTGTTAGTTTGGATGAGTGTTAGTGTGGACATGTGTGTTAGTTTGGATATGTGTGTTAGTGTGGGTATGTGTGTTAGTTTAGATATGATTGGTACTATGGGTATGTGTGGTATTAGTGTGGATACCTGTGTTAGTTTGGATATGTGTGTTAGTTTAGATATGTGTGTTAGTGTGGGTATGTGTGTTAGTTTGGATATGTAGTTGAGTTTGGTTAAGTGTGTTAGTGTGGGTTTGTGTGTTAGTTTGATTATGTGTGTTAGTGTGGGTATGTGTGTTAGTTTAGATATGATTGGTACTATGGGTATGTGTGTTATTAGTGTGGATACGTGTCTTAGTTTGGATATGTGTGTTAGTTTGGATATGTGTGTTAGTGTGGGTATGTGTGTTAGTTTGGATATGTAGTTGAGTTTGGTTAAGTGCGTTAGTGTGGGTTTGTGTGTTAGTTTGGTTAGGTGTGTTAGTGTGGGTTTTTGTGTTAGTTTCAATATGTGTGTTAGTGTGGATATGTGTGTTAGTCTAGATATGTGTGTTATTAGCTTGGATATTTGTGTTAGCTTGGGTAAGTGTGTTAGTGTGGATATGTGTGTTAGTGTGGATATGTGTGTTAGTGTGGATATATGTGTTAGTGTGGATATGTGTGTTAGTTTGGATATGTGTGTTAATGTGGGTATGTGTGTTAGTGTGGGTATGTGTCTTAGTTTGGATATGTGCATTAGTTTGGATATGTGTGTTAGTGTGGGTATGTGTCTTAGTTTGGATATGTGCATTAGTTTGGATATGTGTGTTAGTGCGGGTATGTGTGTTAGTGTGAATATGTGTGTTAGTTTGGATATGTGTCTTAGTTTGGATATGTGCATTAGTTTGGATATGTGTGTTAGTATGGGTATGTGTCTTAGTTTGGATATGTGCATTAGTTTGGATATGTGTGTTAGTGCGGGTATGTGTGTTAGTGTGAATGTGTGTTAGTTTGGATATGTGTGTTAGTGTGGGTATGTGTGTTAGTTTGGATATGTAGTTGAGTTTGGTTATGTGTGTTAGTGTGGGTTTTTGTGTTAGTTTCAATATGTGTGTTAGTGTGGATATGTGTGTTAGTCTAGATATGTGTGTTATTAGCTTGGATATTTGTGTTAGCTTGGGTAAGTGTGTTAGTGTGGATATGTGTGTTTATTTGGATATGTGTGTTAGTGTGGATATGTGTGTTAGATTGTGTATGTGTGTTAGTTTGGATATGTGTGTTAGTGTGGGTATGTGTGTTAGTTTCGATATGTGCGTTAGTGTGGATATGTGTGTTAGTTTGGATATGTGTGTTAATGTGGGTATGTGTGTTAGTTTGCATATGTGGGTTAGTTTGGGTAAGTGTGTTAGTTTGGATATGTGCAATAGTTTGGATATGTTTGTTAGTGTGGGTATGTGTGTTAGTTTGGATATGTGTGTTAGTGTGGGTATGTGTGTTAGTTTGGGTATGAGTGTTAGTGTGGATATATGTGTTAGTTTGGGTATGTGTGTTAGTTTAGATATGATTGGTACTATTGGTATGTGTGTTATTAGTGTGGATACGTATTTTAGTTTGGATATGTGTGTTAGTGAGGGTTTTTGTGTTAGTTTCAATATGTGTGTTAGTGTGGATATGTGTGTTAGTCTACATATGTGTGTTATTAGTTTGGATATTTGTGTTAGCTTGGGTAAGTGTGTTAGTGTGGATATGTGTGTTTGTTTGGATATGTGTGTTAGATTGTGTATGTGTGTTAGTTTGGATATGTGTGTTAGTGTGGATATGTGTGTTAGTCTAGATATGTGTGTTATTAGCTTGGATATTTGTGTTAGCTTGGGTAAGTGTGTTAGTGTGGATATGTGTGTTTGTTTGGATGTGTGTTAGTGTGGATATGTGTGTTAGATGTATGTGTGTTAGTGTGTGTATGTGTGTTATTAGTTTGGATATGTGTGATAGTTTGGGTATGTGCGTTAGTGTGGATATGTGTGTTAGTTTAGATATGTGTGTTAATGTGGGTATGTGTGTTAGTTTGCATATGTGGGTTAGTCTGGGTAAGTGTGTTAGTTTGGATATGTGCAATAGTTTGAATATGATTGTTAGTGTGGGTATGTGTGTTCGTGTGGATATGTGTGTTAGTGTGAGTATGTGTGTTAGTTTGGGTATGAATGTTAGTGAGGATATATGTGTTAGTTTGGGTATGTGTATTAGTTCGGATATGTGTGTTAGTTCGGGTATGTGTATTAGTTCGGATATGTGTGTTAGTTCAGGTATGTGTATTAGTTCGGATATGTGTGTTAGTTTGAATATGTGTGTTAGATTGGGTATGTGTGTTATTGTGGGTATGTGTGGACATGTGTGTTAGTGTGGATATGTGTGTTAGTTTAGATATGTGTGTTAATGTGGGTATGTGTGTTAGTTTGCATATGTGGGTTAGTCTGGGTAAGTGTGTTAGTTTGGATATGTGCAATAGTTTGAATATGTTTGTTAGTGTGGGTATGTGTGTTCGTGTGGATATGTGTGTTAGTGTGGGTATGTGTGTTAGTTTGGGTATGTGTATTAGTTCGGATATGTGTGTTAGTTCGGGTATGTGTATTAGTTCGGATATGTGTGTTAGTTCGGGTATGTGTATTAGCTCGGATATGTGTGTTAGTTTGAATATGTGTGTTAGATTGGGTATGTGTGTTATTGTGGGTATGTGTGGACATGTGTGTTAGTGTGGATATGTGTGTTAGTTTGGATATGTGTGTTAGTGTGGATATGTGTGTTAGTCTGGATATGTGTGTTAGTGTGCGTATGTGTGTTAGTTTAGATATAATTGGTACTATGGGTATGTGTTGTATTAGTGTGGATACGTGTGTTAGTTTGGATATGTGTGTTAGTATGGATATGTGTGTTAGTGTGGGTATGTGTGTTAGTTTGGATATGTAGTTGAGTTTGGTTAAGTGTGTTAGTGTGGGTTTGTGTGTCAGTTTGGTTATGTGTGTTAGTGTGGGTTTTTGTGTTAGTTTCAATATGTGTGTTAGTGTGGATATGTGTGTTTGTCTAGATATGTGTGTTATTAGCTTGGATATTTGTTTTAGCTTGGGTAAGTGTGTTAGTGTGGATATGTGTGTTAGATTGTGTATGTGTGTTAGTTTGGATATGTGTGTTAGTGTGGATATGTGTGTTAGTGTGGGTATGTGTGTTAGTTTCGATATGTGCATTAGTGTGGATATTTGTGTTAGTTTGGATATGTGTGTTAATGTGGGCATGTGTGTTAGTTTGCATATGTGGGTTAGTTTGGGTAAGTGTGTTAGTTTGGATATGTGCAATAGCTTGGATATGTTTGTTAGTGTGGGTATGTGTGTTCGTGTGGATATGTGTGTTAGTGTGGGTATGTGTGTTAGTTAGGATATGTGTGTTAGTTTGGGTATGTGCTTTAGTTTGGGTATGAATGTTAGTGTGGATATATGTGTTTGTTTGGGTATGTGTGTTAGTTTAGATATGATTGGTACTATGGGTATGTGTGTTATTAGTATGGATACGTATTTTAGTTTGGATATGTGTGTTAGTGAGGGTTTTTGTGTTAGTTTCAATATGTGTGTTAGTGTGGATATTTGTGTTAGTCTCGATATGTGTGTTATTAGCTTGGATATTTGTGTTAGCTTGGGTAAGTGTGTTAGTGTGGATATGTGTGTTAGTTCGGGTATGTGTATTAGTTCGGATATGTGTGTTAGTTCGGGTATGTGTATTAGTTCGGATATGTGTGTTAGTTTGAATATGTGTGTTAGATTGGGTATGTGTGTTATTGTGGGTATGTGTGGACATGTGTGTTAGTTTGGATATGTGTGTTAGTGTGGATATGTGTGTTAGTTTGGATATGTGTGTTATTGTGGGTATGTGTGTTAGTTTAGATGTGATTGGAACTATGGGTATGTGTGTTATTAGTGTGGATACATGTGTTAGTTCGGATATGTGTGTTAGTTCAGGTATGTGTATTAGTTCGGATATGTGTGTTAGTTTGAATATGTGTGTTAGTTTGGATATGTGTGTTAGTGTGGATATGTGTGTTAGTGTGGGTATGTGTGTTAGTTTCGATATGTGCGTTAGTGTGGATATTTGTGTTAGTTTGGATATGTGTGTTAATGTGGGCATGTGTGTTAGTTTGGATATGTGTGTTAGTTTGGATATGTGTGTTAGTGTGGATATGTGTGTTAGTTTGGATATGTGTGTTAGTGTGGGTATGTGTGTTAGTTTAGATATGATTGGTACTATGGGTATGTGGGGTATTAGTGTGGATACGTGTGTTAGTTTGGATATGTGTGTTAGTATGGATATCTGTGTTAGTGTGGGTATGTGTGTTAGTTTGGATATGTAGTTGAGTTTGGTTAAGTGTGTTAGTGTGGGTTTGTGTGTCAGTTTGGTTATGTGTGTTAGTGTGGGTTTTTGTGTTAGTTTCAATATGTGTGTTAGTGTGGATATGTGTGTTTGTCTAGATATGTGTGTTATTAGCTTGGATATTTGTGTTAGCTTGGGTAAGTGTGTTAGTGTGGATATGTGAGTTTGTTTGGATATGTGTGTTAGTGTGGATATGTGTGATAGATTGTGTATGTGTGTTAGTTTGGATATGTGTGTTAGTGTGGATATGTGTGTTAGTGTGGGTATGTGTGTTAGTTTCGATATGTGCGTTAGTGTGGATATTTGTGTTAGTTTGGATATGTGTGTTAATGTGGGCATGTGTGTTAGTTTGCATATGTGGGTTAGTTTGGGTAAGTGTGTTAGTTTGGATATGTGCAATAGCTTGGATATGTTTGTTAGTGTGGGTATGTGTGTTCGTGTGGATATGTGTGTTAGTGTGGGTATGTGTGTTAGTTAGGATATGTGTGTTAGTTTGGGTATGTGCTTTAGTTTGGGTATGAATGTTAGTGTGGATATATGTGTTTGTTTGGGTATGTGTGTTAGTTTAGATATGATTGGTACTATGGGTATGTGTGTTATTAGTATGGATACGTATTTTAGTTTGGATATGTGTGTTAGTGAGGGTTTTTGTGTTAGTTTCAATATGTGTGTTAGTGTGGATATGTGTGTTAGTCTAGATATGTGTGTTATTAGCTTGGATATTTGTGTTAGCTTGGGTAAGTGTGTTAGTGTGGATATGTGTGTTTATTTGGATATGTGTGTTAGTGTGGATATGTGTGTTAGATTGTGTATGTGTGTTAGTTTGGATATGTGTGTTAGTGTGGGTATGTGTGTTAGTTTCGATATGTGAGTTAGTGTGGATATGTGTGTTAGTTTGGATATGTGTGTTAGTGTGGGTATGTGTGTTAGTTTCGATATGTGCGTTACTGTGGAAATGTGTGTTAGTTTGGATATGTGTGTTAATTTGGGTATGCGTGTTAGTTTGCATATGTGGGTTAGTTTGGGTAAGTGTGTTAGTTTGGATATGTGCAATAGTTTGGATATGTTTGTTAGTGTGGGTATGTGTGTTCGTGTGGATATGTGTGTTAGTGTGGGTATGTGTGTTAGTTTGGGTATGTGTGTTATTAGTATGGATACGTATTTTAGTTTGGATATGTGTGTTAGTGAGGGTTTTTGTGTTAGTTTCAATATGTGTGTTAGTGTGGATATTTGTGTTAGTCTCGATATGTGTGTTATTAGCTTGGATATTTGTGTTAGCTTGGGTAAGTGTGTTAGTGTGGATATGTGTGTTAGTTCGGGTATGTGTATTAGTTCGGATATGTGTGTTAGTTCGGGTATGTGTATTAGTTCGGATATGTGTGTTAGTTTGGATATGTGTGTTAGTGTGGATATGTGTGTTAGTTTGGATATGTGTGTTATTGTGGGTATGTGTGTTAGTTTAGATGTGATTGGAACTATGGGTATGTGTGTTATTAGTGTGGATACATGTGTTAGTTTGGATATGTGTTAGTTTGGATATGTAGTTGAGTTTGGTTAAGTGTGTTAGTGTGGGTTTGTGTGTTAGTTTGGTTATGTGTGTTAGTGTGGGTTTTTGTGTTAGTTTCAATATGTGTGTTAGTGTGGATATTTATGTTATTGTTATTGCTCGTGTTAGTTTGGATGAGTGTTAGTGTGGACATGTGTGTTAGTTTGGATATGTGTGTTAGTGTGGGTATGTGTGTTAGCTTAGATATGATTGGTACTATGGGTATGTGTGGTACTAGTGTGGATACGTGTGTTAGTTTGGATATGTGTGTTAGTTTAGATATGTGTGTTAGTGTGGGTATGTGTGTTAGTTTGGATATGTAGTTGAGTTTGGTTAAGTGTGTTAGTGTGGGTTTGTGTGTTAGTTTGGATATGTGTGTTAGTGTGGGTATGTGTGTTAGTTTAGATATGATTGGTACTATGGGTATGTGTGTTATTAGTGTGGATACGTGTCTTAGTTTGGATATGTGTGTTAGTTTGGATATGTGTGTTAGTGTGGGTATGTGTGTTAGTTTGGACATGTAGTTGAGTTTGGTTAAGTGTGTTAGTGTGGGTTTGTGTGTTAGTTTGGTTAGGTGTGTTAGTGTGGGTTTTTGTGTTAGTTTCAATATGTGTGTTAGTGTGGATATGTGTGTTAGTCTAGATATGTGTGTTATTAGCTTGGATATTTGTGTTAGCTTGGGTAAGTGTGTTAGTGTGGATATGTGTGTTAGTGTGGATATGTGTGTTAGTGTGGATATATGTGTTAGTGTGGATATGTGTGTTAGTTTGGATATGTGTGTTAATGTGGGTATGTGTGTTAGTGTGGGTATGTGTCTTAGTTTGGATATGTGCATTAGTTTGGATATGTGTGTTAGTGTGGGTATGTGTCTTAGTTTGGATATGTGCATTAGTTTGGATATGTGTGTTAGTGCGGGTATGTGTGTTAGTGTGAATATGTGTGTTAGTTTGGATATGTGTGTTAGTGTGGGTATGTGTGTTAGTTTGGATATGTAGTTGAGTTTGGTTATGTGTGTTAGTGTGGGTTTTTGTGTTAGTTTCAATATGTGTGTTAGTGTGGATATGTGTGTTAGTCTAGATATGTGTGTTATTAGCTTGGATATTTGTGTTAGCTTGGGTAAGTGTGTTAGTGTGGATATGTGTGTTTATTTGGATATGTGTGTTAGTGTGGATATGTGTGTTAGATTGTGTATGTGTGTTAGTTTGGATATGTGTGTTAGTGTGGGTATGTGTGTTAGTTTCGATATGTGCGTTAGTGTGGATATGTGTGTTAGTTTGGATATGTGTGTTAATGTGGGTATGTGTGTTAGTTTGGACATGTAGTTGAGTTTGGGTAAGTGTGTTAGTGTGGGTTTGTGTGTTAGTTTGGTTAGGTGTGTTAGTGTGGGTTTTTGTGTTAGTTTCAATATGTGTGTTAGTGTGGATATGTGTGTTAGTCTAGATATGTGTGTTATTAGCTTGGATATTTGTGTTAGCTTGGGTAAGTGTGTTAGTGTGGATATGTGTGTTAGTGTGGATATGTGTGTTAGTGTGGATATATGTGTTAGTGTGGATATGTGTGTTAGTTTGGATATGTGTGTTAATGTGGGTATGTGTGTTAGTGTGGGTATGTGTCTTAGTTTGGATATGTGCATTAGTTTGGATATGTGTTTTAGTGTGGGTATGTGTCTTAGTTTGGATATGTGCATTAGTTTGGATATGTGTGTTAGTGCGGGTATGTGTGTTAGTGTGAATGTGTGTTAGTTTGGATATGTGTGTTAGTGTGGGTATGTGTGTTAGTTTGGATATGTAGTTGAGTTTGGTTATGTGTGTTAGTGTGGGTTTTTGTGTTAGTTTCAATATGTGTGTTAGTGTGGATATGTGTGTTAGTCTAGATATGTGTGTTATTAGCTTGGATATTTGTGTTAGCTTGGGTAAGTGTGTTAGTGTGGATATGTGTGTTTATTTGGATATGTGTGTTAGTGTGGATATGTGTGTTAGATTGTGTATGTGTGTTAGTTTGGATATGTGTGTTAGTGTGGGTATGTGTGTTAGTTTCGATATGTGCGTTAGTGTGGATATGTGTGTTAGTTTGGATATGTGTGTTAATGTGGGTATGTGTGTTAGTTTGCATATGTGGGTTAGTTTTGGTAAGTGTGTTAGTTTGGATATGTGCAATAGTTTGGATATGTTTGTTAGTGTGGGTATGTGTGTTCGTGTGGATATGTGTGTTAGTGTGGGTACGTGTGTAAGTTTGGATATGTGTGTTAGTATGGATATGTGTGTTAGTTTAGATATGAGTGTTAGTGTGGATATGTGTGTTAGTTTGGATATGTGTGTTAGTGTGGGTATGTGTGTTAGTTTAGATATGATTGGTACTATTGGTATGTGTGTTATTAGTGTGGATACGTATTTTAGTTTGGATATGTGTGTTAGTGAGGGTTTTTGTGTTAGTTTCAATATGTGTGTTAGTGTGGATATGTGTGTTAGTCTACATATGTGTGTTATTAGTTTGGATATTTGTGTTAGCTTGGGTAAGTGTGTTAGTGTGGATATGTGTGTTTGTTTGGATATGTGTGTTAGATTGTGTATGTGTGTTAGTTTGTATATGTGTGTTAGTGTGGATATGTGTGTTAGTCAAGATATGTGTGTTATTAGCTTGGATATTTGTGTTAGCTTGGGCAAGTGTGTTAGTGTGGATATGTGTGTTTGTTTGGATGTGTGTTAGTGTGGATATGTGTGTTAGATGTATGTGTGTTAGTGTGTGTATGTGTGTTATTAGTTTGGATATGTGTGATAGTTTGGGTATGTGCGTTAGTGTGGATATGTGTGTTAGTTTAGATATGTGTGTTAATGTGGGTATGTGTGTTAGTTTGCATATGTGGGTTAGTCTGGGTAAGTGTGTTAGTTTGGATATGTGCAATAGTTTGAATATGTTTGTTAGTGTGGGTATGTGTGTTCGTGTGGATATGTGTGTTAGTGTGGGTATGTGTGTTAGTTTGGGTATGAATGTTAGTGAGGATATGTGTGTTAGTTTGGGTATGTGTATTAGTTCGGATATGTGTGGTAGTTCGGGTATGTGTATTAGTTCGGATATGTGTGTTAGTTCGGGTATGTGTATTAGTTCGGATATGTGTGTTAGTTTGAATATGTGTGTTATTGTGGGTATGTGTGGACATGTGTGTTAGTGTGGATATGTGTGTTAGTTTGGATATGTGTGTTAGTGTGGATATGTGTGTTAGTTTGGATATGTGTTTTAGTGTGGGTATGTGTGTTAGTTTAGATATGATTGGTACTATGGGTATGTGGGGTATTAGTGTGGATACGTGTGTTAGTTTGGATATGTGTGTTAGTATGGATATCTGTGTTAGTGTGGGTATGTGTGTTAGTTTGGATATGTAGTTGAGTTTGGTTAAGGGTGTTAGTGTGGGTTTGTGTGTCAGTTTGGTTATGTGTGTTAGTGTGGGTTTTGTGTTAGTTTCAATATGTGTGTTAGTGTGGATATGTGTGTTTGTCTAGATATGTGTGTTATTAGCTTGGATATTTGTGTTAGCTTGGGTAATTGTGTTAGTGTGGATATGTGAGTTTGTTTGGATATGTGTGTTAGTGTGGATATGTGTGATAGATTGTGTATGTGTGTTAGTTTGGATATGTGTGTTAGTGTGGATATGTGTGTTAGTGTGGGTATGTGTGTTAGTTTCGATATGTGCGTTAGTGTGGATATTTGTGTTAGTTTGGATATGTGTGTTAATGTGGGCATGTGTGTTAGTTTGCATATGTGGGTTAGTTTGGGTAAGTGTGTTAGTTTGGATATGTGCAATAGCTTGGATATGTTTGTTAGTGTGGGTATGTGTGTTCGTGTGGATATGTGTGTTAGTGTGGGTATGTGTGTTAGTTAGGATATGTGTGTTAGTTTGGGTATGTGCTTTAGTTTGGGTATGAATGTTAGTGTGGATATATGTGTTTGTTTGGGTATGTGTGTTTGTTTAGATATGATTGGTACTATGGGTATGTGTGTTATTAGTATGGATACGTATTTTAGTTTGGATATGTGTGTTAGTGAGGGTTTTTGTGTTAGTTTCAATATGTGTGTTAGTGTGGATATGTGTGTTAGTCTAGATATGTTTGTTATTAGCTTGGATATTTGTGTTAGCTTGGGTAAGTGTGTTAGTGTGGATATGTGTGTTTATTTGGATATGTGTGTTAGTGTGGATATGTGTGTTAGATTGTGTATGTGTGTTAGTTTGGATATGTGTGTTAGTGTGGGTATGTGTGTTAGTTTCGATATGTGCGTTAGTGTGGATATGTGTGTTAGTTTGGATATGTGTGTTAGTGTGGGTATGTGTGTTAGTTTCGATATGTGCGTTACTGTGGAAATGTGTGTTAGTTTGGATATGTGTGTTAATTTGGGTATGCGTGTTAGTTTGCATATGTGGGTTAGTTTGGGTAAGTGTGTTAGTTTGGATATGTGCAATAGTTTGGATATGTTTGTTAGTGTGGGTATGTGTGTTCGTGTGGATATGTGTGTTAGTGTGGGTATGTGTGTTAGTTTGGGTATGTGTGTTATTAGTATGGATACGTATTTTAGTTTGGATATGTGTGTTAGTGAGGGTTTTTGTGTTAGTTTCAATATGTGTGTTAGTGTGGATATTTGTGTTAGTCTCGATATGTGTGTTATTAGCTTGGATATTTGTGTTAGCTTGGGTAAGTGTGTTAGTGTGGATATGTGTGTTAGTTCGGGTATGTGTATTAGTTCGGATATGTGTGTTAGTTCGGGTATGTGTATTAGTTCGGATATGTGTGTTAGTTTGAATATGTGTGTTAGATTGGGTATGTGTGTTATTGTGGGTATGTGTGGACATGTGTGTTAGTTTGGATATGTGTGTTAGTGTGGATATGTGTGTTAGTTTGGATATGTGTGTTATTGTGGGTATGTGTGTTAGTTTAGATGTGATTGGAACTATGGGTATGTGTGTTATTAGTGTGGATACATGTGTTAGTTTGGATATGTGTGTTAGTTTGGATATGTAGTTGAGTTTGGTTAAGTGTGTTAGTGTGGGTTTGTGTGTTAGTTTGGTTATGTGTGTTAGTGTGGGTTTTTGTGTTAGTTTCAATATGTGTGTTAGTGTGGATATTTATGTTATTGTTATTGCTCGTGTTAGTTTGGATGAGTGTTAGTGTGGACATGTGTGTTAGTTTGGATATGTGTGTTAGTGTGGGTATGTGTGTTAGCTTAGATATGATTGGTACTATGGGTATGTGTGGTATTAGTGTGGATACGTGTGTTAGTTTGGATATGTGTGTTAGTTTAGATATGTGTGTTAGTGTGGGTATGTGTGTTAGTTTGGATATGTAGTTGAGTTTGGTTAAGTGTGTTAGTGTGGGTTTGTGTGTTAGTTTGGATATGTGTGTTAGTGTGGGTATGTGTGTTAGTTTAGATATGATTGGTACTATGGGTATGTGTGTTATTAGTGTGGATACGTGTCTTAGTTTGGATATGTGTGTTAGTTTGGATATGTGTGTTAGTGTGGGTATGTGTGTTAGTTTGGACATGTAGTTGAGTTTGGTTAAGTGTGTTAGTGTGGGTTTGTGTGTTAGTTTGGTTAGGTGTGTTAGTGTGGGTTTTTGTGTTAGTTTCAATATGTGTGTTAGTGTGGATATGTGTGTTAGTCTAGATATGTGTGTTATTAGCTTGGATATTTGTGTTAGCTTGGGTAAGTGTGTTAGTGTGGATATGTGTGTTAGTGTGGATATGTGTGTTAGTGTGGATATATGTGTTAGTGTGGATATGTGTGTTAGTTTGGATATGTGTGTTAATGTGGGTATGTGTGTTAGTGTGGGTATGTGTCTTAGTCTGGATATGTGCATTAGTTTGGATATGTGTGTTAGTGTGGGTATGTGTCTTAGTTTGGATATGTGCATTAGTTTGGATATGTGTGTTAGTGCGGGTATGTGTGTTAGTGTGAATATGTGTGTTAGTTTGGATATATGTGTTAGTGTGGCTATGTGTGTTAGTTTGGATATGTAGTTGAGTTTGGTTATGTGTGTTAGTGTGGGTTTTTGTGTTAGTTTCAATATGTGTGTTAGTGTGGATATGTGTGTTAGTCTAGATATGTGTGTTATTAGCTTGGATATTTGTGTTAGCTTGGGTAAGTGTGTTTGTGTGGATATGTGTGTTTATTTGGATATGTGTGTTAGTGTGGATATGTGTGTTAGATTGTGTATGTGTGTTAGTTTGGATATGTGTGTTAGTGTGAGTATGTGTGTTAGTTTCGATATGTGCGTTAGTGTGGATATGTGTGTTAGTTTGGATATGTGTGTTAATGTGGGTATGTGTGTTAGTTTGCATATGTGGGTTAGTTTGGGTAAGTGTGTTAGTTTGGATATGTGCAATAGTTTGGATATGTTTGTTAGTGTGGGTATGTGTGTTCGTGTGGATATGTGTGTTAGTGTGGGTACGTGTGTAAGTTTGGATATGTGTGTTAGTATGGATATGTGTGTTAGTTTAGATATGAGTGTTAGTGTGGATATGTGTGTTAGTTTGGATATGTGTGTTAGTGTGGGTATGTGTGTTAGTTTGGGTATGAGTGTTAGTGTGGATATATGTGTTAGTTTGGGTATGTGTGTTAGTTTAGATATGATTGGTACTATTGGTATGTGTGTTATTAGTGTGGATACGTATTTTAGTTTGGATATGTGTGTTAGTGATGGTTTTTGTGTTAGTTTCAATATGTGTGTTAGTGTGGATATGTGTGTTAGTCTACATATGTGTGTTATTAGTTTGGATATTTGTGTTAGCTTGGGTAAGTGTGTTAGTGTGGATATGTGTGTTTGTTTGGATATGTGTGTTAGATTGTGTATGTGTGTTAGTTTGTATATGTGTGTTAGTGTGGATATGTGTGTTAGTCTAGATATGTGTGTTATTAGCTTGGATATTTGTGTTAGCTTGGGTAAGTGTGTTAGTGTGGATATGTGTGTTAGTTTGGATATGTGTGTTAATGTGGGTATGTGTGTTAGTTTGCATATGTGGGTTAGTTTGGGTAAGTGTGTTAGTTTGGATATGTGCAATAGTTTGGATATGTTTGTTAGTGTGGGTATGTGTGTTCGTGTGGATATGTGTGTTAGTGTGGGTACGTGTGTAAGTTTGGATATGTGTGTTAGTATGGATATGTGTGTTAGTTTAGATATGAGTGTTAGTGTGGATATGTGTGTTAGTTTGGATATGTGTGTTAGTGTGGGTATGTGTGTTAGTTTGGGTATGAGTGTTAGTGTGGATATATGTGTTAGTTTGGGTATGTGTGTTAGTTTAGATATGATTGGTACTATTGGTATGTGTGTTATTAGTGTGGATACGTATTTTAGTTTGGATATGTGTGTTAGTGATGGTTTTTGTGTTAGTTTCAATATGTGTGTTAGTGTGGATATGTGTGTTAGTCTACATATGTGTGTTATTAGTTTGGATATTTGTGTTAGCTTGGGTAAGTGTGTTAGTGTGGATATGTGTGTTTGTTTGGATATGTGTGTTAGATTGTGTATGTGTGTTAGTTTGTATATGTGTGTTAGTGTGGATATGTGTGTTAGTCTAGATATGTGTGTTATTAGCTTGGATATTTGTGTTAGCTTGGGTAAGTGTGTTAGTGTGGATATGTGTGTTTGTTTGGATGTGTGTTAGTGTGGATATGTGTGTTAGATGTATGTGTGTTAGTGTGTGTATGTGTGTTATTAGTTTGGATATGTGTGATAGTTTGGGTATGTGCGTTAGTGTGGATATGTGTGTTAGTTTAGATATGTGTGTTAATGTGGGTATGTGTGTTAGTTTGCATATGTGGGTTAGTCTGGGTAAGTGTGTTAGTTTGGATATGTGCAATAGTTTGAATATGTTTGTTAGTGTGGGTATGTGTGTTCGTGTGGATATGTGTGTTAGTGTGGGTATGTGTGTTAGTTTGGGTATGAATGTTAGTGAGGATATGTGTGTTAGTTTGGGTATGTGTATTAGTTCGGATATGTGTGTTAGTTCGGGTATGTGTATTAGTTCGGATATGTGTGTTAGTTCGGGTATGTGTATTAGTTCGGATATGTGTGTTAGTTTGAATATGTGTGTTATTGTGGGTATGTGTGGACATGTGTGTTAGTGTGGATATGTGTGTTAGTTTGGAATATGTGTGTTAGTGTGGATATGTGTGTTAGTTTGGATATGTGTGTTAGTGTGGGTATGTGTGTTAGTTTAGATATGATTGGTACTATGGGTATGTGGGGTATTAGTGTGGATACGTGTGTTAGTTTGGATATGTGTGTTAGTATGGATATGTGTGTTAGTATGGATATGTGTGTTAGTGTGGATATGTGTGTTAGTTTGGATATGTGTGTTAGTGTGGGTATGTGTGTTAGTTTAGATATGATTGGTACTATGGGTATGTGGGGTATTAGTGTGGATACGTGTGTTAGTTTGGATATGTGTGTTACTATGGATATGTGTGTTAGTGTGGGTATGTGTGTTAGTTTGGATATGTAGTTGAGTTTGGTTAAGTGTGTTAGTGTGGGTTTGTGTGTCAGTTTGGTTATGTGTGTTAGTGTGGGTTTTTGTGTTAGTTTCAATATGTGTGTTAGTGTGGATATGTGTGTTTGTCTAGATATGTGTGTTATTAGCTTGGATATTTGTGTTAGCTTGGGTAAGTGTGTTAGTGTGGATATGTGAGTTTGTTTGGATATGTGTGTTAGTGTGGATATGTGTGTTAGATTGTGTATGTGTGTTAGTTTGGATATGTGTGTTAGTGTGGATATGTGTGTTAGTGTGGGTATGTGTGTTAGTTTCGATATGTGCGTTAGTGTGGATATTTGTGTTAGTTTGGATATGTGTGTTAATGTGGGCATGTGTGTTAGTTTGCATATGTGGGTTAGTTTGGGTAAGTGTGTTAGTTTGGATATGTGCAATAGCTTGGATATGTTTGTTAGTGTGGGTATGTGTGTTCGTGTGGATATGTGTGTTAGTGTGGGTATGTGTGTTAGTTAGGATATGTGTGTTAGTTTGGGTATGTGCTTTAGTTTGGGTATGAATGTTAGTGTGGATATATGTGTTTGTTTGGGTATGTGTGTTAGTTTAGATATGATTGGTACTATGGGTATGTGTGTTATTAGTATGGATACGTATTTTAGTTTGGATATGTGTGTTATTGAGGGTTTTTGTGTTAGTTTCAATATGTGTGTTAGTGTGGATATGTGTGTTAGTCTAGATATGTGTGTTATTAGCTTGGATATTTGTGTTAGCTTGGGTAAGTGTGTTAGTGTGGATATGTGTGTTTATTTGGATATGTGTGTTAGTGTGGATATGTGTGTTAGATTGTGTATGTGTGTTAGTTTGGATATGTGTGTTAGTGTGGGTATGTGTGTTAGTTTCGATATGTGCGTTAGTTTGGATATGTGTGTTAGTTTGGATATGTGTGTTAGTGTGGGTATGTGTGTTAGTTTCGATATGTGCGTTACTGTGGAAATGTGTGTTAGTTTGGATATGTGTGTTAATTTGGGTATGCGTGTTAGTTTGCATATGTGGGTTAGTTTGGGTAAGTGTGTTAGTTTGGATATGTGCAATAGTTTGGATTTGTTTGTTAGTGTAGGTATGTGTGTTCGTGTGGATATGTGTGTTAGTGTGGGTATGTGTGTTAGTTTGGGTATGTGTGTTAGTTTGGATATGTGCATTAGTTTGGATATGTGTGTTAGTGTGGGTATGTCTGTTAGTTTGGATATGTGTGTTAGTGTGGGTATGTGTGTTAGTGTGGGTTTTTGTGTTAGTTTGGTTATGTGTGTTAGTGTGGGTTTTTGTGTTAGTTTCAATATGCGTGTTAGTGTGGATATGTATGTTATTGTTATTGCTCGTGTTAGTTTGGATGAGTGTTAGTGTGGACATGTGTGTTAGTTTGGATATGTGTGTTAGTGTGGGTATGTGTGTTAGTTTAGATATGATTGGTACTATGGGTATGTGTGTTATTAGTGTGGATACGTGTGTTAGTTTGGATGTGTGTGTTAGTGTGGGTATATGTGTTAGTTTGGATATGTAGTTGAGTTTGGTTAAGTGTGTTAGTGTGGGTTTGTGTGTTAGTTTGGTTATGTGTGTTAGTGTGTTTTTGTGTTAGTTTCAATATGTTTGTTAGTGTGGATATTTATGTTATTGTTATTATTCGTGTTAGTTTGGATGTGTGTTAGTGTGGATTTGTGTTAGTTTGGATATGTGTGTTAGTGTGGATATGTGTGTTAGTTTGGATATGTGTGTTAGTTTGGATACGTGTGTTAGTGTGGATATATGTGTTAGTTTGGATATGTCCTAGTTTGGATAGGTGTGTTAGTTTGGGTATGTGTGTTAGTGTGGATATGTGTGTAAGTTTGGATATGTGTGTTAGTATGGATATGTGTGTTAGTTTAGATATGAGTGTTAGTGTGGATATGTGTGTTAGTTTGGATATGTGTGTTAGTGTGGGTATGTGTGTTAGTTTAGATATGATTGGTACTATGGGTATGTGTGTTATTAGTGTGGATACGTGTCTTATTTTGGATATGTGTGTTAGTTTGGATATGTGTGTTAGTGTGGGTGTGTGTGTTAGTTTGGATATGTAGTTGAGTTTGGTTAAGTGTGTTAGTGTGGGTTTGTGTGTTAGTTTGGTTAGGTGTGTTAGTGTGGGTTTTTGTGTTAGTTTCAATATGTGTGTTAGTGTGGATATGTGTGTTAGTCTAGATATGTGTGTTATTAGCTTGGATATTTGTGTTAGCTTGGGTAAGTGTGTTAGTGTGGATATGTGTGTTTGTTTGGATATGTGTGTTAGTGTGGATATATGTGTTAGTGCGGATATGTGTGTTAGTTTGGATATGTATGTTGATGTGGGTATGTGTGTTAGTGTGGGTATGTGTCTTAGTTTGGATATGTGCATTAGTTTGGATATGTATGTTAGTGTGGGTATGTGTCTTAGTTTGGATATGTGCATTAGTTTGGATATGTGTGTTAGTGCGGGTATGTGTGTTAGTGTGAATATGTGTGTTAGTTTGGATATGTGTGTTAGTTTGGGTAAGTGTGTTAGTTTGGATATGTGCAATAGTTTGGATATGTTTGTTAGTGTGGGTATGTGTGTTCGTGTGGATATGTGTGTTAGTGTGGGTACGTGTGTAAGTTTGGATATGTGTGTTAGTATGGATATGTGTGTTAGTTTAGATATGAGTGTTAGTGTGGATATGTGTGTTAGTTTGGATATGTGTGTTAGTGTGGGTATGTGTGTTAGTTTGGGTATGAGTGTTAGTGTGGATATATGTGTTAGTTTGGGTATGTGTGTTAGTTTAGATATGATTGGTACTATGGGTATGTGTGTTATTAGTGTGGATACGTATTTTAGTTTGGATATGTGTGTTAGTGAGGGTTTTTGTGTTAGTTTCAATATGTGTGTTAGTGTGGATATGTGTGTTAGTCTAAATATGTGTGTTATTAGTTTGGATATTTGTGTTAGCTTGGGTAAGTGTGTTAGTGTGGATATGTGTGTTTGTTTGGATATGTGTGTTAGATTGTGTATGTGTGTTAGTTCGGATATGTGTGTTAGTTCGGGTATGTGTATTAGTTCGGATATGTGTGTTAGTTCGGGTATGTGTATTAGTTCGGATATGTGTTTTAGTTTGAATATGTGTGTTAGATTGGGTATGTGTGTTATTGTGGGTATGTTTGGACATGTGTGTTAGTGTGGATATGTGTGTTAGTTTGGATATGTGTGTTAGTGTGGATATGTGTGTTAGTGTGGACATGTGTGTTAGTGTGGACATGTGTGTTAGTTTGGATATGTGTGTTAGTGTGGATATGTGTGTAAGTTTGGATATGTGTGTTAGTATGGATATGTGTGTTAGTTTAGATATGAGTGTTAGTGTGGATATGTGTGTTAGTTTGGATATGTGTGTTAGTGTGGGTATGTGTGTTAGTTTAGATATGATTGGTACTATGGGTATGTGTGTTATTAGTGTGGATACGTGTCTTATTTTGGATATGTGTGTTAGTTTGGATATGTGTGTTAGTGTGGGTGTGTGTGTTAGTTTGGATATGTAGTTGAGTTTGGTTAAGTGTGTTAGTGTGGGTTTGTGTGTTAGTTTGGTTAGGTGTGTTAGTGTGGGTTTTTGTGTTAGTTTCAATATGTGTGTTAGTGTGGATATGTGTGTTAGTCTAGATATGTGTGTTATTAGCTTGGATATTTGTGTTAGCTTGGGTAAGTGTGTTAGTGTGGATATGTGTGTTTGTTTGGATATGTGTGTTAGTGTGGATATATGTGTTAGTGCGGATATGTGTGTTAGTTTGGATATGTGTGTTGATGTGGGTATGTGTGTTAGTGTGGGTATGTGTCTTAGTTTGGATATGTGCATTAGTTTGGATATGTATGTTAGTGTGGGTATGTGTCTTAGTTTGGATATGTGCATTAGTTTGGATATGTGTGTTAGTGCGGGTATGTGTGTTAGTGTGAATATGTGTGTTAGTTTGGATATGTGTGTTAGTTTGGGTAAGTGTGTTAGTTTGGATATGTGCAATAGTTTGGATATGTTTGTTAGTGTGGGTATGTGTGTTCGTGTGGATATGTGTGTTAGTGTGGGTACGTGTGTTAGCTTGGATATGTGTGTTAGTGTGGGTATGTGTGTTAGTTTGGGTATGAGTGTTAGTGTGGATATATGTGTTAGTTTGGGTATGTGTGTTAGTTTAGATATGATTGGTACTATGGGTATGTGTGTTATTAGTGTGGATACGTATTTTAGTTTGGATATGTGTGTTAGTGAGGGTTTTTGTGTTAGTTTCAATATGTGTGTTAGTGTGGATATGTGTGTTAGTCTAAATATGTGTGTTATTAGTTTGGATATTTGTGTTAGCTTGGGTAAGTGTGTTAGTGTGGATATGTGTGTTTGTTTGGATATGTGTGTTAGATTGTGTATGTGTGTTAGTTTGGATATGTGTGTTAGTGTGGATATGTGTGTTAGTCTAGATATGTGTGTTATTAGCTTGGATATTTGTGTTAGTTTGGGTAAGTGTGTTAGTGTGGATATGTGTGTTTGTTTGGATGTGTGTTAGTGTGGATATGTTTGTTAGATGTATGTGTGTTAGTGTGTGTATGTGTGTTATTAGTTTGGATATGTGTGATAGTTTGGGTATGTGCGTTAGTGTGGATATGTGTGTTAGTTTAGAAATGTGTGTTAATGTGGGTATGTGTGTTAGTTTGCATATGTGGGTTAGTCTGGGTAAGTGTGTTAGTTTGGATATGTGCAATAGTTTGAATATGTTTGTTAGTGTGGGTATGTGTGTTAGTGTGGGTATGTGTGTTAGTTTGGGTATGAATGTTAGTGAGGATATATGTGTTAGTTTGGGTATGTGTATTAGTTCGGATATGTGTGTTAGTTCGGGTATGTGTATTAGTTCGGATATGTGTGTTAGTTCGGGTATGTGTATTAGTTCGGATATGTGTTTTAGTTTGAATATGTGTGTTAGATTGGGTATGTGTGTTATTGTGGGTATGTGTGGACATGTGTGTTAGTGTGGATATATGTGTTAGTTTGGATATGTGTGTTAGTGTGGATATGTGTGTTAGTGTGGACATGTGTGTTAGTGTGGACATGTGTGTTAGTTTGGATATGTGTGTTAGTGTGGGTATGTGTGTTAGTTTAGATATGATTGGTACTATGGGTATGTGTGGTATTAGTGTGGATACGTGTGTTAGTTTGGATATGTGTGTTAGTATGGATATGTGTGTTAGTGTGGGTATGTGTGTTAGTTTGGATATGTAGTTGAGTTTGGTTAAGTGTGTTAGTGTGGGTTTGTGTGTCAATTTGGTTATGTGTGTTAGTGTGGGTTTTTGTGTTAGTTTCAATATGTGTGTTAGTGTGGATATGTGTGTTTGTCTAGATATGTGTGTTATTAGCTTGGATATTTGTTTTAGCTTGGGTAAGTGTGTTAGTGTGGATATGTGAGTTTGTTTGGATATGTGTGTTAGTGTGGATATGTGTGTTAGATTGTGTATGTGTGTTAGTTTGGATATGTGTGTTAGTGTGGATATGTGTGTTAGTGTGGGTATGTGTGTTAGTTTCGATATGTGCGTTAGTGTGGATATTTGTGTTAGTTTGGATATGTGTGTTAATGTGGGCATGTGTGTTAGTTTGCATATGTGGGTTAGTTTGGGTAAGTGTGTTAGTTTGGATATGTGCGATAGCTTGGATATGTTTGTTAGTGTGGGTATGTGTGTTCGTGTGGATATGTGTGTTAGTGTGGGTATGTGTGTTAGTTTGGGTATGAATGTTAGTGAGGATATATGTGTTAGTTTGGGTATGTGTATTAGTTCGGATATGTGTGTTAGTTCGGGTATGTGTATTAGTTCGGATATGTGTGTTAGTTCGGGTATGTGTATTAGTTCGGATATGTGTTTTAGTTTGAATATGTGTGTTAGATTGGGTATGTGTGTTATTGTGGGTATGTGTGGACATGTGTGTTAGTGTGGATATGTGTGTTAGTTTGGATATGTGTGTTAGTGTGGATATGTGTGTTAGTGTGGACATGTGTGTTAGTGTGGACATGTGTGTTAGTTTGGATATGTGTGTTAGTGTGGGTATGTGTGTTAGTTTAGATATGATGGTACTATGGGTATGTGTGGTATTAGTGTGGATACGTGTGTTAGTTTGGATATGTGTGTTAGTATGGATATGTGTGTTAGTGTGGGTATGTGTGTTAGTTTGGATATGTAGTTGAGTTTGGTTAAGTGTGTTAGTGTGGGTTTGTGTGTCAATTTGGTTATGTGTGTTAGTGTGGGTTTTTGTGTTAGTTTCAATATGTGTGTTAGTGTGGATATGTGTGTTTGTCTAGATATGTGTGTTATTAGCTTGGATATTTGTTTTAGCTTGGGTAAGTGTGTTAGTGTGGATATGTGAGTTTGTTTGGATATGTGTGTTAGTGTGGATATGTGTGTTAGATTGTGTATGTGTGTTAGTTTGGATATGTGTGTTAGTGTGGATATGTGTGTTAGTGTGGGTATGTGTGTTAGTTTCGATATGTGCGTTAGTGTGGATATTTGTGTTAGTTTGGATATGTGTGTTAATGTGGGCATGTGTGTTAGTTTGCATATGTGGGTTAGTTTGGGTAAGTGTGTTAGTTTGGATATGTGCGATAGCTTGGATATGTTTGTTAGTGTGGGTATGTGTGTTCGTGTGGATATGTGTGTTAGTGTGGGTATGTGTGTTAGTTAGGATATGTGTGTTAGTTTGGGTATGTGCTTTAGTTTGGGTATGAATGTTAGTGTGGATATATGTGTTTGTTTGGGTATGTGTGTTAGTTTAGATATGATTGGTACTATGGGTATGTGTGTTATTAGTATGGATACGTATTTTAGTTTGGATATGTGTGTTAGTGAGGGTTTTTGTGTTAGTTTCAATATGTGTGTTAGTGTGGATATTTGTGTTAGTCTCGATATGTGTGTTATTAGCTTGGATATTTGTGTTAGCTTGGGTAAGTGTGTTAGTGTGGATATGTGTGTTAGTTCGGGTATGTGTATTAGTTCGGATATGTGTGTTAGTTCGGGTATGTGTATTAGTTCGGATATGTGTGTTAGTTTGAATATGTGTGTTAGATTGGGTATGTGTGTTATTGTGGGTATGTGTGGACATGTGTGTTAGTTTGGATATGTGTGTTAGTGTGGATATGTGTGTTAGTTTGGATATGTGTGTTATTGTGGGTATGTGTGTTAGTTTAGATGTGATTGGAACTATGGGTATGTGTGTTATTAGTGTGGATACATGTGTTAGTTTGGATATGTGTGTTAGTTTGGATATGTAGTTGAGTTTGGTTAAGTGTGTTTGTGTGGGTTTGTGTGTTAGTTTGGTTATGTGTGTTAGTGTGGGTTTTTGTGTTAGTTTCAATATGTGTGTTAGTGTGGATATTTATGTTATTGTTATTGCTCGTGTTAGTTTGGATGAGTGTTAGTGTGGACATGTGTGTTAGTTTGGATATGTGTGTTAGTGTGGGTATGTGTGTTAGTTTAGATATGATTGGTACTATGGGTATGTGTGGTATTAGTGTGGATACCTGTGTTAGTTTGGATATGTGTGTTAGTTTAGATATGTGTGTTAGTGTGGGTATGTGTGTTAGTTTGGATATGTAGTTGAGTTTGGTTAAGTGTGTTAGTGTGGGTTTGTGTGTCAGTTTGGTTATGTGTGTTAGTGTGGGTTTTTGTGTTAGTTTCAATATGTGTGTTAGTGTGGATATGTGTGTTTGTTTGGATATGTGTGTTAGATTGTGTATGTGTGTTAGTTTGGATATGTGTGTTAGTGTGGATATGTGTGTTAGTCTAGATATGTGTGTTATTAGCTTGGATATTTGTGTTAGCTTGGGTAAGTGTGTTAGTGTGGATATGTGTGTTTGTTTGGATGTGTGTTAGTGTGGATATGTGTGTTAGATGTATGTGTGTTAGTGTGTGTATGTGTGTTATTAGTTTGGATATGTGTGATAGTTTGGGTATGTGCGTTAGTGTGGATATGTGTGTTAGTTTAGATATGTGTGTTAATGTGGGTATGTGTGTTAGTTTGCATATGTGGGTTAGTCTGGTTAAGTGTGTTAGTTTGGATATGTGCAATAGTTTGAATATGTTTGTTAGTGTGGGTATGTGTGTTCGTGTGGATATGTGTGTTAGTGTGGGTATGTGTGTTAGTTTGGGTATGAATGTTAGTGAGGATATGTGTGTTAGTTTGGGTATGTGTATTAGTTCGGATATGTGTGTTAGTTCGGGTATGTGTATTAGTTCGGATATGTGTGTTAGTTCGGGTATGTGTATTAGTTCGGATATGTGTGTTAGTTTGAATATGTGTGTTATTGTGGGTATGTGTGGACATGTGTGTTAGTGTGGATATGTGTGTTAGTTTGGAATATGTGTGTTAGTGTGGATATGTGTGTTAGTTTGGATATGTGTGTTAGTGTGGGTATGTGTGTTAGTTTAGATATGATTGGTACTATGGGTATATGGGGTATTAGTGTGGATACGTGTGTTAGTTTGGATATGTGTGTTAGTATGGATATGTGTGTTAGTGTGGATATGTGTGTTAGTGTGGATATATGTGTTAGTGCGGATATGTGTGTTAGTTTGGATATGTGTGTTGATGTGGGTATGTGTGTTAGTGTGGGTATGTGTCTTAGTTTGGATATGTGCATTAGTTTGGATATGTATGTTAGTGTGGGTATGTGTCTTAGTTTGGATATGTGCATTAGTTTGGATATGTGTGTTAGTGCGGGTATGTGTGTTAGTGTGAATATGTGTGTTAGTTTGGATATGTGTGTTAGTTTGGGTAAGTGTGTTAGTTTGGATATGTGCAATAGTTTGGATATGTTTGTTAGTGTGGGTATGTGTGTTCGTGTGGATATGTGTGTTAGTGTGGGTACGTGTGTAAGTTTGGATATGTGTGTTAGTATGGATATGTGTGTTAGTTTAGATATGAGTGTTAGTGTGGATATGTGTGTTAGCTTGGATATGTGTGTTAGTGTGGGTATGTGTGTTAGTTTGGGTATGAGTGTTAGTGTGGATATATGTGTTAGTTTGGGTATGTGTGTTAGTTTAGATATGATTGGTACTATGGGTATGTGTGTTATTAGTGTGGATACGTATTTTAGTTTGGATATGTGTGTTAGTGAGGGTTTTTGTGTTAGTTTCAATATGTGTGTTAGTGTGGATATGTGTGTTAGTCTAAATATGTGTGTTATTAGTTTGGATATTTGTGTTAGCTTGGGTAAGTGTGTTAGTGTGGATATGTGTGTTTGTTTGGATATGTGTGTTAGATTGTGTATGTGTGTTAGTTTGGATATGTGTGTTAGTGTGGATATGTGTGTTAGTCTAGATATGTGTGTTATTAGCTTGGATATTTGTGTTAGTTTGGGTAAGTGTGTTAGTGTGGATATGTGTGTTTGTTTGGATGTGTGTTAGTGTGGATATGTTTGTTAGATGTATGTGTGTTAGTGTGTGTATGTGTGTTATTAGTTTGGATATGTGTGATAGTTTGGGTATGTGCGTTAGTGTGGATATGTGTGTTAGTTTAGAAATGTGTGTTAATGTGGGTATGTGTGTTAGTTTGCATATGTGGGTTAGTCTGGGTAAGTGTGTTAGTTTGGATATGTGCAATAGTTTGAATATGTTTGTTAGTGTGGGTATGTGTGTTAGTGTGGGTATGTGTGTTAGTTTGGGTATGAATGTTAGTGAGGATATATGTGTTAGTTTGGGTATGTGTATTAGTTCGGATATGTGTGTTAGTTCGGGTATGTGTATTAGTTCGGATATGTGTGTTAGTTCGGGTATGTGTATTAGTTCGGATATGTGTTTTAGTTTGAATATGTGTGTTAGATTGGGTATGTGTGTTATTGTGGGTATGTGTGGACATGTGTGTTAGTGTGGATATGTGTGTTAGTTTGGATATGTGTGTTAGTGTGGATATGTGTGTTAGTGTGGACATGTGTGTTAGTGTGGACATGTGTGTTAGTTTGGATATGTGTGTTAGTGTGGGTATGTGTGTTAGTTTAGATATGATTGGTACTATGGGTATGTGTGGTATTAGTGTGGATACGTGTGTTAGTTTGGATATGTGTGTTAGTATGGATATGTGTGTTAGTGTGGGTATGTGTGTTAGTTTGGATATGTAGTTGAGTTTGGTTAAGTGTGTTAGTGTGGGTTTGTGTGTCAATTTGGTTATGTGTGTTAGTGTGGGTTTTTGTGTTAGTTTCAATATGTGTGTTAGTGTGGATATGTGTGTTTGTCTAGATATGTGTGTTATTAGCTTGGATATTTGTTTTAGCTTGGGTAAGTGTGTTAGTGTGGATATGTGAGTTTGTTTGGATATGTGTGTTAGTGTGGATATGTGTGTTAGATTGTGTATGTGTGTTAGTTTGGATATGTGTGTTAGTGTGGATATGTGTGTTAGTGTGGGTATGTGTGTTAGTTTCGATATGTGCGTTAGTGTGGATATTTGTGTTAGTTTGGATATGTGTGTTAATGTGGGCATGTGTGTTAGTTTGCATATGTGGGTTAGTTTGGGTAAGTGTGTTAGTTTGGATATGTGCGATAGCTTGGATATGTTTGTTAGTGTGGGTATGTGTGTTCGTGTGGATATGTGTGTTAGTGTGGGTATGTGTGTTAGTTTGGGTATGAATGTTAGTGAGGATATATGTGTTAGTTTGGGTATGTGTATTAGTTCGGATATGTGTGTTAGTTCGGGTATGTGTATTAGTTCGGATATGTGTGTTAGTTCGGGTATGTGTATTAGTTCGGATATTTGTTTTAGTTTGAATATGTGTGTTAGATTGGGTATGTGTGTTATTGTGGGTATGTGTGGACATGTGTGTTAGTGTGGATATGTGTGTTAGTTTGGATATGTGTGTTAGTGTGGATATGTGTGTTAGTGTGGACATGTGTGTTAGTGTGGACATGTGTGTTAGTTTGGATATGTGTGTTAGTGTGGGTATGTGTGTTAGTTTAGATATGATGGTACTATGGGTATGTGTGGTATTAGTGTGGATACGTGTGTTAGTTTGGATATGTGTGTTAGTATGGATATGTGTGTTAGTGTGGGTATGTGTGTTAGTTTGGATATGTAGTTGAGTTTGGTTAAGTGTGTTAGTGTGGGTTTGTGTGTCAATTTGGTTATGTGTGTTAGTGTGGGTTTTTGTGTTAGTTTCAATATGTGTGTTAGTGTGGATATGTGTGTTTGTCTAGATATGTGTGTTATTAGCTTGGATATTTGTTTTAGCTTGGGTAAGTGTGTTAGTGTGGATATGTGAGTTTGTCTGGATATGTGTGTTAGTGTGGATATGTGTGTTAGATTGTGTATGTGTGTTAGTTTGGATATGTGTGTTAGTGTGGATATGTGTGTTAGTGTGGGTATGTGTGTTAGTTTCGATATGTGCGTTAGTGTGGATATTTGTGTTAGTTTGGATATGTGTGTTAATGTGGGCATGTGTGTTAGTTTGCATATGTGGGTTAGTTTGGGTAAGTGTGTTAGTTTGGATATGTGCGATAGCTTGGATATGTTTGTTAGTGTGGGTATGTGTGTTCGTGTGGATATGTGTGTTAGTGTGGGTATGTGTGTTAGTTAGGATATGTGTGTTAGTTTGGGTATGTGCTTTAGTTTGGGTATGAATGTTAGTGTGGATATATGTGTTTGTTTGGGTATGTGTGTTAGTTTAGATATGATTGGTACTATGGGTATGTGTGTTATTAGTATGGATACGTATTTTAGTTTGGATATGTGTGTTAGTGAGGGTTTTTGTGTTAGTTTCAATATGTGTGTTAGTGTGGATATTTGTGTTAGTCTCGATATGTGTGTTATTAGCTTGGATATTTGTGTTAGCTTGGGTAAGTGTGTTAGTGTGGATATGTGTGTTAGTTCGGGTATGTGTATTAGTTCGGATATGTGTGTTAGTTCGGGTATGTGTATTAGTTCGGATATGTGTGTTAGTTTGAATATGTGTGTTAGATTGGGTATGTGTGTTATTGTGGGTATGTGTGGACATGTGTGTTAGTTTGGATATGTGTGTTAGTGTGGATATGTGTGTTAGTTTGGATATGTGTGTTATTGTGGGTATGTGTGTTAGTTTAGATGTGATTGGAACTATGGGTATGTGTGTTATTAGTGTGGATACATGTGTTAGTTTGGATATGTGTGTTAGTTTGGATATGTAGTTGAGTTTGGTTAAGTGTGTTTGTGTGGGTTTGTGTGTTAGTTTGGTTATGTGTGTTAGTGTGGGTTTTTGTGTTAGTTTCAATATGTGTGTTAGTGTGGATATTTATGTTATTGTTATTGCTCGTGTTAGTTTGGATGAGTGTTAGTGTGGACATGTGTGTTAGTTTGGATATGTGTGTTAGTGTGGGTATGTGTGTTAGTTTAGATATGATTGGTACTATGGGTATGTGTGGTATTAGTGTGGATACCTGTGTTAGTTTGGATATGTGTGTTAGTTTAGATATGTGTGTTAGTGTGGGTATGTGTGTTAGTTTGGATATGTAGTTGAGTTTGGTTAAGTGTGTTAGTGTGGGTTTGTGTGTCAGTTTGGTTATGTGTGTTAGTGTGGGTTTTTGTGTTAGTTTCAATATGTGTGTTAGTGTGGATATGTGTGTTTGTTTGGATATGTGTGTTAGATTGTGTATGTGTGTTAGTTTGGATATGTGTGTTAGTGTGGATATGTGTGTTAGTCTAGATATGTGTGTTATTAGCTTGGATATTTGTGTTAGCTTGGGTAAGTGTGTTAGTGTGGATATGTGTGTTTGTTTGGATGTGTGTTAGTGTGGATATGTGTGTTAGATGTATGTGTGTTAGTGTGTGTATGTGTGTTATTAGTTTGGATATGTGTGATAGTTTGGGTATGTGCGTTAGTGTGGATATGTGTGTTAGTTTAGATATGTGTGTTAATGTGGGTATGTGTGTTAGTTTGCATATGTGGGTTAGTCTGGTTAAGTGTGTTAGTTTGGATATGTGCAATAGTTTGAATATGTTTGTTAGTGTGGGTATGTGTGTTCGTGTGGATATGTGTGTTAGTGTGGGTATGTGTGTTAGTTTGGGTATGAATGTTAGTGAGGATATGTGTGTTAGTTTGGGTATGTGTATTAGTTCGGATATGTGTGTTAGTTCGGGTATGTGTATTAGTTCGGATATGTGTGTTAGTTCGGGTATGTGTATTAGTTCGGATATGTGTGTTAGTTTGAATATGTGTGTTATTGTGGGTATGTGTGGACATGTGTGTTAGTGTGGATATGTGTGTTAGTTTGGAATATGTGTGTTAGTGTGGATATGTGTGTTAGTTTGGATATGTGTGTTAGTGTGGGTATGTGTGTTAGTTTAGATATGATTGGTACTATGGGTATATGGGGTATTAGTGTGGATACGTGTGTTAGTTTGGATATGTGTGTTAGTATGGATATGTGTGTTAGTATGGATATGTGTGTTAGTGTGGATATGTGTGTTAGTTTGGATATGTGTGTTAGTGTGGGTATGTGTGTTAGTTTAGATATGATTGGTACTATGGGTATGTGGGGTATTAGTGTGGATACGTGTGTTAGTTTGGATATGTGTGTTACTATGGATATGTGTGTTAGTGTGGGTATGTGTGTTAGTTTGGATATGTAGTTGAGTTTGGTTAAGTGTGTTAGTGTGGGTTTGTGTGTCAGTTTGGTTATGTGTGTTAGTGTGGGTTTTTGTGTTAGTTTCAATATGTGTGTTAGTGTGGATATGTGTGTTTGTCTAGATATGTGTGTTATTAGCTTGGATATTTGTGTTAGCTTGGGTAAGTGTGTTAGTGTGGATATGTGAGTTTGTTTGGATATGTGTGTTAGTGTGGATATGTGTGTTAGATTGTGTATGTGTGTTAGTTTGGATATGTGTGTTAGTGTGGATATGTGTGTTAGTGTGGGTATGTGTGTTAGTTTCGATATGTGCGTTAGTGTGGATATTTGTGTTAGTTTGGATATGTGTGTTAATGTGGGCATGTGTGTTAGTTTGCATATGTGGGTTAGTTTGGGTAAGTGTGTTAGTTTGGATATGTGCAATAGCTTGGATATGTTTGTTAGTGTGGGTATGTGTGTTTGTGTGGATATGTGTGTTAGTGTGGGTATGTGTGTTAGTTAGGATATGTGTGTTAGTTTGGGTATGTGCTTTAGTTTGGGTATGAATGTTAGTGTGGATATATGTGTTTGTTTGGGTATGTGTGTTAGTTTAGATATGATTGGTACTATGGGTATGTGTGTTATTAGTATGGATACGTATTTTAGTTTGGATATGTGTGTTATTGAGGGTTTTTGTGTTAGTTTCAATATGTGTGTTAGTGTGGATATGTGTGTTAGTCTAGATATGTGTGTTATTAGCTTGGATATTTGTGTTAGCTTGGGTAAGTGTGTTAGTGTGGATATGTGTGTTTATTTGGATATGTGTGTTAGTGTGGATATGTGTGTTAGATTGTGTATGTGTGTTAGTTTGGATATGTGTGTTAGTGTGGGTATGTGTGTTAGTTTCGATATGTGCGTTAGTTTGGATCTGTGTGTTAGTTTGGATATGTGTGTTAGTGTGGGTATGTGTGTTAGTTTCGATATGTGCGTTACTGTGGAAATGTGTGTTAGTTTGGATATGTGTGTTAATTTGGGTATGCGTGTTAGTTTGCATATGTGGGTTAGTTTGGGTAAGTGTGTTAGTTTGGATATGTGCAATAGTTTGGATATGTTTGTTAGTGTGGGTATGTGTGTTCGTGTGGATATGTGTGTTAGTGTGGGTATGTGTGTTAGTTTGGGTATGTGTGTTAGTTTGGATATGTGCATTAGTTTGGATATGTGTGTTAGTGTGGGTATGTCTGTTAGTTTGGATATGTGTGTTAGTGTGGGTATGTGTGTTAGTGTGGGTTTTTGTGTTAGTTTGGTTATGTGTGTTAGTGTGGGTTTTTGTGTTAGTTTCAATATGCGTGTTAGTGTGGATATGTATGTTATTGTTATTGCTCGTGTTAGTTTGGATGAGTGTTAGTGTGGACATGTGTGTTAGTTTGGATATGTGTGTTAGTGTGGGTATGTGTGTTAGTTTAGATATGATTGGTACTATGGGTATGTGTGTTATTAGTGTGGATACGTGTGTTAGTTTGGATGTGTGTGTTAGTGTGGGTATATGTGTTAGTTTGGATATGTAGTTGAGTTTGGTTAAGTGTGTTAGTGTGGGTTTGTGTGTTAGTTTGGTTATGTGTGTTAGTGTGTTTTTGTGTTAGTTTCAATATGTTTGTTAGTGTGGATATTTATGTTATTGTTATTATTCGTGTTAGTTTGGATGTGTGTTAGTGTGGATTTGTGTTAGTTTGGATATGTGTGTTAGTGTGGATATGTGTGTTAGTTTGGATATGTGTGTTAGTTTGGATACGTGTGTTAGTGTGGATATATGTGTTAGTTTGGATATGTCCTAGTTTGGATAGGTGTGTTAGTTTGGGTATGTGTGTTAGTGTGGATATGTGTGTAAGTTTGGATATGTGTGTTAGTATGGATATGTGTGTTAGTTTAGATATGTGTGTTAGTGTGGGTATGTGTGTTAGTTTGGGTATGAATGTTAGTGAGGATATATGTGTTAGTTTGGGTATGTGTATTAGTTCGGATATGTGTGTTAGTTCGGGTATGTGTATTAGTTCGGATATGTGTGTTAGTTCGGGTATGTGTATTAGTTCGGATATGTGTTTTAGTTTGAATATGTGTGTTAGATTGGGTATGTGTGTTATTGTGGGTATGTGTGGACATGTGTGTTAGTGTGGATATATGTGTTAGTTTGGATATGTGTGTTAGTGTGGATATGTGTGTTAGTGTGGACATGTGTGTTAGTGTGGACATGTGTGTTAGTTTGGATATGTGTGTTAGTGTGGGTATGTGTGTTAGTTTAGATATGATTGGTACTATGGGTATGTGTGGTATTAGTGTGGATACGTGTGTTAGTTTGGATATGTGTGTTAGTATGGATATGTGTGTTAGTGTGGGTATGTGTGTTAGTTTGGATATGTAGTTGAGTTTGGTTAAGTGTGTTAGTGTGGGTTTGTGTGTCAATTTGGTTATGTGTGTTAGTGTGGGTTTTTGTGTTAGTTTCAATATGTGTGTTAGTGTGGATATGTGTGTTTGTCTAGATATGTGTGTTATTAGCTTGGATATTTGTTTTAGCTTGGGTAAGTGTGTTAGTGTGGATATGTGAGTTTGTTTGGATATGTGTGTTAGTGTGGATATGTGTGTTAGATTGTGTATGTGTGTTAGTTTGGATATGTGTGTTAGTGTGGATATGTGTGTTAGTGTGGGTATGTGTGTTAGTTTCGATATGTGCGTTAGTGTGGATATTTGTGTTAGTTTGGATATGTGTGTTAATGTGGGCATGTGTGTTAGTTTGCATATGTGGGTTAGTTTGGGTAAGTGTGTTAGTTTGGATATGTGCGATAGCTTGGATATGTTTGTTAGTGTGGGTATGTGTGTTCGTGTGGATATGTGTGTTAGTGTGGGTATGTGTGTTAGTTTGGGTATGAATGTTAGTGAGGATATATGTGTTAGTTTGGGTATGTGTATTAGTTCGGATATGTGTGTTAGTTCGGGTATGTGTATTAGTTCGGATATGTGTGTTAGTTCGGGTATGTGTATTAGTTCGGATATGTGTTTTAGTTTGAATATGTGTGTTAGATTGGGTATGTGTGTTATTGTGGGTATGTGTGGACATGTGTGTTAGTGTGGATATGTGTGTTAGTTTGGATATGTGTGTTAGTGTGGATATGTGTGTTAGTGTGGACATGTGTGTTAGTGTGGACATGTGTGTTAGTTTGGATATGTGTGTTAGTGTGGGTATGTGTGTTAGTTTAGATATGATGGTACTATGGGTATGTGTGGTATTAGTGTGGATACGTGTGTTAGTTTGGATATGTGTGTTAGTATGGATATGTGTGTTAGTGTGGGTATGTGTGTTAGTTTGGATATGTAGTTGAGTTTGGTTAAGTGTGTTAGTGTGGGTTTGTGTGTCAATTTGGTTATGTGTGTTAGTGTGGGTTTTTGTGTTAGTTTCAATATGTGTGTTAGTGTGGATATGTGTGTTTGTCTAGATATGTGTGTTATTAGCTTGGATATTTGTTTTAGCTTGGGTAAGTGTGTTAGTGTGGATATGTGAGTTTGTTTGGATATGTGTGTTAGTGTGGATATGTGTGTTAGATTGTGTATGTGTGTTAGTTTGGATATGTGTGTTAGTGTGGATATGTGTGTTAGTGTGGGTATGTGTGTTAGTTTCGATATGTGCGTTAGTGTGGATATTTGTGTTAGTTTGGATATGTGTGTTAATGTGGGCATGTGTGTTAGTTTGCATATGTGGGTTAGTTTGGGTAAGTGTGTTAGTTTGGATATGTGCGATAGCTTGGATATGTTTGTTAGTGTGGGTATGTGTGTTCGTGTGGATATGTGTGTTAGTGTGGGTATGTGTGTTAGTTAGGATATGTGTGTTAGTTTGGGTATGTGCTTTAGTTTGGGTATGAATGTTAGTGTGGATATATGTGTTTGTTTGGGTATGTGTGTTAGTTTAGATATGATTGGTACTATGGGTATGTGTGTTATTAGTATGGATACGTATTTTAGTTTGGATATGTGTGTTAGTGAGGGTTTTTGTGTTAGTTTCAATATGTGTGTTAGTGTGGATATTTGTGTTAGTCTCGATATGTGTGTTATTAGCTTGGATATTTGTGTTAGCTTGGGTAAGTGTGTTAGTGTGGATATGTGTGTTAGTTCGGGTATGTGTATTAGTTCGGATATGTGTGTTAGTTCGGGTATGTGTATTAGTTCGGATATGTGTGTTAGTTTGAATATGTGTGTTAGATTGGGTATGTGTGTTATTGTGGGTATGTGTGGACATGTGTGTTAGTTTGGATATGTGTGTTAGTGTGGATATGTGTGTTAGTTTGGATATGTGTGTTATTGTGGGTATGTGTGTTAGTTTAGATGTGATTGGAACTATGGGTATGTGTGTTATTAGTGTGGATACATGTGTTAGTTTGGATATGTGTGTTAGTTTGGATATGTAGTTGAGTTTGGTTAAGTGTGTTTGTGTGGGTTTGTGTGTTAGTTTGGTTATGTGTGTTAGTGTGGGTTTTTGTGTTAGTTTCAATATGTGTGTTAGTGTGGATATTTATGTTATTGTTATTGCTCGTGTTAGTTTGGATGAGTGTTAGTGTGGACATGTGTGTTAGTTTGGATATGTGTGTTAGTGTGGGTATGTGTGTTAGTTTAGATATGATTGGTACTATGGGTATGTGTGGTATTAGTGTGGATACCTGTGTTAGTTTGGATATGTGTGTTAGTTTAGATATGTGTGTTAGTGTGGGTATGTGTGTTAGTTTGGATATGTAGTTGAGTTTGGTTAAGTGTGTTAGTGTGGGTTTGTGTGTCAGTTTGGTTATGTGTGTTAGTGTGGGTTTTTGTGTTAGTTTCAATATGTGTGTTAGTGTGGATATGTGTGTTTGTTTGGATATGTGTGTTAGATTGTGTATGTGTGTTAGTTTGGATATGTGTGTTAGTGTGGATATGTGTGTTAGTCTAGATATGTGTGTTATTAGCTTGGATATTTGTGTTAGCTTGGGTAAGTGTGTTAGTGTGGATATGTGTGTTTGTTTGGATGTGTGTTAGTGTGGATATGTGTGTTAGATGTATGTGTGTTAGTGTGTGTATGTGTGTTATTAGTTTGGATATGTGTGATAGTTTGGGTATGTGCGTTAGTGTGGATATGTGTGTTAGTTTAGATATGTGTGTTAATGTGGGTATGTGTGTTAGTTTGCATATGTGGGTTAGTCTGGTTAAGTGTGTTAGTTTGGATATGTGCAATAGTTTGAATATGTTTGTTAGTGTGGGTATGTGTGTTCGTGTGGATATGTGTGTTAGTGTGGGTATGTGTGTTAGTTTGGGTATGAATGTTAGTGAGGATATGTGTGTTAGTTTGGGTATGTGTATTAGTTCGGATATGTGTGTTAGTTCGGGTATGTGTATTAGTTCGGATATGTGTGTTAGTTCGGGTATGTGTATTAGTTCGGATATGTGTGTTAGTTTGAATATGTGTGTTATTGTGGGTATGTGTGGACATGTGTGTTAGTGTGGATATGTGTGTTAGTTTGGAATATGTGTGTTAGTGTGGATATGTGTGTTAGTTTGGATATGTGTGTTAGTGTGGGTATGTGTGTTAGTTTAGATATGATTGGTACTATGGGTATATGGGGTATTAGTGTGGATACGTGTGTTAGTTTGGATATGTGTGTTAGTATGGATATGTGTGTTAGTGTGGATATGTGTGTTAGTGTGGATATATGTGTTAGTGCGGATATGTGTGTTAGTTTGGATATGTGTGTTGATGTGGGTATGTGTGTTAGTGTGGGTATGTGTCTTAGTTTGGATATGTGCATTAGTTTGGATATGTATGTTAGTGTGGGTATGTGTCTTAGTTTGGATATGTGCATTAGTTTGGATATGTGTGTTAGTGCGGGTATGTGTGTTAGTGTGAATATGTGTGTTAGTTTGGATATGTGTGTTAGTTTGGGTAAGTGTGTTAGTTTGGATATGTGCAATAGTTTGGATATGTTTGTTAGTGTGGGTATGTGTGTTCGTGTGGATATGTGTGTTAGTGTGGGTACGTGTGTAAGTTTGGATATGTGTGTTAGTATGGATATGTGTGTTAGTTTAGATATGAGTGTTAGTGTGGATATGTGTGTTAGCTTGGATATGTGTGTTAGTGTGGGTATGTGTGTTAGTTTGGGTATGAGTGTTAGTGTGGATATATGTGTTAGTTTGGGTATGTGTGTTAGTTTAGATATGATTGGTACTATGGGTATGTGTGTTATTAGTGTGGATACGTATTTTAGTTTGGATATGTGTGTTAGTGAGGGTTTTTGTGTTAGTTTCAATATGTGTGTTAGTGTGGATATGTGTGTTAGTCTAAATATGTGTGTTATTAGTTTGGATATTTGTGTTAGCTTGGGTAAGTGTGTTAGTGTGGATATGTGTGTTTGTTTGGATATGTGTGTTAGATTGTGTATGTGTGTTAGTTTGGATATGTGTGTTAGTGTGGATATGTGTGTTAGTCTAGATATGTGTGTTATTAGCTTGGATATTTGTGTTAGTTTGGGTAAGTGTGTTAGTGTGGATATGTGTGTTTGTTTGGATGTGTGTTAGTGTGGATATGTTTGTTAGATGTATGTGTGTTAGTGTGTGTATGTGTGTTATTAGTTTGGATATGTGTGATAGTTTGGGTATGTGCGTTAGTGTGGATATGTGTGTTAGTTTAGAAATGTGTGTTAATGTGGGTATGTGTGTTAGTTTGCATATGTGGGTTAGTCTGGGTAAGTGTGTTAGTTTGGATATGTGCAATAGTTTGAATATGTTTGTTAGTGTGGGTATGTGTGTTAGTGTGGGTATGTGTGTTAGTTTGGGTATGAATGTTAGTGAGGATATATGTGTTAGTTTGGGTATGTGTATTAGTTCGGATATGTGTGTTAGTTCGGGTATGTGTATTAGTTCGGATATGTGTGTTAGTTCGGGTATGTGTATTAGTTCGGATATGTGTTTTAGTTTGAATATGTGTGTTAGATTGGGTATGTGTGTTATTGTGGGTATGTGTGGACATGTGTGTTAGTGTGGATATGTGTGTTAGTTTGGATATGTGTGTTAGTGTGGATATGTGTGTTAGTGTGGACATGTGTGTTAGTGTGGACATGTGTGTTAGTTTGGATATGTGTGTTAGTGTGGGTATGTGTGTTAGTTTAGATATGATTGGTACTATGGGTATGTGTGGTATTAGTGTGGATACGTGTGTTAGTTTGGATATGTGTGTTAGTATGGATATGTGTGTTAGTGTGGGTATGTGTGTTAGTTTGGATATGTAGTTGAGTTTGGTTAAGTGTGTTAGTGTGGGTTTGTGTGTCAATTTGGTTATGTGTGTTAGTGTGGGTTTTTGTGTTAGTTTCAATATGTGTGTTAGTGTGGATATGTGTGTTTGTCTAGATATGTGTGTTATTAGCTTGGATATTTGTTTTAGCTTGGGTAAGTGTGTTAGTGTGGATATGTGAGTTTGTTTGGATATGTGTGTTAGTGTGGATATGTGTGTTAGATTGTGTATGTGTGTTAGTTTGGATATGTGTGTTAGTGTGGATATGTGTGTTAGTGTGGGTATGTGTGTTAGTTTCGATATGTGCGTTAGTGTGGATATTTGTGTTAGTTTGGATATGTGTGTTAATGTGGGCATGTGTGTTAGTTTGCATATGTGGGTTAGTTTGGGTAAGTGTGTTAGTTTGGATATGTGCGATAGCTTGGATATGTTTGTTAGTGTGGGTATGTGTGTTCGTGTGGATATGTGTGTTAGTGTGGGTATGTGTGTTAGTTTGGGTATGAATGTTAGTGAGGATATATGTGTTAGTTTGGGTATGTGTATTAGTTCGGATATGTGTGTTAGTTCGGGTATGTGTATTAGTTCGGATATGTGTGTTAGTTCGGGTATGTGTATTAGTTCGGATATTTGTTTTAGTTTGAATATGTGTGTTAGATTGGGTATGTGTGTTATTGTGGGTATGTGTGGACATGTGTGTTAGTGTGGATATGTGTGTTAGTTTGGATATGTGTGTTAGTGTGGATATGTGTGTTAGTGTGGACATGTGTGTTAGTGTGGACATGTGTGTTAGTTTGGATATGTGTGTTAGTGTGGGTATGTGTGTTAGTTTAGATATGATGGTACTATGGGTATGTGTGGTATTAGTGTGGATACGTGTGTTAGTTTGGATATGTGTGTTAGTATGGATATGTGTGTTAGTGTGGGTATGTGTGTTAGTTTGGATATGTAGTTGAGTTTGGTTAAGTGTGTTAGTGTGGGTTTGTGTGTCAATTTGGTTATGTGTGTTAGTGTGGGTTTTTGTGTTAGTTTCAATATGTGTGTTAGTGTGGATATGTGTGTTTGTCTAGATATGTGTGTTATTAGCTTGGATATTTGTTTTAGCTTGGGTAAGTGTGTTAGTGTGGATATGTGAGTTTGTCTGGATATGTGTGTTAGTGTGGATATGTGTGTTAGATTGTGTATGTGTGTTAGTTTGGATATGTGTGTTAGTGTGGATATGTGTGTTAGTGTGGGTATGTGTGTTAGTTTCGATATGTGCGTTAGTGTGGATATTTGTGTTAGTTTGGATATGTGTGTTAATGTGGGCATGTGTGTTAGTTTGCATATGTGGGTTAGTTTGGGTAAGTGTGTTAGTTTGGATATGTGCGATAGCTTGGATATGTTTGTTAGTGTGGGTATGTGTGTTCGTGTGGATATGTGTGTTAGTGTGGGTATGTGTGTTAGTTAGGATATGTGTGTTAGTTTGGGTATGTGCTTTAGTTTGGGTATGAATGTTAGTGTGGATATATGTGTTTGTTTGGGTATGTGTGTTAGTTTAGATATGATTGGTACTATGGGTATGTGTGTTATTAGTATGGATACGTATTTTAGTTTGGATATGTGTGTTAGTGAGGGTTTTTGTGTTAGTTTCAATATGTGTGTTAGTGTGGATATTTGTGTTAGTCTCGATATGTGTGTTATTAGCTTGGATATTTGTGTTAGCTTGGGTAAGTGTGTTAGTGTGGATATGTGTGTTAGTTCGGGTATGTGTATTAGTTCGGATATGTGTGTTAGTTCGGGTATGTGTATTAGTTCGGATATGTGTGTTAGTTTGAATATGTGTGTTAGATTGGGTATGTGTGTTATTGTGGGTATGTGTGGACATGTGTGTTAGTTTGGATATGTGTGTTAGTGTGGATATGTGTGTTAGTTTGGATATGTGTGTTATTGTGGGTATGTGTGTTAGTTTAGATGTGATTGGAACTATGGGTATGTGTGTTATTAGTGTGGATACATGTGTTAGTTTGGATATGTGTGTTAGTTTGGATATGTAGTTGAGTTTGGTTAAGTGTGTTTGTGTGGGTTTGTGTGTTAGTTTGGTTATGTGTGTTAGTGTGGGTTTTTGTGTTAGTTTCAATATGTGTGTTAGTGTGGATATTTATGTTATTGTTATTGCTCGTGTTAGTTTGGATGAGTGTTAGTGTGGACATGTGTGTTAGTTTGGATATGTGTGTTAGTGTGGGTATGTGTGTTAGTTTAGATATGATTGGTACTATGGGTATGTGTGGTATTAGTGTGGATACCTGTGTTAGTTTGGATATGTGTGTTAGTTTAGATATGTGTGTTAGTGTGGGTATGTGTGTTAGTTTGGATATGTAGTTGAGTTTGGTTAAGTGTGTTAGTGTGGGTTTGTGTGTCAGTTTGGTTATGTGTGTTAGTGTGGGTTTTTGTGTTAGTTTCAATATGTGTGTTAGTGTGGATATGTGTGTTTGTTTGGATATGTGTGTTAGATTGTGTATGTGTGTTAGTTTGGATATGTGTGTTAGTGTGGATATGTGTGTTAGTCTAGATATGTGTGTTATTAGCTTGGATATTTGTGTTAGCTTGGGTAAGTGTGTTAGTGTGGATATGTGTGTTTGTTTGGATGTGTGTTAGTGTGGATATGTGTGTTAGATGTATGTGTGTTAGTGTGTGTATGTGTGTTATTAGTTTGGATATGTGTGATAGTTTGGGTATGTGCGTTAGTGTGGATATGTGTGTTAGTTTAGATATGTGTGTTAATGTGGGTATGTGTGTTAGTTTGCATATGTGGGTTAGTCTGGTTAAGTGTGTTAGTTTGGATATGTGCAATAGTTTGAATATGTTTGTTAGTGTGGGTATGTGTGTTCGTGTGGATATGTGTGTTAGTGTGGGTATGTGTGTTAGTTTGGGTATGAATGTTAGTGAGGATATGTGTGTTAGTTTGGGTATGTGTATTAGTTCGGATATGTGTGTTAGTTCGGGTATGTGTATTAGTTCGGATATGTGTGTTAGTTCGGGTATGTGTATTAGTTCGGATATGTGTGTTAGTTTGAATATGTGTGTTATTGTGGGTATGTGTGGACATGTGTGTTAGTGTGGATATGTGTGTTAGTTTGGAATATGTGTGTTAGTGTGGATATGTGTGTTAGTTTGGATATGTGTGTTAGTGTGGGTATGTGTGTTAGTTTAGATATGATTGGTACTATGGGTATATGGGGTATTAGTGTGGATACGTGTGTTAGTTTGGATATGTGTGTTAGTATGGATATGTGTGTTAGTATGGATATGTGTGTTAGTGTGGATATGTGTGTTAGTTTGGATATGTGTGTTAGTGTGGGTATGTGTGTTAGTTTAGATATGATTGGTACTATGGGTATGTGGGGTATTAGTGTGGATACGTGTGTTAGTTTGGATATGTGTGTTACTATGGATATGTGTGTTAGTGTGGGTATGTGTGTTAGTTTGGATATGTAGTTGAGTTTGGTTAAGTGTGTTAGTGTGGGTTTGTGTGTCAGTTTGGTTATGTGTGTTAGTGTGGGTTTTTGTGTTAGTTTCAATATGTGTGTTAGTGTGGATATGTGTGTTTGTCTAGATATGTGTGTTATTAGCTTGGATATTTGTGTTAGCTTGGGTAAGTGTGTTAGTGTGGATATGTGAGTTTGTTTGGATATGTGTGTTAGTGTGGATATGTGTGTTAGATTGTGTATGTGTGTTAGTTTGGATATGTGTGTTAGTGTGGATATGTGTGTTAGTGTGGGTATGTGTGTTAGTTTCGATATGTGCGTTAGTGTGGATATTTGTGTTAGTTTGGATATGTGTGTTAATGTGGGCATGTGTGTTAGTTTGCATATGTGGGTTAGTTTGGGTAAGTGTGTTAGTTTGGATATGTGCAATAGCTTGGATATGTTTGTTAGTGTGGGTATGTGTGTTTGTGTGGATATGTGTGTTAGTGTGGGTATGTGTGTTAGTTAGGATATGTGTGTTAGTTTGGGTATGTGCTTTAGTTTGGGTATGAATGTTAGTGTGGATATATGTGTTTGTTTGGGTATGTGTGTTAGTTTAGATATGATTGGTACTATGGGTATGTGTGTTATTAGTATGGATACGTATTTTAGTTTGGATATGTGTGTTATTGAGGGTTTTTGTGTTAGTTTCAATATGTGTGTTAGTGTGGATATGTGTGTTAGTCTAGATATGTGTGTTATTAGCTTGGATATTTGTGTTAGCTTGGGTAAGTGTGTTAGTGTGGATATGTGTGTTTATTTGGATATGTGTGTTAGTGTGGATATGTGTGTTAGATTGTGTATGTGTGTTAGTTTGGATATGTGTGTTAGTGTGGGTATGTGTGTTAGTTTCGATATGTGCGTTAGTTTGGATCTGTGTGTTAGTTTGGATATGTGTGTTAGTGTGGGTATGTGTGTTAGTTTCGATATGTGCGTTACTGTGGAAATGTGTGTTAGTTTGGATATGTGTGTTAATTTGGGTATGCGTGTTAGTTTGCATATGTGGGTTAGTTTGGGTAAGTGTGTTAGTTTGGATATGTGCAATAGTTTGGATATGTTTGTTAGTGTGGGTATGTGTGTTCGTGTGGATATGTGTGTTAGTGTGGGTATGTGTGTTAGTTTGGGTATGTGTGTTAGTTTGGATATGTGCATTAGTTTGGATATGTGTGTTAGTGTGGGTATGTCTGTTAGTTTGGATATGTGTGTTAGTGTGGGTATGTGTGTTAGTGTGGGTTTTTGTGTTAGTTTGGTTATGTGTGTTAGTGTGGGTTTTTGTGTTAGTTTCAATATGCGTGTTAGTGTGGATATGTATGTTATTGTTATTGCTCGTGTTAGTTTGGATGAGTGTTAGTGTGGACATGTGTGTTAGTTTGGATATGTGTGTTAGTGTGGGTATGTGTGTTAGTTTAGATATGATTGGTACTATGGGTATGTGTGTTATTAGTGTGGATACGTGTGTTAGTTTGGATGTGTGTGTTAGTGTGGGTATATGTGTTAGTTTGGATATGTAGTTGAGTTTGGTTAAGTGTGTTAGTGTGGGTTTGTGTGTTAGTTTGGTTATGTGTGTTAGTGTGTTTTTGTGTTAGTTTCAATATGTTTGTTAGTGTGGATATTTATGTTATTGTTATTATTCGTGTTAGTTTGGATGTGTGTTAGTGTGGATTTGTGTTAGTTTGGATATGTGTGTTAGTGTGGATATGTGTGTTAGTTTGGATATGTGTGTTAGTTTGGATACGTGTGTTAGTGTGGATATATGTGTTAGTTTGGATATGTCCTAGTTTGGATAGGTGTGTTAGTTTGGGTATGTGTGTTAGTGTGGATATGTGTGTAAGTTTGGATATGTGTGTTAGTATGGATATGTGTGTTAGTTTAGATATGTGTGTTAGTGTGGGTATGTGTGTTAGTTTAGATATGATTGGTACTATGGGTATGTGTGTTATTAGTGTGGATACGTGTCTTATTTTGGATATGTGTGTTAGTTTGGATATGTGTGTTAGTATGGATATGTGTGTTAGTTTAGATATGTGTGTTAGTGTGGGTATGTGTGTTAGTTTAGATATGATTGGTACTATGGGTATGTGTGTTATTAGTGTGGATACATGTCTTATTTTGGATATGTGTGTTAATTTGGATATGTGTGTTAGTGTGGGTGTGTGTGTTAGTTTGGATATGTAGTTGAGTTTGGTTAAGTGTGTTAGTGTGGGTTTGTGTGTTAGTTTGGTTAGGTGTGTTAGTGTGGGTTTTTGTGTTAGTTTCAATATGTGTGTTAGTGTGGATATGTGTGTTAGTCTAGATATGTGTGTTATTAGCTTGGATATTTGTGTTAGCTTGGGTAAGTGTGTTAGTGTGGATATGTGTGTTTGTTTGGATATGTGTGTTAGTGTGGATATATGTGTTGATGTGGGTATGTGTGTTAGTGTGGGTATGTGTCTTAGTTTGGATATGTGCATTAGTTTGGATATGTATGTTAGTGTGGGTATGTGTCTTAGTTTGGATATGTGCATTAGTTTGGATATGTGTGTTAGTGCGGGTATGTGTGTTAGTGTGAATATGTGTGTTAGTTTGGATATGTGTGTTAGTTTGGGTAAGTGTGTTAGTTTGGATATGTGCAATAGTTTGGATATGTTTGTTAGTGTGGGTACGTGTGTAAGTTTGGATATGTGTGTTAGTATGGATATGTGTGTTAGTTTAGATATGAGTGTTAGTGTGTATATGTGTGTTAGTTTGGATATGTGTGTTAGTGTGGATATGTGTGTTAGTTTGGGTATGAGTGTTAGTGTGGATATATGTGTTAGTTTGGGTATGTGTGTTAGTTTAGATATGATTGGTACTATGGGTATGTGTGTTATTAGTGTGGATACGTATTTTAGTTTGGATATGTGTGTTAGTGAGGGTTTTTGTGTTAGTTTCAATATGTGTGTTAGTGTGGATATGTGTGTTAGTCTAAATATGTGTGTTATTAGTTTGGATATTTGTGTTAGCTTGGGTAAGTGTGTTAGTGTGGATATGTGTGTTTGTTTGGATATGTGTGTTAGATTGTGTATGTGTGTTAGTTTGGATATGTGTGTTAGTGTGGATATGTGTGTTAGTCTAGATATGTGTGTTATTAGCTTGGATATTTGTGTTAGTTTGGGTAAGTGTGTTAGTGTGGATATGTGTGTTTGTTTGGATGTGTGTTAGTGTGGATATGTTTGTTAGATGTATGTGTGTTAGTGTGTGTATGTGTGTTATTAGTTTGGATATGTGTGATAGTTTGGGTATGTGCGTTAGTGTGGATATGTGTGTTAGTTTAGAAATGTGTGTTAATGTGGGTATGTGTGTTAGTTTGCATATGTGGGTTAGTCTGGGTAAGTGTGTTAGTTTGGATATGTGCAATAGTTTGAATATGTTTGTTAGTGTGGGTATGTGTGTTAGTGTGGGTATGTGTGTTAGTTTGGGTATGAATGTTAGTGAGGATATATGTGTTAGTTTGGGTATGTGTATTAGTTCGGATATGTGTGTTAGTTCGGGTATGTGTATTAGTTCGGATATGTGTGTTAGTTCGGGTATGTGTATTAGTTCGGATATGTGTGTTAGTTTGAATATGTGTGTTAGATTGGGTATGTGTGTTATTGTGGGTATGTGTGGACATGTGTGTTAGTGTGGATATGTGTGTTAGTTTGGATATGTGTGTTAGTGTGGATATGTGTGTTAGTGTGGACATGTGTGTTAGTGTGGACATGTGTGTTAGTTTGGATATGTGTGTTAGTGTGGGTATGTGTGTTAGTTTAGATATGATTGGTACTATGGGTATGTGTGGTATTAGTGTGGATACGTGTGTTAGTTTGGATATGTGTGTTAGTATGGATATGTGTGTTAGTGTGGGTATGTGTGTTAGTTTGGATATGTAGTTGAGTTTGGTTAAGTGTGTTAGTGTGGGTTTGTGTGTCAATTTGGTTATGTGTGTTAGTGTGGGTTTTTGTGTTAGTTTCAATATGTGTGTTAGTGTGGATATGTGTGTTTGTCTAGATATGTGTGTTATTAGCTTGGATATTTGTTTTAGCTTGGGTAAGTGTGTTAGTGTGGATATGTGAGTTTGTTTGGATATGTGTGTTAGTGTGGATATGTGTGTTAGATTGTGTATGTGTGTTAGTTTGGATATGTGTGTTAGTGTGGATATGTGTGTTAGTGTGGGTATGTGTGTTAGTTTCGATATGTGCGTTAGTGTGGATATTTGTGTTAGTTTGGATATGTGTGTTAATGTGGGCATGTGTGTTAGTTTGCATATGTGGGTTAGTTTGGGTAAGTGTGTTAGTTTGGATATGTGCGATAGCTTGGATATGTTTGTTAGTGTGGGTATGTGTGTTCGTGTGGATATGTGTGTTAGTGTGGGTATGTGTGTTAGTTAGGATATGTGTGTTAGTTTGGGTGTGTGCTTTAGTTTGGGTATGAATGTTAGTGTGGATATATGTGTTTGTTTGGGTATGTGTGTTAGTTTAGATATGATTGGTACTATGGGTATGTGTGTTATTAGTATGGATACGTATTTTAGTTTGGATATGTGTGTTAGTGAGGGTTTTTGTGTTAGTTTCAATATGTGTGTTAGTGTGGATATTTGTGTTAGTCTCGATATGTGTGTTATTAGCTTGGATATTTGTGTTAGCTTGGGTAAGTGTGTTAGTGTGGATATGTGTGTTAGTTCGGGTATGTGTATTAGTTCGGATATGTGTGTTAGTTCGGGTATGTGTATTAGTTCGGATATGTGTGTTAGTTTGAATATGTGTGTTAGATTGGGTATGTGTGTTATTGTGGGTATGTGTGGACATGTGTGTTAGTTTGGATATGTGTGTTAGTGTGGATATGTGTGTTAGTTTGGATATGTGTGTTATTGTGGGTATGTGTGTTAGTTTAGATGTGATTGGAACTATGGGTATGTGTGTTATTAGTGTGGATACATGTGTTAGTTTGGATATGTGTGTTAGTTTGGATATGTAGTTGAGTTTGGTTAAGTGTGTTTGTGTGGGTTTGTGTGTTAGTTTGGTTATGTGTGTTAGTGTGGGTTTTTGTGTTAGTTTCAATATGTGTGTTAGTGTGGATATTTATGTTATTGTTATTGCTCGTGTTAGTTTGGATGAGTGTTAGTGTGGACATGTGTGTTAGTTTGGATATGTGTGTTAGTGTGGGTATGTGTGTTAGTTTAGATATGATTGGTACTATGGGTATGTGTGGTATTAGTGTGGATACCTGTGTTAGTTTGGATATGTGTGTTAGTTTAGATATGTGTGTTAGTGTGGGTATGTGTGTTAGTTTGGATATGTAGTTGAGTTTGGTTAAGTGTGTTAGTGTGGGTTTGTGTGTTAGTTTGGATATGTGTGTTAGTGTGGGTATGTGTGTTAGTTTAGATATGATTGGTACTATGGGTATGTGTGTTATTAGTGTGGATACGTGTCTTAGTTTGGATATGTGTGTTAGTTTGGATATGTGTGTTAGTGTGGGTATGTGTGTTAGTTTGGACATGTAGTTGAGTTTGGTTAAGTGTGTTAGTGTGGGTTTGTGTGTTAGTTTGGTTAGGTGTGTTAGTGTGGGTTTTTGTGTTAGTTTCAATATGTGTGTTAGTGTGGATATGTGTGTTAGTCTAGATATGTGTGTTAGTGTGGATATATGTGTTAGTGTGGATATGTGTGTTAATTTGGATATGTGTGTTAATGTGGGTATGTGTGTTAGTGTGGGTATGTGTCTTAGTTTGGATATGTGCATTAGTTTGGATATGTGTGTTAGTGTGGATATGTGTCTTAGTTTGGATATGTGCATTAGTTTGGATATGTGTGTTAGTGCGGGTATGTGTGTTAGTGTGAATATGTGTGTTAGTTTGGATATGTGTGTTAGTGTGGGTATGTGTGTTAGTTTGGATATGTAGTTGAGTTTGGTTATGTGTGTTAGTGTGGGTTTTTGTGTTAGTTTCAATATGTGTGTTAGTGTGGATATGTGTGTTAGTCTAGATATGTGTGTTATTAGCTTGGATATTTGTGTTAGCTTGGGTAAGTGTGTTAGTGTGGATATGTGTGTTTATTTGGGTAAGTGTGTTAGTGTGGATATGTTTGTTAGATTGTGTATGTGTGTTAGTTTGGATATGTGTGTTAGTGTGGGTATGTGTGTTAGTTTCGATATGTGCGTTAGTGTGGATATGTGTGTTAGTTTGGATATGTGTGTTAATGTGGGTATGTGTGTTAGTTTGCATATGTTGGTTAGTTTGGGTAAGTGTGTTAGTTTGGATATGTGCAATAGTTTGGATATGTTTGTTAGTGTGGGTATGTGTGTTCGTGTGGATATGTGTGTTAGTGTGGGTACGTGTGTAAGTTTGGATATGTGTGTTAGTATGGATATGTGTGTTAGTTTAGATATGAGTGTTAGTGTGGATATGTGTGTTAGTTTGGATATGTGTGTTAGTGTGGGTATGTGTGTTAGTTTGGGTATGAGTGTTAGTGTGGAAATATGTGTTAGTTTGGGTATGTGTGTTAGTTTAGATATGATTGGTACTATTGGTATGTGTGTTATTAGTGTGGATACGTATTTTAGTTTGGATATGTGTGTTAGTGAGGGTTTTTGTGTTAGTTTCAATATGTGTGTTAGTGTGGATATGTGTGTTAGTCTACATATGTGTGTTATTAGTTTGGATATTTGTGTTAGCTTGGGTAAGTGTGTTATTGTTGATATGTGTGTTTGTTTGGATATGTGTGTTAGATTGTGTATGTGTGTTAGTTTGGATATGTGTGTTAGTGTGGATATGTGTGTTAGTCTAGATATGTGTGTTATTAGCTTGGATATTTGTGTTAGCTTGGGTAAGTGTGTTAGTGTGGATATGTGTGTTTGTTTGGATGTGTGTTAGTGTGGATATGTGTGTTAGATGTATGTGTGTTAGTGTGTGTATGTGTGTTATTAGTTTGGATATGTGTGATAGTTTGGGTATGTGCGTTAGTGTGGATATGTGTGTTAGTTTAGATATGTGTGTTAATGTGGGTATGTGTGTTAGTTTGCATATGTGGGTTAGTCTGGGTAAGTGTGTTAGTTTGGATATGTGCAATAGTTTGAATATGTTTGTTAGTGTGGGTATGTGTGTTCGTGTGGATATGTGTGTTAGTGTGGGTATGTGTGTTAGTTTGGGTATGAATGTTAGTGAGGATATATGTGTTAGTTTGGGTATGTGTATTAGTTCGGATATGTGTGTTAGTTCGGGTATGTGTATTAGTTCGGATATGTGTGTTAGTTCGGGTATGTGTATTAGTTCGGATATGTGTGTTAGTTTGAATATGTGTGTTAGATTGGGTATGTGTGTTATTGTGGGTATGTGTGGACATGTGTGTTAGTTTGGATATGTGTGTTAGTGTGGATATGTGTGTTAGTTTGGATATGTGTGTTATTGTGGGTATGTGTGTTAGTTTAGATGTGATTGGAACTATGGGTATGTGTGTTATTAGTGTGGATACATGTGTTAGTTTGGATACGTGTGTTAGTTTGGATATGCCCTAGTTTGGATAGGTGTGTTAGTTTGGGTATGTGTGTTAGTTTGGATATGTGCAATAGCTTGGATATGTTTGTTAGTGTGGGTATGTGTGTTCGTGTGGATATGTGTGTTAGTTTGGTTATGTGTGTTAGTGTGGGTTTTTGTGTTAGTTTCAATATGTGTGTTAGTGTGGATATTTATGTTATTGTTATTGCTCGTGTTAGTTTGGATGAGTGTTAGTGTGGACATGTGTGTTAGTTTGGATATGTGTGTTAGTGTGGGTATGTGTGTTAGTTTAGATATGATTGGTACTATGGGTATGTGTGGTATTAGTGTGGATACGTGTGTTAGTTTGGATATGGTTGTTAGTTTGGATATGTGTGTTAGTGTGGGTATGTGTTTTAGTTTGGATATGTAGTTGAATTTGGTAAAGTGTGTTAGTGTGGGTTTGTGTGTTAGTTTGGTTATGTATGTTAGTGTGGGTTTTTGTGTTAGTTTCAATATATGTGTTAGTGTGGATATGTGTGTTTGTCTAGATATGTGTGTTATTAGCTTAGATATTTGTGTTAGCTTGGGTAAGTGTGTTAGTGTGGATATGTGAGTTTGTTTGGATATGTGTGTTAGTGTGGATATGTGTGTTAGATTGTGTATGTGTGTTAGTTTGGATATGTGTGTTAGTGTGGATATGTGTGTTAGTGTGGGTGTGTGTATTAGTTTCGATATGTGCGTTAGTGTGGATATTTGTGTTAGTTTGGATATGTGTGTTAATGTGGGCATGTTTGTTAGTTTGCATATGTGGGTTATTTTGGGTAAGTGTGTTAGTTTGGATATGTGCAATAGCTTGGATATGTTTGTTAGTGTGGGTATGTGTGTTAGTGTGGGTTTTTGTGTTAGTTTCAATATGTTTGTTAGTGTGGATATGTGTGTTTGTCTAGATATGTGTGTTATTAGCTTGGATATTTGTGTTAGCTTGGGTAAGTGTGTTAGTGTGGATATGTGAGTTTGTTTGGATATGTGTGTTAGTGTGGATATGTGTGTTAGATTGTGTATGTGTGTTAGTTTGGATATGTGTGTTAGTGTGGATATGTGTGTTAGTGTGGGTATGTGTATTAGTTTCGATATGTGCGTTAGTGTGGATATTTGTGTTAGTTTGGATATGTGTGTTAATGTGGGCATGTGTGTTAGTTTGCATATGTGGGTTATTTTGGGTAAGTGTGTTAGTTTGGATATGTGCAATAGCTTGGATATGTTTGTTAGTGTGGGTATGTGTGTTCGTGTGGATATGTGTGTTAGTTTGGTTATGTGTGTTAGTGTGGGTTTTTGTGTTAGTTTCAATATGTTTGTTAGTGTGGATATTTATGTTATTGTTATTATTCGTGTTAGTTTGGATGTGTGTTAGTGTGGATTTGTGTTAGTTTGGATATGTGTGTTAGTGTGGATATGTGTGTTAGTTTGGATATGTGTGTTAGTTTGGATATGTGTGTTAGTGTGGATATATGTGTTAGTTTGGATATGTCCTAGTTTGGATAGGTGTGTTAGTTTGGGTATGTGTGTTAGTGTGGATATGTGTGTAAGTTTGGATATGTGTGTTAATATGGATATGTGTGTTAGTTTAGATATGAGTGTTAGTGTGGATATGTGTGTTAGTTTGGATATGATTGGTACTATGGGTATGTGTGTTATTAGTGTGGATACGTGTCTTAGTTTGGCTATGTGTGTTAGTTTGGATATGTGTGTTAGTGTGGGTATGTGTGTTAGTTTGGATATGTAGTTGAGTTTGGTTATGTGTGTTAGTGTGGGTTTTTGTGTTAGTTTTTTTATGTGTGTTAGTGTGGGTTTTTGTGTTAGTTTCAATATGTGTGTTAGTGTGGATATTTATGTTATTGTTATTGCTCGTGTTAGTTTGGATGAGTGTTAGTGTGGACATGTGTGTTAGTTTGGATATGTGTGTTAGTGTGGGTATGTGTGTTAGTTTAGATATGATTGGTACTATGGGTATGTGTGGTATTAGTGTGGATACGTGTGTTAGTTTGGATATGGCTGTTAGTTTGGATATGTGTGTTAGTGTGGGTATGTGTGTTAGTTTGGATATGTAGTTGAGTTTGGTTATGTGTGTTAGTGTGGGTTTTTGTGTTAGTTTGGTTATGTATGTTAGTGTGGGTTTTTGTGTTAGTTTCAATATGTGTGTTAGTGTGGATATGTCTGTTTGTCTAGATATGTATGTTATTAGCTTGGATATTTGTGTTAGCTTGGGTAAGTGTGTTAGTGTGGATATGTGAGTTTGTTTGGATATGTGTGTTAGTGTGGATATGTGTGTTAGATTGTGTATGTGTGTTAGTTTGGATATGTGTGTTAGTGTGGATATGTGTGTTAGTGTGGGTATGTGTATTAGTTTCGATATGTGCGTTAGTGTGGATATTTGTGTTAGTTTGGATATGTGTGTTAATGTGGTCATGTTTGTTAGTTTGTATGTGTTGGTTAGTGTGGGAATGTGTGTTCGTGTGGATATGTGTGTTAGTTTGGTTATGTGTGTTAGTGTGGGTTTTTGTGTTAGTTTCAATATGTTTGTTAGTGTGGATATTTATGTTATTGTTATTATTCGTGTTAGTTTGGATCTGTGTTAGTGTGGATTTGTGTTAGTTTGGGTATGTCTTAGTTTGGATATGTGTGTTAGTTTGGATATGTGTGTTAGTGTGGGTATGTGTGTTAGTTTGGATATGTAGTTGAGTTTGGTTAAGTGTGTTAGTGTGGGTTTGTGTGTTAGTTTGGTTGGATGTGTGTTAGTGTGGGTTTTTGTGTTAGTTTCAATATGTGTGTTAGTGTGGATATGTGTGTTAGTCTAGATATGTGTGTTATTAGCTTGGATATTTGTGTTAGCTTGGGTAAGTGTGTTAGTGTGGATATGTTTGTTTGTTTGGATATGTGTGTTAGTGTGGATATGTGTGTTTGTTTGGACATGTGTGTTTGTGTGGATATATGTGTTAGTGTGGATATGTGTGTTAGTTTGGATATGTGTGTTAATGTGGGTATGTGTGTTAGTGTCGGTATGTGTCTTAGTTTGGATATGTGCATTAGTTTGGATATGTTTGTTAGTGTGGGTATGTGTGTTAGTTTGGATATGTGCATTAGTTTGGATATGTGTGTTAGTGCGGGTATGTGTGTTAGTGTGAATATGTGTGTTAGTTTGGATATGTGTGTTGGTGTGGGTATGTGTGTTAGTTTGGATATGTAGTTGAGTTTGGTTATGTGTGTTAGTGTGGGTTTTTGTGTTAGTTTCAATATGTGTGTTAGTGTGGATATGTGTGTTAGTCTAGATATGTGTGTTATTAGCTTGGATATTTGTGTTAGCTTGGGTAAGTGTGTTAGTGTGGATATGTGTGTTTATTTGGATATGTGTGTTAGTGTGGATATGTGTGTTAGATTGTGTATGTGTGTTAGTTTGGATATATGTGTTAGTGTGGGTATGTGTGTTAGTTTCGATATGTGCGTTAGTGTGGATATGTGTGTTAGTTTGGATATGTGTGTTAATGTTGGTATGTGTGTTAGTTTGCATATGTGGGTTAGTTTGGGTAAGTGTGTTAGTTTGGATATGTGCAATAGTTTGGATATGTTTGTTAGTGTGGGTATGTGTGTTCGTGTGGATATGTGTGTTAGTGTGGGTATGTGTGTTAGTTTGGGTATGTGCGTTAGTTTGGGTATGAGTGTTAGTGTGGATATATGTGTTAGTTTGGGTATGTGTGTTAGTTTAGATATTATTGGTACTATGGGTATGTGTGTTATTAGTGTGGATACGTGTTTTAGTTTGGATATGTGTGTTAGTGAGGGTTTTTGTGTTAGTTTCAATATGTGTGTTAGTGTGGATATGTGTGTTAGTTTGGATATGTGTGTTAATGTGGGCATGTGTGTTAGTTTGCATATGTGGGTTATTTTGGGTAAGTGTGTTAGTTTGGATATGTGCAATAGCTTGGATATGTTTGTTAGTGTGGGTATGTGTGTTCGTGTGGATATGTGTGTTAGTTTGGTTATGTGTGTTAGTGTGGGTTTTTGTGTTAGTTTCAATATGTTTGTTAGTGTGGATATTTATGTTATTGTTATTATTCGTGTTAGTTTGGATGTGTGTTAGTGTGGATTTGTGTTAGTTTGGATATGTGTGTTAGTGTGGATATGTGTGTTAGTTTGGATATGTGTGTTAGTTTGGATATGTGTGTTAGTGTGGATATATGTGTTAGTTTGGATATGTCCTAGTTTGGATAGGTGTGTTAGTTTGGGTATGTGTGTTAGTGTGGATATGTGTGTAAGTTTGGATATGTGTGTTAATATGGATATGTGTGTTAGTTTAGATATGAGTGTTAGTGTGGATATGTGTGTTAGTTTGGATATGATTGGTACTATGGGTATGTGTGTTATTAGTGTGGATACGTGTCTTAGTTTGGCTATGTGTGTTAGTTTGGATATGTGTGTTAGTGTGGGTATGTGTGTTAGTTTGGATATGTAGTTGAGTTTGGTTATGTGTGTTAGTGTGGGTTTTTGTGTTAGTTTTTTTATGTGTGTTAGTGTGGGTTTTTGTGTTAGTTTCAATATGTGTGTTAGTGTGGATATTTATGTTATTGTTATTGCTCGTGTTAGTTTGGATGAGTGTTAGTGTGGACATGTGTGTTAGTTTGGATATGTGTGTTAGTGTGGGTATGTGTGTTAGTTTAGATATGATTGGTACTATGGGTATGTGTGGTATTAGTGTGGATACGTGTGTTAGTTTGGATATGGCTGTTAGTTTGGATATGTGTGTTAGTGTGGGTATGTGTGTTAGTTTGGATATGTAGTTGAGTTTGGTTATGTGTGTTAGTGTGGGTTTTTGTGTTAGTTTGGTTATGTATGTTAGTGTGGGTTTTTGTGTTAGTTTCAATATGTGTGTTAGTGTGGATATGTCTGTTTGTCTAGATATGTATGTTATTAGCTTGGATATTTGTGTTAGCTTGGGTAAGTGTGTTAGTGTGGATATGTGAGTTTGTTTGGATATGTGTGTTAGTGTGGATATGTGTGTTAGATTGTGTATGTGTGTTAGTTTGGATATGTGTGTTAGTGTGGATATGTGTGTTAGTGTGGGTATGTGTATTAGTTTCGATATGTGCGTTAGTGTGGATATTTGTGTTAGTTTGGATATGTGTGTTAATGTGGTCATGTTTGTTAGTTTGTATGTGTTGGTTAGTGTGGGAATGTGTGTTCGTGTGGATATGTGTGTTAGTTTGGTTATGTGTGTTAGTGTGGGTTTTTGTGTTAGTTTCAATATGTTTGTTAGTGTGGATATTTATGTTATTGTTATTATTCGTGTTAGTTTGGATCTGTGTTAGTGTGGATTTGTGTTAGTTTGGGTATGTCTTAGTTTGGATATGTGTGTTAGTTTGGATATGTGTGTTAGTGTGGGTATGTGTGTTAGTTTGGATATGTAGTTGAGTTTGGTTAAGTGTGTTAGTGTGGGTTTGTGTGTTAGTTTGGTTGGATGTGTGTTAGTGTGGGTTTTTGTGTTAGTTTCAATATGTGTGTTAGTGTGGATATGTGTGTTAGTCTAGATATGTGTGTTATTAGCTTGGATATTTGTGTTAGCTTGGGTAAGTGTGTTAGTGTGGATATGTTTGTTTGTTTGGATATGTGTGTTAGTGTGGATATGTGTGTTTGTTTGGACATGTGTGTTTGTGTGGATATATGTGTTAGTGTGGATATGTGTGTTAGTTTGGATATGTGTGTTAATGTGGGTATGTGTGTTAGTGTCGGTATGTGTCTTAGTTTGGATATGTGCATTAGTTTGGATATGTTTGTTAGTGTGGGTATGTGTGTTAGTTTGGATATGTGCATTAGTTTGGATATGTGTGTTAGTGCGGGTATGTGTGTTAGTGTGAATATGTGTGTTAGTTTGGATATGTGTGTTGGTGTGGGTATGTGTGTTAGTTTGGATATGTAGTTGAGTTTGGTTATGTGTGTTAGTGTGGGTTTTTGTGTTAGTTTCAATATGTGTGTTAGTGTGGATATGTGTGTTAGTCTAGATATGTGTGTTATTAGCTTGGATATTTGTGTTAGCTTGGGTAAGTGTGTTAGTGTGGATATGTGTGTTTATTTGGATATGTGTGTTAGTGTGGATATGTGTGTTAGATTGTGTATGTGTGTTAGTTTGGATATATGTGTTAGTGTGGGTATGTGTGTTAGTTTCGATATGTGCGTTAGTGTGGATATGTGTGTTAGTTTGGATATGTGTGTTAATGTTGGTATGTGTGTTAGTTTGCATATGTGGGTTAGTTTGGGTAAGTGTGTTAGTTTGGATATGTGCAATAGTTTGGATATGTTTGTTAGTGTGGGTATGTGTGTTCGTGTGGATATGTGTGTTAGTGTGGGTATGTGTGTTAGTTTGGGTATGTGCGTTAGTTTGGGTATGAGTGTTAGTGTGGATATATGTGTTAGTTTGGGTATGTGTGTTAGTTTAGATATTATTGGTACTATGGGTATGTGTGTTATTAGTGTGGATACGTGTTTTAGTTTGGATATGTGTGTTAGTGAGGGTTTTTGTGTTAGTTTCAATATGTGTGTTAGTGTGGATATGTGTGTTAGTTTGCATATGTGGGTTATTTTGGGTAAGTGTGTTAGTTTGGATATGTGCAATAGCTTGGATATGTTTGTTAGTGTGGGTATGTGTGTTCGTGTGGATATGTGTGTTAGTTTGGTTATGTGTGTTAGTGTGGGTTTTTGTGTTAGTTTCAATATGTTTGTTAGTGTGGATATTTATGTTATTGTTATTATTCGTGTTAGTTTGGATGTGTGTTAGTGTGGATTTGTGTTAGTTTGGATATGTGTGTTAGTGTGGATATGTGTGTTAGTTTGGATATGTGTGTTAGTTTGGATATGTGTGTTAGTGTGGATATATGTGTTAGTTTGGATATGTCCTAGTTTGGATAGGTGTGTTAGTTTGGGTATGTGTGTTAGTGTGGATATGTGTGTAAGTTTGGATATGTGTGTTAGTATGGATATGTGTGTTAGTATGGATATGTGTGTTAGTTTAGATATGAGTGTTAGTGTGGATATGTGTGTTAGTTTGGATATGATTGGTACTATGGGTATGTGTGTTATTAGTGTGGATACGTATCTTAGTTTGGCTATGTGTGTTAGTTTGGATATGTGTGTTAGTGTGGGTATGTGTGTTAGTTTGGATATGTAGTTGAGTTTGGTTATGTGTGTTAGTGTGGGTTTTTGTGTTAGTTTTTTTATGTGTGTTAGTGTGGGTTTTTGTGTTAGTTTCAATATGTGTGTTAGTGTGGATATTTATGTTATTGTTATTGCTCGTGTTAGTTTGGATGAGTGTTAGTGTGGACATGTGTGTTAGTTTGGATATGTGTGTTAGTGTGGGTATGTGTGTTAGTTTAGATATGATTGGTACTATGGGTATGTGTGGTATTAGTGTGGATACGTGTGTTAGTTTGGATATGGCTGTTAGTTTGGATATGTGTGTTAGTGTGGGTATGTGTGTTAGTGTGGATATGTGTGTTAGTGTGGGTATGTGTGTTAGTTTCGATATGTGCGTTAGTGTGGATATGTGTGTTAGTTTGGATATGTGTGTTAATGTGGGCATGTGTGTTAGTTTGCATATGTGGGTTAGTTTGGGTAAGTGTGTTAGTTTGGATATGTGCAATGGCTTGGATATGTTTGTTAGTGTGGGTATGTGTGTTCGTGTGGATATGTGTGTTAGTGTGGGTATGTGTGTTAGTTAGGATATGTGTGTTAGTTTGGGTATGTGCTTTAGTTTGGGTATGAATGTTAGTGTGGATATGTGTGTTAGTGTGGGTATGTGTGTTAGTTAGGATATGTGTGTTAGTTAGGATATGTGTGTTAGTTTGGGTATGTGCTTTAGTTTGGGTATGGGTGTTAGTGTGGATATATGTGTTTGTTTGGGTATGTGTTTTAGTTTAGATATGATTGGTACTATGGGTATGTGTGTTATTAGTATGGATACGTATTTTAGTTGGGATATGTGTGTTAGTGAGGGTTTTTGTGTTAGTTTCAATATGTGTGTTAGTGTGGATATTTGTGTTAGTCTAGATATGTATGTTATTAGCTTGGATATTTGTGTTAGCTTGGGTAAGTGTGATAGTGTGGATATGTGAGTTTGTTTGGATATGTGTGTTAGTGTGGATATGTGTGTTAGATTGTGTATGTGTGTTAGTTTGGATATGTGTGTTAGTGTGGATATGTGTGTTAGTGTGGGTATGTGTATTAGTTTCGATATGTGCGTTAGTGTGGATATTTGTGTTAGTTTGGATATGTGTGTTAATGTGGGCATGTGTGTTAGTTTGCATATGTGGGTTATTTTGGGTAAGTGTGTTAGTTTGGATATGTGCAATAGCTTGGATATGTTTGTTAGTGTGGGTATGTGTGTTCGTGTGGATACATGTGTTAGTTTGGTTATGTGTGTTAGTGTGGGTTTTTGTGTTAGTTTCAATATGTTTGTTAGTGTGGATATTTATGTTATTGTTATTATTCGTGTTAGTTTGGATGTGTGTTAGTGTGGATTTGTGTTAGTTTGGATATGTGTGTTAGTGTGGATATGTGTGTTAGTTTGTATATGTGTGTTAGTTTGTATGTGTGTTAGTTTGGGTATGTGTGTTAGTTTGAGTATGTGTGTTAGTGTGGATATGTGTGTTTGTTTGGATATGTGTGTTTGTTTGGATATGTGTGTTAGTGTGGATATGTGTGTTAGTTTGTGTATGTGTGTTAGTTTATGTATGTGTTTTGGTTTGGATATGTGTATTAGTTTGGATATGTTTGTTAGTTTGGATATGGTTGTTAGTTTGCATATTTCTGTTATTTTCGGTATGTGTGTTTGTTTGGATATGTGTGTTATTGGTTTGGATATGTGTGTTATTGGTTTGGATATGTGTGTTAGTTTGGGTATATGTGTTAGTTTGGGTATGTGTGTTATTAGTTTGGGTATGTGTGTTAGTGTGGATATGTGTTTTTGTTTGGATATCTGTGTTTGTTAGGATATGTGTGTTTGTGTAGATATGTGTGTTAATTTGGATATGTGTGTTAGTTTGGATATGTGTGTTAGTTTGGTTATTTGTGTTAGTTTGGGTATGTGTTTGTGTAGATGTGTGTTAGTGAAGATATGTGTGTTAGTTTGGTTATGGTTGTTTGGATATTTGTGTTATTTTGGTAGTTTGGATATGTGTGTTTGTTTTTATATATGTATTAGTGTAGATATGTGTGTTAGTTTGGCTATGTGTGTTAGTGTGTGTACACTACCGTTCAAAAGTTTGGGATCACCCAAACAATTTTGTGTTTTCCATGAAAAGTCACACATATTCACCACCATATGTTGTGAAATGAATAGAAAATAGAGTCAAGACATTGACAAGGTTAGAAATAATGATTTGTATTTGAAATAAAAATTTTTTTACATCAAACTTTGCTTTCGTCAAAGAATCCTCCATTTGCAGCAATTACAGCATTGCAGACCTTTGGCATTCTAGCTGTTAATTTGTTGAGGTAATCTGGAGAAATTGCACCCCACGCTTCCAGAAGCAGCTCCCACAAGTTGGATTGGTTGGATGGGCACTTCTTTGAGCAGATTGAGTTTCTGGAGCATCACATTTGTGGGGTCAATTAAACGCTCAAAATGGCCAGAAAAAGAGAACTTTCATCTGAAACTCGACAGTCTATTCTTGTTCTTAGAAATGAAGGCTATTCCATGCGAGAAATTGCTAAGAAATTGAAGATTTCCTACACCGGTGTGTACTACTCCCTTCAGAGGACAGCACAAACAGGCTCTAACCAGAGTAGAAAAAGAAGTGGGAGGCCGCGTTGCACAACTGAGCAAGAAGATAAGTACATTAGAGTCTCTAGTTTGAGAAACAGACGCCTCACAGGTCCCCAACTGGCATCTTCATTAAATAGTACCTGTTAGAGCCTGTTTGTGCTGTCCTCTGAAGGGAGTAGTATACACCGGTGTAGGAAATCTTCAATTTCGTAGCAATTTCTCGCATGGAATAGCCTTCATTTCTAAGAACAAGAATAGACTGTCGAGTTTCAGATGAAAGTTCTCTTTTTCTGGCCATTTTGAGCGTTTAATTGACCCCACAAATGTGATGCTCCAGAAACTCAATCTGCTCAAAGAAGTGCCCATCCAACCAATCCAACTTGTGGGAGCTGCTTCTGGAAGCGTGGGGTGCAATTTCTCCAGATTACCTCAACAAATTAACAGCTAGAATGCCAAAGGTCTGCAATGCTGTAATTGCTGCAAATGGAGGATTCTTTGACGAAAGCAAAGTTTGATGTAAAAAAAATCTTATTTCAAATACAAATCATTATTTCTAACCTTGTCAATGTCTTGACTCTATTTTCTATTCATTTCACAACATATGGTGGTGAATAAGTGTGACTTTTCATGGAAAACACGAAATTGTTTGGGTGATCCCAAACTTTTGAACGGTAGTGTATGTGTGTTATTAGTTTGGATATGTGTGTTAGTTTGGGTATGTGTGTTAGTTTGGGTATGTGTGTTATTAGTTTGGATATGTGTGTTAGTTTGGATATGTGTGTTACTGTGGATATGTGTGTTTGTTTGGTTATGTGTGTTTGTTAGGATATGTGTGTTTGTGTAGATATGTGTGTTAGTTTGGATATGTGTTTTAGTTTGGATATGTGTGTGAGTTTGGGTATGTGTTTTAGTGTGGATATGTGTAAGTGTAGATGTGTGTTAATGTAGATATGTGTGTTTGTTTGGATATGTGTGTTAGTATGGATACGTGTGTTTGTTTGGATATGTGTGTTAGTTTGGATATGTGTGTTAGTGTGGATATGTGCGTAGTTTGGGTGTCTGTGTTATTGTGGGTATGTGTGTTAGTTTAGATATGTGTGTTAGTTTGGATATGTGTGTTAGTTTTGATATGTGTGTTAGTTTGGCTATGTGTGTTAGTGTGTATGTGTGTTATTAGTTTGGATGTGTGTGTAATTAGTTTGGATATGTGTGTTAGTTTGGGTATGTGTGTTATTAGTTTGGATATGTGTGTTAGTTTGGGTATGTGTGTTAGTGTGGATATGTGTGTTTCTGTAGATATGTGTGTTAGTTTGCGTATGTGTTTTAGTGTGGATATGTGTGTTTGTTTGGATATGTGTTAGTGTAGATGTGTGTTAATGTAGATATGTGTGTTAGTTTGGATATGGTTGTTTGGATATGTGTGTTATTTTGGGTATGTGTGTTATTAGTTTGGATATGTGTGTTTGTTTTGATATATGTGTTAGTGTAGATATGTGTGTTAGTTTGGCTATGTGTGTTAGTTTGGGTATGTGTGTTATTAGTTTGGATATGTGTGTTAGTTTGGATATGTGTGTTAGTGTGGATATGTGTGTTTGTTTGGTTATGTGTGTTTGTTAGGATATGTGTGTTTGTGTAGATATGTGTGTTAGTTTGGATATGTGTTTTAGTTTGGATATGTGTGTTAGTTTGGGTATGTGTTTTAGTGTGGATATGTGTTAATGTAGATATGTGTGTTAGTTTGGATATGTGTGTTAGTTTTGATATGTGTGTTAGTGTGCGTATGTGTGTTTGTTTGGATATGTGTGTTAGTTTGGATATGTGTGTTAGTTTGGGTATGTGTGTTAGTGTGGATATGTGTGTTTGTTTGGATATGTGTGTTAGTTTGGATATGTGTGTTAGTTTGGGTATGTGTGTTAGTGTGGATATGTGTGTTTGTTTGGATATGTGTGTTAGATTGGGTGTCTGTGTTAGTGTGGGTATGTGTGTTAGTTTGGATATGTGTGTTAGTGTGGGTATGTGTGTTAGTTTGGGTGTCATTTAGTGTGGGTATGTGTGTTAGTTTGGGTATGTGTGTTAATTTGGGTATGTGTGTTAGTGTATATGTGGGTTTGTTTGGATATGTTTTTTAGTGTAGATATGTGTGTTAGTTTGGGTACGTGTGTTAGTTTGTGTATGTGTGTTGGTTTGGATATGTGTTTTTGGATATGTGTGTTAGTGTGGATGTGTAAGTTTTTGTGGATATGTGTATTAGTTTGGATATGTGTGTTAGTTTGGATATGGTTGTTAGTTTGGCTATGTGTGTTAGTATGTGTATGTGTGTTATTAGTTTGGATATGTGTGTTAGTTTGGGTATGTGTGTTATTAGTTTGGATATGTGTGTTAGTTTGGGTATGTGTGTTTGTTTGGATATGTGTGTTTGTTAGGATATGTGTGTTTTGTAGATATGTGTGTTAGTTTGGATATGTGTGTTAGTTTGGGTGTGTGTGTTAGAGTGGATATATGTGCTTGTTTGGATATGTGTGTTAGTTTGGGTATTTGTGTTGTGTTAGTGTGGATATGTGTGTTGTTGTTTTTGTGTTGCGCTGTGGGAAGCAGCATTTGTTTATTTTCATGTAGATATGTATATGAAATGAAATGACAACTAAAGTGTTTGTGATCCTGGTGGAACCCTCCCTTTTATCCGTGCTTGGGACCGGCACTAAGAATGCCCTGGCTGGTGAACCCTTGCGGCTGGGTTGGGAAACTAGACAAAAGTAAGCTCTTTTAACTGACACACAATGTGTGTCAATGCCCTGAGTGTACACAAGGCCCCTAATCAAGACAGTTCGATAGGTAACGGATTTCGTCAGTACAGATATAACCTGATATATAACCTGAGCAGACTGCTACTTGCTGGACAAATAAAACAGATCATCACCAGACAGAACGGCTCTCAAGCCAGTCCAGAAGTTAGGCTGATATCCTCACTATCCAGTCCAGGCGTTGTCTTGATTACCTAGTCCAGATGTTCGGTTGATTTCCTGACTATCCAGTCCAGAAGTTACGTTGATATCCTCCTTATCCAGTCCAGAAGTTATCCTGATTATCCAATCCAGAAGTTGGGCTGATTCACAGAAACAGCAGTCGACTTACTGAAGTTTGAAAGGAGAAATCTAACAAATATCCATTTTCCTCTTCTGTCAGGGAAATCTATTGCCTCGTCTTCACTGACTAACAAGGTTTGCAGACACCTGGAAATACAAGCGAGTGTGGCCATGAAGAGAGCTGCATGTCCTCGCAGCGACTTCACTGGACCCTTTTCCTGTAGTTCACCACTTCTATTTCCCCCATGGCAACTGTGTGGCCAAGTCATAGTTTAGTCACCCAGAAATAAATGACCTCGTTGAGCTTTAAGAGAAAAGACATGGAGAGAGTGAGAATTTTGAATTTTAAACAACTCTTTATTTTACATAATACAAAAAAACTCAACAAAGACATCCATTTCACAACATGAGCAACTCCTCTACATTAAGACGACCAAAAAAAATCTTCTTCGTTTTTTTTTTAGAACAGTGGTTCAAGTCACATACTCCCAAAGGGTCAAAAGAGATATTATGCAAAGACAGAATTAAATACCAATTGCCCCTCATTGACTGAGCAAATGGCTTTAGTTTAACACCACCGTGAAATAAATTCATCTAAGTTGTTCATTAAGGTAAAGAAACTGAAATCCACTCAGACTCTCACCTTCACCCTTGCAATGAACGAAGGAAGTAAATCTTCCCCTGAACCATTATTAATTACACTTTTCCTGCTTCTATAAATCAAAAACTTAGCTTGTCCCACTACAAAATTTCACAGTTGCCATTTTCCGCAGCTTTTCTCTTGTACCCAGCACCAAAGACGAAAACAGTTTCATTCCATCTTTCATCACAGTGTGAGAATATGATTTGTAGAGCTTCAAAGAGCACTCCAAGTCTTCTGCATTCCACAAAACAATGAAAAATTGTCTCTGGCAACTGAAAGAAAAGACACCTAACAGAAACAGTTGGGTTAATCTCAGAAATAAAACTATTAATTCCCTGTAGGATCCTCCACTGCAAATCACCTGACCTTTTGTTCAGCAGGGCTTTATACAGCACCCTCCACACTGGTTTACAATCATCTGCTACTTTTAGCTTTGTTCTCCATACAGTGTCCTTTCTCTCATTCAGTATTTTCTTATTCATGGCAACAACACAACATTTGTACAAGACCTTTCTATCAAACGTATAAAGGTCCATTTTAGTAGCCAAATTTGGGACTGGCAAAGGTCTCGTTAGACCAGTCTGGTCCATTTGGAGGCCCAACTCGGAGAAAGGATCACCATTATCAGGAGTCTCGGTCCCAATGGCATAGTCATGCAGAATGTCCAGTTCCTCCCTGGTGAGTCTTTTAAGCCATGCATTCAGAACTGGTGTGTCCGCTTGACACACCAGTGCAGTGAAGCCATTGCCTCTGTGTCAAGAAGTATTGGACCTGCAGCATCCACAATGTGCTTCAACTTAATAGTTCCAGCTGAGCATAGCCTCCCGTTGAGACATGGTTTGCTGTCATCCTGAACGTCCAGCCTGGCCCCATGGATTAGAGGTTCTTCCAGGAGCCAAAACAGAGATGCTGTAGGCTCCAGTCTGCACCACTTAAATAGAGTCCAAGCTTTTAAACAATCCTTGATAGAAAGGTGGCAGGTCATGCACACTCTTTAAAACACGAGTCTGTTAGAAACAAAGAAGCATCTAAACCCAAACCTTCTTTAAAATAATACTCTTGAGAGGTCTGCACAGCACATCATCAGTCCCTGTGAGGTAACACTGTATGAATTGTAGCCTAAAGGCTGCTACTCTGCTCTCTAGATGCACCAAACCCTGCTCTCCCACCTCTTTTGGTAGGTATAGTACATTCTGTGGTACCCGGTGCAGTTTATCCCAAAAAAAAGTTCACAAGAATAGACTGTACCTTTTTTGCAATCCGGCAGGGGGCTTCAGAACAGTTAGCTTGTGCCAGAGGGTGGAGGCTGGCAAGTTATTAACGACCAAAACCCTTCCTCTGTAAGACATTTGTGATAACAGCCATCTTCACTTTTGTAATCTCCCCTCCACCTTTTCCACCTCACCCTGTTTTTCCAAACAGCCTGGTCATCACCCAGAAACAATCCTGGGTACTTGAAACCTCTTCTTCCAATTTAGCCCTCCTGGCAGCTGAGGGAGACCTGCAGACCACTTTCCAACCGCTAAGGCTTCCCTTTTTGCCCAGTTTACTTTAGCAGCTGAAAGATTCCCAAAACTTTCCACAATTTTCTCAATCAGGTTAACATTATCTTGACTTTTTATAACAATAACTATATCATCTGCATACACAGATAAGACAAGTCTTGTGCCATAATCAGGCAAACACAGACCACCAATACAAGAGCAAAAATTGTGTAATAAGGGTTCAATTGAAAGCGTATAGAGCATGCCCGACATTGAGCAGCCTTGTCTTATACCTCTACATGCTTTGAAAGGTTTACACAAAACACCATTAATTTTCAGTACACTCTCAATATCTTTGTACAAAGCCTTAATCTTGGCAACAAGTCCAGGACTGAGGCCAAACCTCCCTAACACTTTCCAAAGGGTATTAGTGCTCAACCCGGTCAAAAGCCTTTTCCTGATCCAGAGACTCCCAAAACATCCCGAATTAGTGACACATTGTCAACAATGGACCTGCCGATCACACAGTAGGTGTGGGTCTGATGGATGACTTGATCTATCGCCTTCTTCATTCTGTTGGACCGGACTCTGGAAAGCAGTTTATAATCCGCACACAGAAGAGAGACCAGACGCTAGTTCTTCATATCTTGCAGGTCGCCTTTTTTGGCAACAACTTCAGAACAGCTATCCTGCAGCTCTGGGGCAAGAAGGAGTAATTAAAACATTCAGTGAAGACCTCAATGATGTCACACAGCTCAGACCAAAAACCTTTGTAGAACTCCGGTGGGAGTCCATCAATCCCAGGGACCCCAGGGACCCCCCCCCCGCATGCTCTGCAGCACTGTGGACAGCTCCTCTGTAGTCAGAGGACCTTCCAACTCCTTGTTAATGTCCTCTGAGATTCTGGGCAGCCCACTGCAGAAGGAGTCAAATGCCCCTTCATTCTCGGTGTATGCACTGCTGTATAGAAGAGAGTAAAAATCCACAGCTCTCTTCTGGATCTCACTGGCCATAGTCAGCAGGTGTCCTGTTGTTGACTTTAGGGCGTGAATGAACCTGCTTTGTCAATTCTTCTTTTCTAGGCTGAAGAAAAACATCGAAGGTGAGTCCATCAGGGCGGCACTCTGAATGTGAGACCGGACCAATGCCCCCTGTGCCTTAACACCCAGCAAGCCAGCCAGCAAAGCTTTTTTTGGACTTGAGGTCTTCAACACAACCTCAGTTTCCTTTGGACCCTGCAGAATTCTGCAGCTCCACTATTACAATCTCTAGATCCCTCATAGATTTGGTAATGTCATGAGAGACATTGAGAGTGTACTGTTGACAAAGCTGCTTAATTTGCACTTTCCCATAATCCCACCACTGTTTCAAAGACGTAAACTCCCCTTTCCTAGTTTTGAAAATATTCCAAAAAAATATAAAGGTTTCTTTAAAGTGTGCATCTGATAACAGAGCAGTGTTAAAATGCCAATAAGCAGACTTTTGTTTTACTTTTGCAATGAAAGCATTGCATGTCACCGTTGAGTGATCTGAATAACCTACGGGCATAATCCTGCATTCTTTAAAAACACTGAAATTGTGCCTGAAAGATTAGAAATGATCCAACCGTGCCATAGTAAAAGATGTTTCTCTACTATGAACTCAGGTGTACTGCCTAACATCCTCATGCATCTCTCTCCATGCATCAACCAAAGTGTGAGCTACTATCAACTGCTTGACTGCACATCTGGAAGCAGCATGGGGTTCAATATGATTCCTGTCCATGTTATCATTTTCTGTGCAGTTAAAATCCCCTCCCAGAAACAGAAACTCATGTCCACACTGATTCAAAAACCACACTGAGGTCAGTTAAAAACTGAACTCTGTTAGGCCCTGCATTCGGAGCATATATATTTACAAACACCAAAGTAAAGGACTCATATTTGACTCTAACTGCTATCAATCTACCTCTCACTATTTCCTCTACCACGTAAGATTGTGGTAAAAAGTTTTTAGAAAACAGGAGAGCCACTCCTCCACTAGATTTACTCAAGTGGCTTAGGACAACATCAACATCCCACTCCTTCTTCCAGTCAGTGGCATTCATTATATCACTGTGTTTCCTGGACAAACATAACGTCAACGGGCTTTAGTTTTACAAATTCAAAAAGACATGCTCTCTGTCTCACGTCTCTCCCTCCATTCAGGTTAAGTGTTGAGACTTTGAAGTTGGCCATCGAGACTGATGAGAGAAGAAACACATGATAAAAGAACAACATTAAGCAGAACGGGAAATGATTTGTCTTATACTGCTTCTGACTCTTCATACTGTAATTCTTGTTTGATTTTCAGAGCCATTTTCCTCAACCTGATCAGTGTAGCCCCATTCTTCTTTTCTTCTCATCTGTGATTTAACAGAGTCCATAAATAATTCTTTGTCTGCAAAAAAATCCTCAATTTTAACATTTCTCAAATGTTTTGTTTGTTGCAAGAAATTCTTAATTCGGTGTGCATCATAGTACTTTTGCTTTGTTGCCCCTGACAACTGGGAGGAAGCGTGAGTCTGGCTGTCTACACCACCATCCTCCTCCTTAAACTCGTCTCCAGACATTTGTACCTCTTGCTGCTTTTTCTTTAATACAGGTACCTGGCTGTCTATACCATTGTCCCCTTCCTCCTCCATACCCAACTCAACCTCAGACAGTTGTTCCTCGTACTGCCTGCTTCTCTCCCTTGTTATTTCTCCTTTTTTTGGCTTGAGAGACACTCGTTTTAACAGACTGCTTTCCCTTTAGTACAGGAAACCTACAGACTTTTTCTTCCTCCACCAAATCCTCATTGCTGCTCAACACTACGCCTTCTGCAGCTCCGCTTGTAGTGTTTGATGCCACTGCCTGTTCACTTTGTGATTCTTTTTCTTCATTTATGTTTTTCTTTTTAGACTTTTCACTTTGTTGGGTGCAGTCTGGACTCTGTCCCTTTTCTGTTGTCTCTTCCCTGCTCTGCCTGGTTTCACTCTGTCTCTTTTCTGTTGTCTCTTCCCTGCTCTGCCTGTTTTCACTCTGTCCCTTTGCTGTTGTCTCTTCACTGTTCTGCCTGGTTTCACTCTGTCTCTTCACTGTTCTGCCTGGTTTCACTTTGTCCCTTTTCTGTTGTCTCTTCACTGCTCTGCCTGGTTTCACTCTGCCCCTTTTCTGTTGTCTCTTCACTGCTCTGCCTGGTTTCACCCTGTTTATTTCCTCTCGCTTCTTCACGCTGCGCTTTGTCCTCAGAGGGGTGTTTCTCAGGACAAGCCTGAACCAAATGAGCCTCTCCTCCACAGCCAAAACACTTCAAGGTCCCAGAGTACAACCGACCTTTAGGAATGGGTGGACCAGGGAGGAGGTCGATAGCACAGTCATGTTCACGATGGGGAGGAAGGGAAGCAGCTCTGCTCTTACTGAAAACTTCTTGTAAGTCATGGTAACAGGCTGGGACACCAGTCAGGTCAGGAGAGTCCTTTGACTGTGTCTTACTCCAGAGATTAGAGGCTATGTCATGGAAACAGTCTTGGTAGCAGTTTTTTTCCCACCCAATTACCTGACCGGTAGCTCAGATAATGTGTGGGTTGTGCTGAATCAGCCAGGGGTACCCAAGGATCAGGGGATGCATCTCAGAGTTGTACAGGTGAAAACGGAGGTTTTCCACATGTCCGTCGGGGAGGCACATCTGGATGGGGGGAGGTCTAATGAGTAAAAGTGGCAATAAGCCTGCTGTCATGAGCCGTGGCAAGGAGGGGTGTAGGCAGCGACTCATCCGAGGCGCCTAAGCTCTGGGCTATACTGAAATCCACCAGGTTAGTTTCTGCACCTGAATCAACTAATGCTGAACAGTTCAGGGTAGCAGCGGTTAGTTTCACCTTTGTTAATAGTCTCTTAGTCTTATTTTTAAGAGTGGTAACACTCACCAGGGGTCTAGAGGGTGGAGCAGGTAGGGAACCACGTAGAGGGCAGGAGACGATGAAATGACCCAACTGGGCACAGTATATGCACCGACCCTCCATCATCCGACAGTTACGTTCGGCTGGGGGGAGGCAGGTACGCCCAACCTCCACTGGCTCCGGAACAGCGTTGGGAGGTGAGCTGCTCATGGAGCCCGAAGCTTGGGGAGGGGTGCCGAGCTGGTCAGGTTCCCTGATGGAGCGACCTCACTGTCTATCCCTCAGTCTTTTGTCGATGCGGGAGGCTAAGGCGACGAGGGCATCCAGCTCCACAGGCAGGTCCAGAGGAGTGAGATGATCCTTCAGGGCCTCGGAGAGTCCATTAAAGAATGCATCCACCAAGGCAGGTTGATTCCAACCGCTGTCGGCGGCTAGCGTGCGGAACTCTATGGCATAGTCCATCACAGATCGTCTTCCTTGTCTCAGGGAGTGTAGCGCTCTAGCAGCTTCTCCAGCAGGAAGAGTAGAGTGAAAATTTGTTTAAATGTGTCGGTGAAGAGAGAAAGACAGTTACATACTGCAGACCGCCGGCTCCATTCCGCGGTGGCCCACGCCCTGGCTCTCCCGATAGGTAGGAGATAATGAAAGCTATTTTGGCTCGATCTGAGGGGAAGGCGGCGGGCTGGAACTCAAAATGGAGCTCGCACTGAGAGAGGAAGGGGCGGCAGTCATCAGATTCCCCAGAGAATCTTTCCGGACTGGAGAGCCGGACGGGTCTGACTTCTGAGGGAGGAGCAGGAGCCAGAGGCGGTTCTGGTGCCGGAGCTGACGACGAGGCCTGCACAGGGGGTTCAGCTGACTGAAAGGGGTGAGTGGCTGAGCCCATGGCTTGAAGATGTCCGATGAGGTAGTTGAGTTGGGCGGTAACTGTGCCGCACACCGCTTCACTGCGCTGGGAAGCTTCTGCCACAGCCCGATGCACCTGTTCAGTCTTCTCCTCCTGTTGTCGGAGCCGCCGTTCCTGCACTTTGAGGGTAGCGAGCACGAAGTCCTGCTCTGCTGTGTCCATCGTGGCCATATTGTTCTATCAAAAACACAGAGACTGGCGGACACAAATGCAGGCAGGCAGACAGCAACCAGTTCTCAGGGTCTTTAATTCGGTCCAAGGGTCAAAATCCAGAAAGGCAATCAGACAGGCAGAGGTACAAAATCGGCAGGCAGAAGGCTTCAAGAACCAGGCGGACTAACAAACAGGCGGCGGTACCAAAACAGGAGACTGAGACTCGGAAACCAGGAACGAAACAGTCAGACACGGGGGAACTCTCTAACAGGAAACGCTGGAATGCTGCTCTAGGAGACAAGACAATCTGGCACTGACACACAGGGGAGTATTGTATTTAGAAATCACGTCAGGACACAGCGCTGTCGCTCGACACAACCTCTCCGTGGCATTCTTTATTTAGACTGACGCAGCATCAAAGGCAGACCCGATCAAACAACCCAGAGCCCGCAGGCATCACCAATCGATCCCAGCACAATAGAACAGCACCAAATCAAATGCAGCACTGTCGATGTGTGCATACATAACATTTCCCCCCCCCCCGGCAGGATTTCAAACATGAAAGGTTGACACAAAGTCCTCTAGGTGGCCAGGGCGTAAACGTGTGCGAACAGGTCGCGGGGCGGCCTGAGGCTGGGCAGGCCGAGGTGGGGAGGGAGATGGCAGGGGGAGCTGAGGCCCAGAAATGTCTGGGGCCCGTGTAGGAGCTGCATGAAGCCCCGGGGCGTCTCGCCATGCTGAGGGAATGGCTATGGTTGTGTCACCAGCTGTGTGTGGCGGAGCTGACACCTTCCGTAGACGACTGGAGTGCCACCGAGTGCCATCGCTGAGGAGGTAAGTGGCTGGGCCCAGCTGACGGGTGACTTGGAGAGGAGAGGACCAGTATGAAGCCATTTTATTGTCCCTGTGGGGCCTGCGGACCCTGACCCAGTCTGACACATTGATGTCTGGCACCCTGGTTCGTTTTGACTGGTCAAACCGTTGCTTCATCCGCGTCTGCTGACGAGTGACTGAGGCTCTGACCCCAGAGGGAGGTGCCTGAGGTGTGGAGGGGCGGAGCCTGTCAAGGGGCATGCACAGTTCCCGGCCTAGCATGAGAGAGGCTGGGGAGACGCCTGTGGTCGAGTGCTGTGTGGCCCGATAGTGCAGCAGGGTGTGACGGATGGCCTGCGTGAAAGAGCACCCTTGGGCCATGTGTGCTCTGAGGCCGTTCTTCAGTGACTGGTGAAAACGTTCAACGCCGCCATTGGCCTGGGGGTGGTAGTATGCAGTGCGTATATGACGGATGCCCTTGCTTTCGAGATAAGCAGTGAACTCAGCAGAGACCAGCTGAGGGCCGTTGTCAGTGGTGATGGCCTTTGGGAGGCCCCAACGAGAGAAAAGAGAGTCCAGGAAGTCGATGATGATCTGTGAGGTCACAGTGCCGGAAGTGGTGAGTTCAGGCCATTTTGAGTGTAGATCGTAGGCGACCACCATGAAGCGTTGGTGGTGGGGAACTCCATGGATCTCACCACAAATGTCCAACTGCAGGTGTTCCCAGGGCTGAGAGGGCCAGGCGAGAGGTTGCAGGGGTGGGGGAGCCTGGTGGCCAGTCTTGCCACTCACAAGACAGGCAGAACAGTCCTTCACCTGAGCCTCAATATCTCTGTCTATCCCCGGCCACCACACCAGGTCTCGGCAGCGCTGTTTCAGTTTCACAATGCCCAGGTGGCCTTCATGCGCCGTATTCAAAACACGTGCACGGAGAGCAGCTGGGACCACTGTGCAAAACCCACGTGCCACGCAGGTGTCGTTCCAGCAGGAGAGCTCCTGTCTGACTCGGGCGAACGCAGCCAGCTCCTCTGGGACCTTGTGAGGCCAGCCGTTCTGGATGTAGGTGCGGAGCTGGGAGAGGACAGGGTCCTGTTCGGAGGCTGCCCTCAGCTCCTGCAGAGAGACAGTGGCCTGGAGGGGTGTGTGTAGCATTTGGACAATGTCCTTTTCCACACAGTCAGTGTCCGTCTGTGGAACTGGGGTGGAGACAGAGCGAGAGAGCAGGTCGGCGACAACATTGTCTCTGCCTGGGGTGAACTGCAGGCTGAAGTTGTACTGGCGGAGACGGTCAGACCAGCGGTGCAGCCTCAGGGGTTTGTGGCCTGTCCCAGATGTGGACAGCAGCGCTGTCAGGGCCTGGTGATCTGTCCTGAGGGTGAAGGAGCGGCCATAGAGGTAGAGGTGCCACCTTTCACAAGCCCAGATACAGGCTAACGCCTCACGCTCACCCACGGAGTACCGCTGCTCGGTCAGGTTGAGGGCACGGGAGGCGAAGGCAATGGGCTTCTCCACACCGTTCTGGGTTTGAGACAGCACGGCCCCTATCGCTGTGGCTGATGCGTCACAGGTCACAAAGGTGGAGCTGGAGATGTTGAAGTGAGCCAACACTGGTGGTGAAGTCAGTTGAGTCTTGAGATCACGCACAGCGTCACTGCATGCCTTTGACCACACCCATGGCTCGTCCTTACGCAGCAGCTGGCGCAGGGGGGCTGTGGTCGCAGAGTACTGGGGAAGAAACCTCAGGTAGTAACTTGTCATACCAAGGAAGGAGGCGACCTGGGCGGCCGAGCTGGGCTCAGGGATGGCCTGAATGGCGTCCACGTTGGATTGTAGTGGAGTTACACCGCTCGCTGACAGCCGGAACCCCACGAAGTCGATGGCTGGCACAGAGAGGACACATTTCTCAGCATTGAGAGTTAGCTTGTGCTTGGACAGGGCTGCGAAGACCATGTTAAGGCGCTTGTCGTGGATTTCACTGGTGGGCCCGTGTACCACTATATCGTCCAGATAAATGGCCACGCCCAGTATGCCAGCCAGCACGGAGACCATGATTTTCTGGAAGCAGCTAGGGGCGGAGCTGAGACCGAAAGGCATCCTGGTGTAGCGAAACACTCCTGCATGTGTCACAAAGGCTGTGAGGTTTCGGCTGCTGGGGTGGAGGGGCACCTGTAAGTACCCCTGTCTGAGGTCGAGCTTGGAGAACACCTCAGAGCCATAGAACTGAGCAGTGAGTTCTTCTGAGGTGGGCAGTGGATACTTATCAGGGACCACTGCCTTATTTACTGCACGTAGATCGACGCAGACACGCAGGCCCCCCGACTTCTTCTTAGCCACCACGAGGTTTGAGACCCAAGGTGACGCGTCCACCGGTTCAATGATGCCAGCTTCCAGCAGTTGTTGCAGCTCGGCGGAGACCCCATCACGGAGAGCCAACGGGATGCGGCGCAGTGGTTGGATGACAGATTTCACAGCAGGGTTGAGGAGAGGTTGATGGGTGAAGGCGGAGAGGCAGCCCAGCCCCATAAACAGCGATGGCCACTTCTGCTGCCAAGGTGTGGCGACAGTCAGGATTGCTGCCCCCCTTGTGTCTAAGAGGGAGAACCCCAGAGCGGAGAACAGGTCCAGGCCCATCAGGTTGGCCCCACGGCGTGCCACATGAAAAACTGCATTGGGCACCAGCTTGGTTCCATAGCGGAGAGTCAGTTGGAGAGAGCCAACCAGATCGATTTTGGAGTCACCATACCCACAGAGGACAGCTGAGGGTGCGGACAGTGGCAGTGAACCGAAAAATTGACTGTAGGTATCAACATTCAGGAGAGACACACCTGCACCGGTGTCCAACAGCAGGGGGATGCACACATCATTAATGTTGACTGTGCATGATTTGAATGACACTGGCGCAGAGCTCACCTTATGAATGACGGCGGTTGAAGACTGGGGGGTGTGGCCCTCTGACCCAGCCGGGGAAGATCGACAGACGTTGGCAAAGTGATTGTGCTTACCGCAGCTACGGCATGTCTGGCCACGGGCAGGGCAGTTCTGAGCCCTTGAAACATGAGACCGAGATCCACAGTTACCACAGGACTGTTGAGGGCGGGGCCGAGAACGCCGTCGTTGCAGTTGCAAGACGTCCCCAGTGGAGTCGGCGCCCGCCTCGCTCTGGCTGGGTTGCGTCCCGAGGGGCAGCCGTGAGTAGAGGGAGGAGTCGTTGGCAGCTTGACTGGAGGTGGCCACTTGCTGTGTATTTAGCATAGCAGCACACTCAGCTGCTCCCTCAACCTGTAGTGCGATGGTAATTGCTCTGGACAGCAGCAGATCGTCTTTTCCAGCAGGAGAGTCTCACGCACCTTTGCGTTGTTGGTGTGTTCGATTAGCTGGTCGCGAACCATCTCGTCCTGAAGCGCGCCAAACTTGCATGAGCTAGCTAGCCCTCGCAAATTAGCCACGTACTGCCGCACAGACTCACCAGGCAGTTGGTGTCGCTGACGGAATATAAATCGCCGAAGGAGGGCACTCTGTGGAGCAGCGAAATGGGTGCTCATAAGTCCCACAGCTTCGGCAAAGCTTGTGACGTTCCCCAGAGACCCGAGCACACGATGACCCTCTGCTCCCAAGCAGCGTATCAACAGAGCCGTCTTCCTAGCCTGGCTCACGTCGTCGAGCCCAGAGGCGATGATGTAATTTTCAAAACTATGTAGCCAGCGAGTCCATGGTACCGGAGGCTCGCCAGGTAATGCCAGGAAGGGGGCAGGTGGTGGGAGGGAGATATCAGCCATCCTCGTCGCCAATATTGTATTTAGAAATCACGTCAGGACACAGCGCTGTCGCTCGACACAACCTCTCCGTGGCATTCTTTATTTAGACTGACGCAGCATCAAAGGCAGACCCGATCAAACAACCCAGAGCCCGCAGGCATCACCAATCGATCCCAGCACAATAGAACAGCACCAAATCAAATGCAGCACTGTCGATGTGTGCATACATAACAGGGAGCACTGGTTAAATACACACAGGAGGGACGGGATAACGAGGCACAGGTGAAACACATAAGGGCGGGGACAGGTAATCGCGTGGGGAACAGGACGTGAACACAGAGACAAGACTATCAAAATAAAACGGGAAACTGGCACATGACAGACCCTGACACTGGTGAGTTTGGTGAACTTCATACCGGCGTTTAGCACGCTGGTCGGCCGCAAACACGCACACACACAAACTCCTTGAAACCCCCTTATATACACAAACGAACCCAGTAACCCTACAAAACACACTATGTACAATATTTACAAGGAAAAATAAAGATAGCAAAAAAGATGGAAAAAAGCTCACCGCCGCTTTCAAATGTTTGCTCAGCACGCTCACTCGCACTTCCGCTCGGAGAGAGGGAGAGAGAAAAGTCTTCAAACATAGACATACCTGTTAGAACATGGCTCAAAATATTCAAATCCATAATTGAATCAATGTGACTATATGGTAGTGAAGTGTGGGGTCCTCTTGTAAATCAAGACTTTGAAAAATGGGACAAACACCCAATCGAGACCCTGCACGCTGAGATTTGCAAGAACATTCTCAGAGTACACAGGAACACGCCCAACAATGGATGCCGAGCGGAACTGGGCCAGTTTCTCCTGTTAATAACAATGCAAAAAAGAGCAATCAAGTTCTACCAACACCTAAAAGCAAGTGACCCCAACTCCTACCATCACCAAGCTCTCAGTTACCAAGAGGAGAACAAAATGAAGAGTCACCTCAGCCAGCTAGTCCTGAGGCTCAGCTCAGCCAGCAGCACAAGTCATCGGGACAACTTTTACACAATCTGGCCCAACCAAATTATAGCTAAAGAAAAAGAAAATTACATTAACCACTGGAAATCTATCACAAAAACCCAAAGCAAACTTCAATGTTATTTGACTCTAAACAGACGGTACACGATGGCAGATTACTGACCACCATAACCGATCAGAAACTGAGAAAGGCACTGACTATGTACAGACTCAGTGATCACAGCTTGGCCATAGAGACTGGCCGACACAGGCAGACCTGCTGCCCAGAGAAGACAGACCTGCTGCCTAGAGAAGACAGGCTGTGTCAGCTCTGTCCAGAGAGACAGGTGGAGACAGAGCAACATTTCCTGCTCCAATTTAGCACATACAAAGACTTATGAACAAAGTTCTTCACAAAAATTAAATGTAAATTCCAAGACGTGGACACACTCTCTGACCAGACCAAAATGACTTGGACACACTCTCTGACCAGACTAAAATGACTTGGACACACTCTGACCAGACCAAAATGACTTTGACACACTCTCTGACCAGACCAAAATGACTTGGACACACACTCTGACCAGACCAAAATGACTTGGACACACTCTGACCAGACCAAAATGCAACATGTACTTGGGGGAAACAGTGTCAGCGCCATAGATGCAGTGAGATATGTCAGGTCATGTGGCAGCCCAAGAGACAAGCAGCACAACACATGACAGCTGTATTCTCCTCACAACCCATCTTCCACCTTCTGATCTACTTCTGTTTCTTTATTGTTATGGCTGGGTTATTGTTTCTTTATGATTGTTACAATGTTGTGTTGATGTTCATTATTAGTGTTATTGTGTACCATTCAAACTGTATTTTTGATGCTTTGGCAACACTGCTGTAAAAATTTCATGCCAATAAAGCCTTTGAATTGAATTGAATTGAGAGTGAGAGAGCGAGAGAGCGAGAGAGGGAGGAAGAGAGAGGGAGAGGGAGAGCGAGGGAGCGAGAGAGAGCAAGAGAGAGCGAGAGGAGGGAGAGAGGGAGGGGGGGAGAGAGGGAGAGAGAGGGAGCGAGAGAGAGAGAGAGAGAGCAAGAGAGAGCTAGAGCGAAAGAGGGAGGGAGAGAGGGAGAGCAAGAGAGAGCGAGAGAGAGAGAGAGAAAGCAAGAGAGAGAGAGAGAGAGAGAGAGAGAGAGAGAGAGCAAAAGAGCGCAAGAGAGAGTGAGAGAGAGATCTCATTTCCCCTCTGTTCCACGCTTCAGGTGTGACAAAGGAGGAGATGGCCTGAGGTCTGCTGGTGCACATGGTCCGGGGTCCACAGTGCTGGACCAGCTGAGAGAGGCCAAGCCTCGGGTTCAAGTCAATACATGTAACAGCATGGTATCATGCTTCACCTGTCCTGGGGAGGATTTTACTACTGAGCTGTGTGAGGGTGTTCTGCCCTTCTCTTTTCTGTTTTGTGTTTTTATTTCCTTTCAGATGGAGATTGTTGAAAAAGACGACATGTTAAGTTGATGAACAGAAGCATACACTGCAAAAAAGACGAGCTCATTTCATCACACGTCTCATAATACTTATTTCAAGATCTTTTAGGTGAAATGTTCTTAGCAGAGGTCCATTGAGAAACCACTAAGCAATGTGTCTTGCTATCTTAAAACACTATTATTTTATTTATGAGCATAATAAGGAAGAGCAGGAACCAGGACTGCAGGACTACTGTGGTCCTGGGTGTGATGATGTCTTCTGACTGGCAGGGAAAAGGAAATAAGGAGATCACCCACTGAAAAGTGGACAAATTGAATATATTAAATGCATATTTTAAGATGCTTCAGGAAGAATACAGTGTGATTGCTGTGTTTACACACATGTAGTAGCTGTGTGTGTGTGCGCGTGTGTTAACGCACAGTGATATAAGTACATGCATGGAATGCATGTGTCTACAGCCACCAGTAAAACTGTGTGAATAGAGGCTTGTTTCCCTGCAGCGATGCAGTCATGGAGACACACAGCGTTTGGGGTGGTAGACGTCAGGATTCAGCGTGGAGGATGCTGTCACCTCCAGAAAAACAACCTGAATCTGACCAGGAGCAGCAGAGACGGTGACTGAGGGAAGATAAATGAGAGAACCTTAGAGAAAGATGTGAAGGCGAATCTACCAGCTGCACCATGCAGCTGGATCCCTGCCTCTGAATCGTTGCATTGTTCAGGGCCGGCTTTGTGAGTCAGATAAGCCACTACATGGCTGAGGCCATCCTTCTCTTAGCCCAGCTGCTTCTCAACCTCCTTTCTTCATGACTGTGAGGCACAGCTCACAGCTCAGGGTGTGAATGTGTTTAATAACACCGCATCTTCCCCCAGACGAACACCATGAAATACCATCATCAACGGCATGTAATACACAGCACATGTAGTACACAGCACATGTAGTACACAGTGCATGTAGTACACGGAACATGTAGTACACAGTACATGTAGTACCCGGCACATGTAGTACATAGCACATTTAGTACACAGTGCATGTAGTACACAATACATGTAGGTACACAGTATATGTAGTACACAGTACATGCGGTACACGGTACATGTAGTACACAGTACATGTGGGTACACGGTACATGTGATAGACAGTACATGTAGGTTTACAGTACATGTAGTACACAGTACATGTAGGTGCACAGTACAAGTAGTACACAGTACATGAAGGTACACAGTAAATATATACATAGTACATGTAGTACACAGTACACGTAGTACACGGCACATGTAGTACACGGCACATGTAGTACACAGTGCATGTAGTACACAGTACATGCGGTACATGGTACATGTAGTACACAGTACATGTGGGTACACGGTACATGTGGTAAACAGTACATGTAGGCATACAGTACATGTAGGTACACAGTACATGCAGCACAGAGTACATGTAGTACACAGTACATGTGGTACACAGTACATGTAGGTGCACAGTACAAGTAGTACACAGTACATGAAGGTACACAGTAAATATATACATAGTACATGTAGTACACAGTACATGTAGGTACGCAGTACATGTAGTACACAGTACATGTAGGTACGCAGTACATGTAGTACACAGTACATGTAGTACATAGTACATGTTGTACACAGTACATGTAGGTACACAGTACATGGAGTACACAGTACCTGTGGTACACAGTAGATGTAGTACACTACATGTAGTACACAGTACATGTGGTACACAGTACATGTAGGTATACAGTACATGTAGTACAGAGTACATGTAGTACACAGTACATGTAGGTACACAGTACATGTAGTACACAGTACATGTAGGTAGACATTACATGTAGTACAGAGTACATGTAGTACACAGTACATGTAGCTACACAGTACATGTAGTATATAGTACATGTAGGTACACAGTAAATGTAGTACACAGTACATGTAGTACATAGTACATGTAGTACACAGTACATGTTGTACACAGTACATGTTGGTACACAGTACATGTACTACACAGTACATGTGGTACACAGTAGATGTAGTACACTACATGTAGTACACAGTACATATGGTACACAGTACATGTAGGTATACAGTACATGTAGTACAGAGTACATGTAGGTAGACATTACATGTAGAACACAGTACATGTAGTACATAGTACATGTAGGTACACCGTAAATGTAGTACATAGTACATGTAGTACACAGTACATGTAGGTACACAGTACATGTAGTACACAGTACATGTAGACACACAGTACATGTAGTACACAGTGCATGTAAGTGCACAGTACATGTAGGTACACAGTAGCTTGAAAATCAGCAGATTCCTGGGCAAATTCATTAATTTTCAGTTCATTCCCTCTTCGTCTCACTGTCCCCCCCCCCCCCCCCGTGTTTCATAGACACGTGCACGCGTGCCCACATATACATGTACACACGTATACACAGGAATTTGACTTGGATTGCGGTGACTGTGTGAAGCACTGAGTGAGGCTGCATTGTGTTGGCGTGGCCATCTTTCTGAATCAGTATGCAGTCACAGGAGGAGGCACGTGAACAGCTCGGAGTTTCCATCAGATAAACTGGTGATTTCAGCTGCAGGGCTCTAATGGCACACAGTCCAATCCAGTCCATTTTATTTGTACAGCCAAAAGCCACAAATTAAACATTTGCCTCAGGGGGCTTTACAGTAACACACCATCATGTCCTTAGACTCTTGCATCAAATAAGGAACAACTCCCTAAAAAAAAAAAAGCTTGAACAAAGGAGAAAAAATAGGAAGAAACCTCAGGGAGCGCAACAGAGGAGGATCTCTCTCCTAAAACGGACATACGAGAAATGGATGTTGAGTGTACAGAATAAAACACAATTTACAGACCACAACATTGAAAGAGGGTGAGGATGACCCCAAGCAGGGTCTAGATGCCAGCGGAACAGCCCAGGACCTGAGCCACGTGACCACCATCACCATGTAGACCTGGCAAGGAGGACAGACTACACGTGCACACAAGGACGACTCACATCACACCATTCACATACAGAGAAGAGACAGACTACTTCATTCAGAGAGAAAGAAAAGATGTGAGACAAAGAGAACAGTTGCAAAGTCAGTAATCTTTATTCTATAATCTCGTGACCAGAGCAGTGCTTGGTGAAATCCTTGAGACAGAAATCATCCAGTACAGGTTGTGAAGTGTTCAATTTAATGGAAACTAATTGGTTAAGGCAAAAAGATTAGTTTTAAGTTTGGATTTAAAGGACTCAGCAGACTCTGGTTGTCTGATGGCTGCAGGCAGGTTATACCACAAGAACGAGGCCCGATAGGAAAAGGCCCTGCCACCAGCTGACTTCGTTTTAACTTTGGGTACACACAGGAGCCCTGTATTTTGAGAGTGAAGATCTCGAGATGGAATGTACGGTTTAAGGAGATCAGAGGGGTAAGATTGGCAAGCCCATTTAGGATTTTATAAGTCAGCAGAAGCACCTTGAAGTCTGATCTAACTGTCATGGTTGTGTGGTCTGGGTCATCAAGGCTCACCTGTTCCCCACCCCCTGATTAGTATTTCACCTGCGCCCCATTTACCTGAGTAATCCTGATTGCCTCATTTACCTGATTGCCCCTGCTTTACTCACCTGTTCCCCATTCCCTGATTGGCGAGCCTGTTCCTGCCCTGCTCTGCTCACCAGTTCCCCTTTTCCCTGATTGGCTCTCCAGCAAGTTATATATTCCCTTGGTTGCCCTCGCGCTTTGTCGGATCATCTCACACACATACATATTGACTTTTGGTAGCTGGATGCATCACGTCTTGTCTCTAGTCTTTCTTGCTGCCTGAATCTACATTCCCGTGTTGTGAGTTTGTTTATGTTAATAAAACCTTGTTCTAGCCCAGTCTGTCTCTGCTGTCTGCATTTGGGTCCTCGACTCTTGATCCCGGCGTGACAGTACGATCCGACCAGACATGTACCCAGCAGATTTTCTCAGCTTGCTGTTTACTTGGGATGATTTCAGTGTGTCGAGGGACACCTTCCTGAATGATGCGCCAGGCTTCCTTAAACTCCTCACAGCCATCTGGAAGAGGGATGCTGAGTTTGCCCAGGAAACAGCGTTTTTCAGGTGGCAGTACTTTAGTGACCCGGTTCCTGATCCTCGCAAGCCCGGCATCTCGGCCTTCCATGTTTCCCCATCATCTTTGCTGCCCAGCACCACAGCATCTCAGCTGCCCAGCACCAAACCATGGAGACCCTTCCGGTTCCAGAGTGGTCGGCCGGTCCCTGCCAACACCCAGTCTGTTCCCGAGCGTCGGCCGCTTTTGCTGACGTTCAGCGTGTTCCTGAGCCATTGGCCACCTTTACCAATGTCCAGCCTGTTGCCGAGCCGACGGCCGCCTTTGCCAACGACCATCTATTCCCCGAGCGGTCCGGGCGCCTCTCATGCCTGTACCCCGAGCAGCCGCGATACCACCGATGACTGTACCCCCAAGCAGGTGCGCCGCTTCTGATGCCTGTATCCCGAGTGGTCGCGCCACCTCCGATGCCTGTACCCTGAGGGGTTGCACAATTTCCGATGCCTCTATCCCGAGTGGTCACGCCGCCTCCGATGCCTGTACTCCGAGCGGCTGTCCCGCCACCTCCGATGCCTGTACCCCGAGCGGCTGTCCCGCCGCCTCCGATGCCTGTACCCCGAGTGGCTGCTGCGCCGCCTCCAATACCTTTACCCCGAGCGGCTGTCCCGCCGCCTCCGATGCCTTGCTTTTACCCCGAGTGACTGTCCCACTGCCTCTGATGCCTTTACCCCCGAGCGGCTGTCCCACTGCCTCTGATACCTGTACCCCGAGCAGCTGCTGCACTGTCTCTGATGCCTGGAACCCAAGCAGCTGTCCCACCATCTCCAATGTCTGTACCCGGAGTGGCTGTCCCACTGCCTCTGATGCCCATACCCCGAGTGGCTGCTGCGCCGCCTCCGATGCCAATACCCTGAGCAGCTGCCCCGCCGCCTCCGATGCCTGTACCTCGAGTGGCGGCTCCGCCGCCTCCGACGCCTTTGCCCCGAGTGGCCATCCCTCCGCCTCTGATGCCTTTACCCCGAGCGGCCGTCCCGCCACCTCTGTCCTGTCCGCACAGCTGGCCTCCCAAGCGGCGGTCCTGTCTACATCGCCGGCCTCCAGGTCATCCACCTGCCTGTCTGCCAGAGCTACTCTGCCCATAAGTCCTACGTCCTGGTCGCCTTCCCCGCACCCCTTCTGCCTGCCGTGCTTGGTGTTCCTGGTTTGTTCATTTGGGACATCTGGAATCCATCCCTTGAGGAGGGGGGTGCTGTCATGGTTTTGTGGTCTGGGTCATCAAGATTCACCTGTTCCCCACCCCCTGATTAGATGACCTGATGCGAGATCAGTGTACTTCTCTGAACTAATATTGAGAAATAACCACAATCCTAAAGTTCTCTTCAGGATAATTGATTCTGTCATTAATGGTCCCTCCACTTCTCGATTTGAACCTGATGTTTAGTTGTCCGAAAAAATTCTCACTTGTCGAGAATATTAGGTCCCAAATCCAGCCAGGCTCTTTTCGTTTCATTCCCCGTGTTAATTCTGCCTCTTTCACCCAATTTCAACCAATGACAATTTTAGTGTTGGAGACCACAGTCTCCAATATGAGCTGCCCCTCCGGCATCCTAGACATCATTCCCACTAAGCTACTCAAGGAGGTATTTTCCACTATCAGCCCCGTTATTTTGCAAATTCTTAATAATTCTGTGGCCTCTGGATCTTTTCCAGACAGTTTTAATCATGCCATCTCTCACCCATTGCTGAAGAAACCTAATTTAGACCCCCTGTCCGTAAGTAACTACAGGCCACTCTCCAAATTGTCTTTTTTATCTAAGGTTCTGGAGAGAGTAATTTCTTCTCCGTTGATTTCTTTTATGAACACTAATACTGTTTTTAATAGGTTCCAGTCTGGTTTTAGAGCACTTCATAGTACTGAGACAGCTCTAGTTAAGGTCACTAATGATCTACTGCTGAATGCAGACAGAGGTGACTGCTCAATTTTAGTTCTTTTAGACTTAATTGCTGCCTTTGACATGGTTGATCACAAGATCCTCCTACATCACTTGGAGACTTGGGTTGGCATCAAGGGCTCGGCTCTTAACTTATTACGCTCTTACCTCACCAACAGAACTTTTTCTGTTGTTCTGGGTAACTCTTCCCCCTCGGTGGCTCAGTTCAGTTGTGGTGTCCCTCAAGGCTCAGTTCTTGGTCCCCTTCTCTTTTCTATGTACATGCTGCCCCTTGGCCTGCTAATTCAAAATCACGATGTGCTCTACCATTTTTATGCTGACAACACTCAGTGGGTTTTAGTGGCATTATGCATGCCACTAAAACCCACAGATCCTAGCACCCTATGAAATCTCACAATTTGCCTCACTGACATTAAATCCTGGATGTCCAAACGTTTTCTTAAATTTAATGATGATAAGTCTGAGGTCAGTTTGTCAGGTAGTCTTAAGCAGGCTACTAGGAATCTTGGGGTAATATCTGATGCTAACCTCAGTTTTGATAATCAAATCAAACATGTTTTCAGTCATGCTTTCTCCAGCTCAACCTAAACTCCAAAATTAGGTCATTTTTATCAATTGCCAATTTGCAAAAAGTTGTACACGCTTTTATCTTTTCTCGGCTCGACTACTGTAATGCATCTTATTCTGGTCTCAGCAAGGGCTCCCTCCACTCTGCAGTTGGTACAAAATGCCGCTGCTTGGCTCATTACCTGGACAAGGAGGCATGACCATATCACGCCTGTGCTTGTCTCCCTACACTGGCTCCGTTATATTTCGAATTGATTTTAAAATTTTATTGATCACTTTTAAGTCTTTAAATGGTCTTGCTCCTTCATACATTTGTGATTTATTGACTTGGTATGTCCCCCCTCGACCATTAAGGTCTGCAGATGGAGCCCTGCTGGTTATTCCAAGGTCTCAGTTGGTTACAAAGGGTGATTGGGCTTTTGCTGTTAGAGCCCCCGCAATATGGAACTCTCTTCCTACTCAGCTAAGACGAACTAAGTCTCTAGCTTATTTTAAATCTCGTCTCAAAACTTTCCGTTTTATGAAAGCTTTTACAAATGTTTGATATTTGTTTTTATTTTTACTGTTTTTATTGTTACTCTTATTTGATCTTATTATACTTTTTTTGGTGACTCACTTTGTAACATTGTTTTAGAAAAGTGCTATATAAATAAAATTATTATTAGTATTAGTATTGCTGCTCACCGGCGCCCCATTTACCTGAGTAACCCTGATTGCCCCCCATTTATCTGATTGCCCCAAGATTGCCACATTTTCCCTGCTTTGCTCACCTGTTCCCCATTTCCCTGATCGGCTATCCAGCAAGTTATATAGTCACCTGGTTGCCCTGGCGCTTTGTCAGATCGACACACACACACACACACACACACACATACTGACTTTTTGTGGCTGGATGCATCACGTCTTGTCTCTAGTCTTTATTGCTGCCTGAATCTATGATCCCGTGTTGTGAGATTATGTTAATAAAACCTTGTTCTAGCCCAGTCTGTCTCCGCTGTCTGCATTTGAGTCCTCAACTCCTGTTCCTGGCGGGACACTAACATGGATAAGAAGCCAATAAAGGGAGGCAGGAGTTGGTGTAATATGGCCAACATTTCTACTTTTAGGTTAGGATTCTAGCAGCATTCTGAACCATCTGAAGACTTTTAGTACTAGCATGTGTCAGACCTGAAACAATATTAAAGTAATAAAGTCTGGATGAAACAAATGCATGTATTAGAGTCTCTGTGTCAGCCATGGACAGGAAAGACTGAATTTTAGCTATGTTTCGTAAGTGAAAAAAGCAGTCTTGGTGACTTCTTTCATCCAGGACTGTGTAGCAAAAATAGCTACTGGACGAGGTAACCCTAGGCTTGAGAGGCCAGTAACGTACTTGCTTCCGGTGGCGGCACGCACGTACGCAACGGCTTTGCTTTCCCTAATGTGGTGTATTTATCTTTTTTTCCCGTCTGTTTGTTGATATGTCGTTCAGCAAATTGGCATATAACCGGGAAGTTCTTTTAAAGATTGAGTCGTCGTCTAAGGAACTGGTCTTCATCAGGAACTACCGCAATGAACACGTCCAAAAGGCGATCGCTCGTCCAGCTGGATTGTTATGTCTGCACACATCGACAGTGCTGCATTTGATTTGGTGCTGTTCTATTGTGCTGGGATCGATTGGTGATGCCTGCGGGCTCTGGGTTGTTTGATCGGGTCTGCCTGTGATGCTGTGTCAGTCTAAATAAAGAATGCAACGTAGTGGTTGTGTCGAGCGACAGCGCTGTGTCCTGACGTGATTTCTAAATACAATATTGGCGACGAGGATGGCTGATATCTCTCTCCCAACACCTGCCCCCTTCCTGGCATTACCTGGCGAGCCTCCGGTACCATGGACTCGCTGGCTACATAGTTTTTGAAAATTACATCATCGCCTCAGGGCTCGACGACGTGAGCCAGGCTAGGAAGATGGCTCTGTTGCTACACTGCTTGGGAGCAGAGGGTCATCGTGTGCTCGGGACTCTGGGGAACGTCACAAACTTTGACGGAGCTGTGGGACTTATGAGCACCCATTTCGCTGCTCCACAGAGTGCCCTCCTTCGGCGATTTATATTCCGTCAGCGACACCAACTGCCTGGTGAGTCTGTGCAGCAGTATGTAGCTAATTTTCGAGGGCTAGCTAGCTCGTGCAAGTTTGGCGCGCTTCAGGACGAGATGGTTCGCGACCAGCTAATCGAACACACCAACAACGCAAAGGTGTGTGAGACTCTCCTGCTGGAAAAAGACGATCTGCTGCTGTCCAGAGCAATTACCATCGCACTACAGGTTGAGGGAGCAGCTGACTGTGCTGCTATGCTAAATACACAACAAGTGGCCACCTCCACTCAAGCTGCCAACGACTCCTCCCTCTACTCACGGCTGCCCCTCGGGACGCAACCCAGCCAGAGCGAGGCGGGCGCCGACTCCACTGGGGACGTCTTGCAACTGCAACGACGGCGTTCTCGGCCCCGCCCTCAACAGTCCTGTGGTAACTGTGGATCTAGGTCTCATGTTTCAAGGGCTCAGAACTGCCATGCCCGTGGCCAGACATGCCGTAGCTGCGGTAAGCAAAATCACTTTGCCAACGTCTGTCGATCTTCCCCGGCTGGGTCAGAGGGCCACACCCCCCAGTCTTCAACCGCCGTCATTCACAAGGTGAGCTCTGGGCCAGTGTCATTCAAATCATGCACAGTCAACATTAATGATGTGTGCATCCCCCTGCTGTTGGACACCGGTGCAGGTGTGTCTCTCCTGAATGTTGATACCTACAGTCAATTTTTCGGTTCACTGCCACTGTCCGCACCCTCAGCTGTCCTCTGTGGGTATGGTGACTCCAAAATCGATCTGGTTGGCTCTCTCCAACTGACTCTCCGCTATGGAACCAAGCTGGTGCCCAATGCAGTTTTTCATGTGGCACGCCGTGGGGCCAACCTGATGGGCCTGGACCTGTTCTCCGCTCTGGGGTTCTCCCTCTTAGACACAAGGGGGGCAGCAATCCTGACTGTTACCACACCTTGGCAGCAGAAGTGGCCATCGCTGTTTATGGGGCTGGGCTGCCTCTCCGCCTTCGCCCATCAACCTCTCCTCAACCCTGCTGTGAAATCTGTAATCCAACCACTGCGCCGCATCCCGTTGGCTCTCCGTGATGGGGTCTCCGCCGAGCTGCAACAACTGCTGGAAGCTGGCATCGTTGAACCGGTGGACGCGTCACCTTGGGTCTCAAACCTCGTGGTGGCTAAGAAGAAGTCGGGGGGCCTGCGTGTCTGCGTCGATCTACGTGCAGTAAATAAGGCAGTGGTCCCTGATAAGTATCCACCGCCCACCTCAGAAGAACTCACTGCTCAGTTCTATGGCCCTGAGGTGTTCTCCAAGCTCGACCTCAGACAGGGGTACTTACAGGTGCCCCTCCACCCCAGCAGCCAAAACCTCACAGTCTTTGTGACACATGCAGGAGTTTTTCGCTACACCAGGGTGCCTTTCAGTCTCAGCTCCGCCCCTAGCTGCTTCCAGAAAATCATGGTCTCCGTGCTGGCTGGCATACTGGGCGTGGCCATTTATCTGGACGATATAGTGGTACACGGGCCCACCAGTGAAATCCACGACAAGCGCCTCAACATGGTCTTCGCAGCCCTGTCCAAGCACAAGCTAACTCTCAATGCTGAGAAATGTGTCCTCTCTGTGCCAGCCATCGAGTTCGTGGTGTTCCGGCTGTCAGCGAGTGGTGTAACTCCACTACAATCCAACGTGGATGCCATTCAGGCCATCCCTGAGCCCAGCTCGGCCGCCCAGGTCGCCTCCTTCCTGGGTATGACAAGTTACTACCTGAGGTTTCTTCCCCAGTACTCTGCGACCACAGCCCCCCTGTGCCAGCTGCTGCGTAAGGACGAGCCATGGGTGTGGTCAAAGGCATGCAGTGACGCTGTGCGTGATCTCAAGACTCAACTGACTTCACCACCAGTGTTGGCTCACTTCGACATCTCCAGCTCCACCTTTGTGACCTGTGACGCATCAGCCACAGCGATAGGGGCTGTGCTGTCTCAAACCCAGAACGGTGTGGAGAAGCCCATCGCCTTCGCCTCCCATGCCCTCAACCTGACCAAGCAGCGGTACTCCGTGGGTGAGCGTGAGGCGTTAGCCTGTATCTGGGCTTGTGAAAGGTGGCACCTCTACCTCTATGGCCGCTCCTTCACCCTCAGGACAGATCACCAGGCCCTGACAGCGCTGCTGTCCACATCTGGGACAGGCCACAAACCCCTGAGGTTGCACCGCTGGTCTGACCGCCTCCACCAGTACAACTTCAGCCTGCAGTTCACCCCAGGCAGAGACAATGTTGTCGTCGACGTGCTCTCTCGCTCTGTCTCCACCTCAGCTCCACAGACGGACACTGACTGTGTGGAAAAGGACATTGTCCAAATGCTACACACACCCCTTCAGGCCACTGTCTCTCTGCAGAAGCTGAGGGCAGCCTCCGAACAGGACCCTGTCCTCTCCCAGCTCCGCACCTACATCCAGAACGGCTGGCCTCACAAGGTCCCAGAGTAGCTGGCTGCGTTCGCCCGAGTCAGACAGGAGCTCTCCTGCTGGAACGACACCTGCGTGGCACGTGGGTTTTGCACAGTGGTCCCAGCTGCTGTCCGTGCACGTGTTTTGAATATGGTGCATGAAGGCCACCTGGGCATGGTGAAACTGAAACAGCGCTGCCGAGACCTGGTGTGGTGGCCGGGGATAGGCAGAGATATTGAGGCTCTGGTGAAGGATTGTTCTGCCTGCCTTGTGAGTGGCAAGACTGGCCACCAGGCTCCCCCACCCCTGCAACCTCTCGCCTGGCCCTCTCAGCCCTGGGAACACCTGCAGTTGGACATTTGTGGTGAGATCCATGGAGTTCCCCACCACCAACGCTTCATGGTGGTCGCCTACGATCTATACTCAAAATGGCCTGAACTCACCACTTCCGGCACTGTGACCTCACAGATCATCATCGACTTCCTGGACTCTCTTTTCTCTCACTGGGGCCTCCCAAAGACCATCACCACTGACAACGGCCCTCAGCTGGTCTCTGCTGAGTTCGCTGCTTATCTCGAAAGCAAGGGCATCCGTCATATACGCACTGCGTACTACCACCCCCAGGCCAATGGCGGCGTTGAACGTTTTCACCAGTCACTGAAGAACGGCCTCAGAGCACACATGGCCCAAGGGTGCTCTTTCACGCAGGCCATCCGTCACACTCTGCTGCACTATCGGGCCACACAGCACTCGACCACAGGCGTCTCCCCATTCTCTCTCATGCTAGGCCGGGAACTGTGCATGCTCCTTGACAGGCTCCGCCCCTCCACACCCCAGGCACCTCCCTCTGAGGTCAGAGCCTCAGTCACTCGTCAGCAGACGCGGATGAAGCAACGGTTTGACCAGTCAAAACGAACCAGGGTGCCAGACATCAATGTGTCAGACTGGGTCAGGGTCCGCAGGCCCCACAGGGACAATAAAATGGCTTCATACTGGTCCTCTCCTCTCCAAGTCACCCGTCAGCTGGGCCCAGCCACTTACCTCCTCAGCGATGGCACTCGGTGGCACTCCAGTCGTCTACGGAAGGTGTCAGCTCCGCCACACACAGCTGGTGACACAACCTTAGCCATTCCCTCAGCATGATGAGACGCCCCGGGGCTTCATGCAGCTCCTACACAGGCCCCAGACATTCCTGGGCCTCAGCTTCCCCTGCCTTCTCCCTCCCCACCTCGGCCTGCCCAGCCTCAGGCCGCCCCGTGACCTGTTCGCACACGTTTACACCCTGGCCACCTACAGGACTTTGTGTCAACCTTTCATGTTTGAAATCCTGCTGGGGGGGGGGGATGTTATGTATGCACACATCGACAGTGCTGCATTTGATTTGGTGCTGTTCTATTGTGCTGGGATCGATTGGTGATGCCTGCGGGCTCTGGGTTGTTTGATCGGGTCTGCCTGTGATGCTGTGTCAGTCTAAATAAAGAATGCAACGTAGCGGTTGTGTCGAGCGACAGCGCTGTGTCCTGACGTGATTTCTAAATACAATATTGGCGACGAGGATGGATTACCATACCAGATGGGAAACGCAGGAGGCGGTGTAGAGAAAGGAGGCAGAAGCGGGGCTGCCGGGCTGGGATACATACCAGGTCCCCCACAGGCCCATTTTTCTCACAGACGCCAGATCGCTCCCTAACAAAATAGAAGAGCTGATCATCGCGGCACAGCAATCCGTGAAAGACTGCTCAAAAATGGTAATATCCGAGACCTGGCTTCATACTGGAATCCCGGACGAAGCTATTTCGCTAGCAGGCCGCACAGCGCACCGGGCCGACAGGAGCAGAGGGGGAGTGGTGTACAAACGCTGCTGTCATTGACAGGCACTTTTCGCCAGACTTGGAGTACAACACACGAAGATACTGACCTTTTTATCTGCCGCGGGAGTTCGCTGTTGTAATAGATATTACACCTGGTTTTACACTTATGGACACATTATCTATATGGTGATTGTGCTGCAAATGTGTGTCTATTTGTATTTTGACTAGTTGTTTGTATTTTATTTTTTTATTTTGTTCCACTGGGGAGTTGCACTTAATTTCGTTGTACAATGACAATAAAGGCATTCATTCATTCATTCATTCATCATTTACTTATCAAAAGAAATGCTGGGCGCCGGTTCGATACTGGCTGCAAACTGGCTGCAATCTAATTTCCCTGCAAGGGACAATAAAGATACTTTGACTTTGACTCGAATCCCCGTGTTACCTCCGGCTTGGTCGGGCGTCCCTACAGACACAATTGGCCGTGTCTGCGGGTGGGAAGCCGGATGTGGGTATGTGTCCTGTTCGCTGCACTAGCGTCTCCTGGTCGGTCGGGACGCCTGTTTGGAGGGAGGGGGAACTGGAGGGAATGGCATAATATTTCCATGCGCTATGTCCCCCTAGCGAAACGCCTCACTGTCAGGTGAAAAGAAGGGGCTGGTGACTCCATATGTATCGGAGGAGGCATGCAGTAGTCTTCAGCCCTCCCCGGATCGGCAGAGGGGGTAGAGCAGCGACCGGGACGGCTCGGAAGAGCGGGGTAATTGGCCAAGTACAATTGGGGAGGAAAAATTTTAAAGCAGGAAATTTAGTGATATTGTGGTGGACACGTATTGGGGATAGAATTCACCCCAGGAACTAAGGGTTAAGTCAGGGTTGCCCTGGCAGGTTAACGCAGGGTTACGTTATGGTTGTTCAGCCAGTTTTCTGATTATTGCCGCCTCCGCTCAGTCGGGCTGTGGTTTTGTTGTCTCTCTGATTTACCGTTGATTAAAGAAAGTTGCCTACACGGCTAAAGTGTGAACCTATGGTCTTCTCCGTTCCTTCGGCTCTACGATATCCAGTTTTTCACAGCAGCAGTGGCGTGTCGTCCACTAGGGGCGCTAGGGAGCTGCCCTACCTACAGTTCCAATTGGAAAATAAGTATTGTAATAAATAACTTATTTTTTAAATGGTGGTGCCGTGTGTGTATAAAATCCGGTTGTTATAGTTACATAAAGCATGTATTATAATAGAAACGTGTGATAACTGATGAAAAACATTGCTTGCAACCTTTGTCTGTGTGCCGAAGGGCGCATTTTTCTCCGCCTGACGGGAGAGGCGCGAGTTTAAATGCAGCCACGCCGTCGCACACTGGACTGGTTGACAGCGCGCGCCGAAAAGAGCTGATTCTTGGGCGGAGAAATACCCGCCCGATTAGATAGATGGCGCAGTGGAAAACTATGCATAGTAGTTAGTGGTAGAGCAGGAAGTCGGGGAGTTAGCTAGCTGTTAGTAAAGTAGCTAATGTAACGATGGCTGATGTGCTAGACTGAGGAACAACCTGCTCCTAGCAGTGTTGATTCTTTGTTTGAAAAACCATTTGAACGGAGAAGTTTGTCTGACAAGCTTATTGTGAAGCAGGTGGGTCCAGATCAGCCTGAACCCTCAACATTCGACAGCCCTCTGGTGATCATGGCGAATCATGCTACATCAGGAGTTTTGCTAGCAGCTGGTATGCAGGGAAACCATGGCTCTGTGGAGGTGACAAGCGGCATGCTGTGTTTTGCTTTCCGTGCTTACTTTTTCCAACGTCCACATCGGACCAGGCGTGGACTGAAACTGGAGTGAGCGATCTTAAGCATCTTTCCAAAAAATAAAAATAAAAAAAACATGAAGACAGTAAGGCTGGTATGGATAGTGCCATGAAACTAGCCATGTTTGGGAGAACTAACATTGCTAGCCAACTTAGCGAAAGCTACAGGATCGGCGTTGCTAAACAGAATGAGGAGGTGGACAGGAATGGAGCTGTACTTTCAAGGATAATTGGCTGTCAAATTTTGTGGCGCATATGAACTTGGGTTACGTGGCCACGATGAGAGCAGTGACACTGCCGACCCTGGGGTTTTTATCGGACTAGTGAATTTTTGCTGCTGAATTGGACAGTGTGTTGAAACAACATTTGGAAAAGGCAACCGTGTTTAAAGGTACATCAAATATTATTCAGAATGAACTGCTGGATTGTATGTTGGGGATCATGCGTGTGTACATAGTAGATGAGATTAAAAACTCGGACTTTCTGGCCAGTCAGGCCGACGAAACCACTGACGTATCAACGCAGTCTCAGTTAGTACGTGTACTAGTATGTTATACTGACAAATCACATCAGGTTCAGGAGCGTTTTTACACTTTTACTCCCATACAGACAGCCAATGCCGAGACTGCTGCCGCATCAACTCTCAATCAATTAGAACACATCCTGCCAGAGAAGGGAGAGCAGCGGAGAGATAAAGTGATAGAAGGGAGAGCAGCGGAGAGATAAAGTGATAGAAGGGAAAGCAGCAGAGAGAGAGAAAGTGATAGAAGGGAGAGCGGCAGAGAGATAAAGTGATAGAAGGGAGAGCAGCGGAGAGATAAAGTGATAGAAGGGAGAGCAGCAGAGAGAGAGAAGGTAGAAGGGAGAGCAGCGGAGAGAGAAAGTGATAGAAGGGAGAGCAGCGGAGAGATAAAGTGATAGAAGGGAGAGCAGCAGAGAGAGATAAAGTGATATTAGGGAGAGCAGCGGAGAGATAAAGTGATAGAAAGGAGAGCAGCGGAGAGATAAAGTGATAGAAGGGAGAGCAGCAGAGAGAGATAAAGTGATATTAGGGAGAGCAGCGGAGAGCAGCGGAGAGATAAAGTGATAGAAAGGAGAGCAGCGGAGAGATAAAGTGATAGAAGGGAGAACAGCAGAGAGAGAGAAAGTGGTAGAAGGGAGTACAGCGGAGAGAGAAAGTGATAGAAGGGAGAGCAGCAGAGAGAGAGAAGGGAGAAGGGAGAGCAGCGGAGAGATAAAGTGATAGAAGGGAGAGCAGCAGAGAGAGATAAAGTGATATTAGGGAGAGCAGCGGAGAGATAAAGTGATAGAAGGGAGAGCAGCAGAGAGAGAAAGTGATAGAAGGGAGAGCAGCAGAGAGAGAGAAAGTGATAGAAGGGAGAGCAGCGGAGAGAGAAAGTGATAGAAGGGAGAGCAGCGGAGAGATAAAGTGATAGAAGGGAGAGCAGCAGAGAGAGAGAAGGTAGAAGGGAGAGCAGCGGAGAGAGAAAGTGATAGAAGGGAGAGCAGCGGAGAGATAAAGTGATAGAAGGGAGAGCCGCAGAGAGAGATAAAGTGATATTAGGGAGAGCAGCGGAGAGATAAAGTGATAGAAGGGAGAGCAGCAGAGAGAGAGAAAGTGATAGAAGGGAGAGCAGCAGAGAGAGAGAAAGTGATAGAAGGGAGAGCAGCGGAGAGAGAAAGTGATAGAAGGGAGAGCAGCGGAGAGATAAAGTGATAGAAGGGAGAGCAGCAGAGAGAGAAAGTGATAGCGCAGGCTTACGACGGTGCGAGCGTGATGCGGGGACTTCCAAATGCTTATCGATCAGTATGTAGTAGGCTACTGTAGGCCTATGTTACGATAGTTTTTTCTCATTAATTATTTTATGTGGAGCACTTTCTGTGCACAATATGAACGTCTATTTACTGGAAACTTTCCCAAATTTGCGCTGTTAATTTAATGAGATTTATATGGCTGTGAGTGATGTTTATGGGTGGAAATTTGATTGCTTTGTGAAATTTGAAATTTCATTTGTTGTGGCTTAAATAGAATAACTGTTTCAAATGCAAAAAAAATCATTCATAGCCTATCATTTTAGTTTAATTGTCTAATTCAATGAATGCATGTTATCAAGCCTACATTACATAAATTAAATATAGTGTCAGACAATGATAGGCAAACAGAAAAATAAACGAGTTCTGTTAAATATATGCTATTTGTTTTTATTTCTGAAATTTGTTAGACGTTTGGAAGTGGACTTGTGTATGTTTCTTAAAAAATGATTAAATGATGTATCCTAGGGGACTACACTCTTATGCCTGCTGTGTGTCAAGAAAAATTTATAATTCTGACGTGCTGGATTCAAAGCAGCCCCACCTAGTGGAAAAGTCACGACACGCCACTGCACAGCAGCCAAGCAGGCCTCTATATTAGTCATTTGAGTATGATCATCAGCCCTTAGGTACACGCAGCTGAGTATCATCCGTACAGCAATGGAAATGTATTCCATGTGTAACCCACTCAAAAATAACCTACAAGCAGGGTTAGGTTATTTACAGTCTAATTTATCATTTCTAGGTATATTTTAATTACTAGAAGAACCCCGCTACAATGTAGCGGTTTGGTTATCCACCCATCTAAATCTCCCTCCTCTTCATCCTGCCAGCTAACCGCCTTCCCCCTGCCCCTAAACCCCCCCCCACTCCTACTCCCTCCCCCCAAATGCTTGGAATCATCTGAAATGCCAAGAAAAGTGGTTTATAGCCATTTTTAGAAAATGCATATTTTGCATAATTATTATAATCATTTTAATTTTCTGCTATTTTTCTGGTCCTCTCTGGAACAATACCTACCACCTCCAAAAAAAATAGGATCATAAGTGCATTTTTGCAAAAATGCATTTATTTTGCATAATGCCAAAACATTTCTAAGTCCCAGAAAATCTTTTTTATATATGTGAAAAAAAATCAAAGATGCTCAGAATCATCTGAAATGCCGAGAAAGTGGTTTTTAGCCATTTTTAGAAAAATGCACATTTTGCACATTTATGCATAATTATGCATAATTTTAATTGTCTAGGATTTTTTCCCGTACTCTCTGGAACAATACCTACCACCTCCAAAAAGAATTAGGATCATAAGTGCTTTAGTTTTCGGTCCCGCTATCTACACTAACTAACACACACACACACACACACTAACACCACACACACACACATTACGAAAATACATGAGTGATACGTTTCACCTGCATATTATTTTAGCCCAGCAGAGAGCAGTTGTGGTGCTGCAGATAGAGAAGCCTACCGCAACGTTCCTGTTGCAGGCCCCGGGTTGCAGTCATGCAAGCAGATTATATTCCCTGTAATACAGGAGAAATAAATTGACAGAGAAACGTATGCTGCTTTTCAGACTTTGCTCTCAATAGAATGACGAACCCTAGCGATCGCCGAGCAACAGCCATTCACTCCAATGCTGCGTACATTCCAAAGTCAGGGCCCCTTACTGGCTGGGAGGGACAGTGAATCAATATTAACCAACTTATTATTATTCTCCCATGAATGGAATTTAATAAAACACATACAACATGTGACCACATATTTTGTGCGTCACACGCTCCCTTGACAAAATAAAATAGCTCCCGACATTCACAAAACCTTTTAAATGTCAGTTTGACACGAACTGAATCCATTACAGTATGAAGAAGGTGTGGCTGTTTAAGTGTGTGGGAATCTTAATACACAAGGGTATGGAAAGCATATTGCATTATGGTAGTGTATGGGGTAGTGGAAGTGGCTGGTATGGCGCTATTTGATAAGATGTGTAGTGTGGCATGTGGACTGGCTGCATTCCCCAGACTGGTAAGACTTGTACTCCATAGAGTCTGGCGGCACTGAATGAGTGTGGCTGGTAAGACGGCTGACCCAGAGACTCATATGTCAGTGCCTGGGGGGGGGGGGTCTTCTGTCACGTGTGGATCTCCTAAATGATTCATTCAGAGGAGTCACAGGCCTGTCGTTGGCATTATCTTCACATCCGACCTGTTCATCTTCATGTTCTCCAGTATTATCAGGTTCCACAGGCATGGATTCATAGTTGGGTTGTCTGTCTGGTAGTTCTGGAGTGGTTGCTCTTTCAGCTGTAATGACTACACTAGGCACTGGTCTGGCCTCTCTTGCAGGTGCTGTAGGCCTTGACTGTCCAAATGGTCTTGGATCCGGGAAGCTCATTTGGGGTTCACAGGTCGGTCTCACACTTGGCATTTGAGGATCAGTCCATGTTGGTACTCTTAACCAGTATTGTACTCTGGGCACTTCATCGTCAGAGTCTGAGGTCTCACTGCTTTAAAACAACTCCACCTTTTTTGTCTGATTTGATCTTTGTCCTTTTGTTTCTCTCCAGGTGGTGTCAGATTCTTTTGCCGTTGAGGTTAGTTCACAGGTAAGTCGTTTACAGGGTGCAGAAGGTTTCGGTGGAGAATACGGACTTTGTTACCACCTGTTTCCGGAGACACTTTGTAAATGGGACTGTCTTTAACTCGTTCTTCGTTCTGTGACAATATATACTGTCTGTTCCCAATAGGATCTTAGCTTCCCCGGTCCCCCTCACTCACTCAGGTTGTGGACTAAGACTCTGTCGCCGGGCTGGAGAACAACTCCTTTGACATGACGGTCATAATATCTCTTGCCTCTCACACTGGAGTGTTGACTGTTCTCCGTTGCAACTCGGTAGGCCTCCCTCATCCTCGCAGCCCAGTTCTTAGTATAGCCCTGCGGTGTCTCAGTCTCCTCTTCAGTGGACAGGCCAAACATTAGGTTTACTGGCAGATGGGGTTGATGACCGAACATGAGATAGTGGGGTGAGAAGCCTATTGCCTCATGTTTATTGCAGTTATATTTGTGTATAACCTGAGGTAAGTGCTCCTTCCGGTTACTCTTCTCCTTCTCTTCCAGGGTTCTTAACATTTGGAGTAACGTCTGGTTGAACCTTTCAGCCGGGTTTCCCTGTGGATTGTATGGGGTCATTCTGGAGTGACCAACTCCAATCAGCTGTTGTAGAGTCTTGAACAAGGAATTCTCAAATTCACGGCCTTGGCCATGGTGCAATTTAGCAGGGTGCCCAAAACGAGGAATGAAATCATTGAATATTCTCTTGGCGGGGGTTCGACCAGATTTATTTTTCGTTGGGTACACTTGAGCAAATCTCTTGAAGTGGTGAATGACGACTAAAATATACTCATAACCTGCCTTGCTGTGTCCCAAATGCATGTAATCAATCGACACGCATTCAAGTGGTGTACTGCTCATGATACTTCCCATTGGCGCCTTGATGTGGGTCACTAGCTTTTTCTGTTTAATGCAAGAGCTCTTTCGAGTGGCATAGGTCTCAATGTGACGTTTCATGAAGGGCCAGTAGAAGAGATCGCGTGCCAGGTTGGTTACTCTCTCCACGCCCACATCACCCATGTCATCATGGAGGCACTTGAGCACAAGAGGCTGGTATTCCACTGGCAGGACCAGTTGTCGTCGCTGGCCAGATCTCCTCTACAGCAATCCATCCTCGACGTACAGTTTACCCCACTCACGCATAAGTCTCTTCACAGCACCATTCACTCCTTGCCTGTCCTCATTCGTCAACACAGGCTTGGACTCTTTCAGCTTGACCAACGAACTGATGGCATTGTCTTCCTTCTGAGCTCTGACTAGTTCATGGTGGTCAATGGTGGGTAGTGATGTAGTTACGGCTGGCTCTGGGCTTTGCACCAGATTAAGGACAGCGATGTAGGCGAGGTCTTGTTTCTCAACAGCCTCACTCCCGTCCCATGTGGCTTGTACGGTGTCTCTGGTAAGCTCCTCAGTGCACTCAGCGACGTAGCTGTCCATGTCGAGAGAGGGTGTCAGTGTCCACGTTGCTCTTTCTGGGCCTATATTTGACGTTGAATCAAAAGTCGGCGAGTTCCCTAACCCATCGGTGGCTGACCGCATTCAACTTTGCAGTACTCATTATTAGCCGAGACTAGCCTCCCCACGTACCTGACCTCCTGTTTGAAGAACTTACATTTTGTGGGTCGCAGCTTGACACCATGGCGTTGTAGCGCCTTCAGGACTTGGTGCACTCCCTTAACATGGTCAGCAAAGGATTTGGCGTAGCATAGGACGTCGTCCAGATAAGGGATGCAGCAGTTATCATGCAGGGAGTCGAGCATCTCCTCCATGCTGCACTGAAAAGCAGCAGGAGCATTGGAGAGAACGAAAAGGGATCCTCACCCATTCATACAGCCCTCAAGGGGTGATGAAAGCTGTCATATGTCGGGACCCTTCACCCATATAACCCTGGTGACAGGCCTTCCTTTGGTCTAGAATGCTGAACCAACGCTGACCCTCTAGAGTGTCTATGAGGTCCTGGATGCGAGGCAGTGGGTGGCAGTCCGGCACGGTCTTTTGATTTAACAGTCTGTAGTCGATGCACAGTCTTAAGGATCCATCCCGTTTTCTGTTGTGTCTGAATGGTGACTTGGACTTCACTATCCATCGTCTAACAAGCAGGTCTTGGATGTACTCTTTGAAGTCCTGGTAGAGAGGCATACGAGTGCTGAACTGGGACGTTATCCCTGAGGTTGATGGTCATTTGGAGACTCGGGATGGACTCAATGTCCCCCTCATCGTGAGCAAAAGCTCTGGACTCTTCGTACAGCATCTGTTTGACCTCCTTCTGCTGTTTTTCAGTCAAGAGGCTGATGTCCACCGGTGGGTGCCACAAAGCAGCTTTAGGTTGGTCTTCTTGGTGGGCAGTGGGTCGTGAAGAGTCAGCAGTGTTCGCTTGGGTAGTATTATTCTCACTGCTGGGACTGCTTGTTGCTATCACTTTGTCAATGAGTTCAATACTGCCTAAAACAGTTAAGCTGGGTAGGGTCACACTGTGTTTGGAGTGATTTGACACAGGTACTCTAACAAAGGGTCTGTCCATCTGGTGAATCTCTACTAGTCCCTCTCCAATGCTCAGCGGTTCCTGCAGTACATTGTCGAGTTTGGGCTCAAACAATGCAAGCAAGTCAGAAGAGCTAATATCCGCGGGCACCGGGCACTTGACATGAGCTACTTGGCCTGGATGAATAGTGATCTCCTTCAAGCCTACCTTCACCATAGCATGTCGTTTCTCTTGACTCTTCTTGGCCTGGATGAGACTGATGATAGCCTCTGCACTAACACTGTCGATTTCCATGGCCCCAGCGAGGAGGCTGGTGAGAATGAACATGAGTTTAGGCCTGCTCTCATTGCCCTTAATGCGTTTTTGAATTACGTTAAAGCCAACTAAGGGTCTGTCTAGCTTCAGGCGACTCACTAGGAAGGGTACACGAATGGATCAGTCCGGGTCGTCATTGCCTTGAAGGTTTAACACCACTTCAACCCATCCGTCATATGGCACTTCCTCTCCCGTGACAGTGATTGCAGTCCTGATGACCCCGTGCGATGCACTGTATTCTGTCCTACGTGTTTGTGTCCATGTATAAACAAGCCGACAGATAGCCAACATGAAGAATCCCAAAGAAATACAGTGTCCAGTCCAAGTTGAGGAACTTTACTGAAGAACTTTGAGAATTCAAACCTTTTTGTAAAACTGTAAAGGGGGGCAATACAGAGAAATAATGTTTCAATAAACGTTGTATAAATTATAAAATGTTATCACATGGCTATGAAATAACTACATAACACATATAAATAACTGCACATGACTGCATGTAAATAATAATTGTATGCTACATAACTGCATGTTCAATTCGGGGTCACCAATGTGGCAGGATGAGGAAAAATACAGGAGACGAAGGCGAGTTTGAACTTTATTCCTCAGCTCCAAAACCAAACTACAACAGGAACAACCTTGCATTAGAGAGCCCGGGAACGTAAACCACGCCCCCAGCTCACAGTCCTGCTGGGTGAGAGGCATAGCCCCTAGTGTCCGCCACAACAGCAAAATAAGCTGTTTGGCATTGGCAAAGAAGATTTGGCAAATTTTTCATGGGCGCAACCCACATACTCAGCTCTGCTGCTCATCCCACAAATGCATGTTCCTTACAAATGTGGCCCCATTTAAAGGGCAAATAAACAGGCTTTCCAACGCTATAAGATTTACTGCCGTGAAGCATTGTTACAACAAAGAAATAATCTACCAAACACACATTTCCTTACTTTTTGTTAAGTATATATATATGTGTGTGTGTGTGTGTGTGTGTGTGTGTGTGTGTGTGTGTGTGTGTGTGTGTGTGTGTGTATGAGAGATCGATAAACTATATAACTACACTTTATATATATATATATATATATATATATATATATATATATATACTAATAGAATCCATACCAAAAGTACTACCTACCCTGGATAACTTTGGCTGCCTGTCCGGGTCCGAGATCCAGGAAGTCAAGTCCGAAAGGAGGGGTCCAGGTAGAGAGACACGGGAGGAGATCGCTGGAGAGGTCCGGGGGAAAACGTGAAGGTCGCTGGGGACGAGGGAGACACGGGGAGCCGTGGAAGTCGCGGAGGGAGACTCTTGGTAGGAAAAAGAGACACGAATATTAGACACTGAGGAATAAACGGAATTGCAAGAGGGCAAGGAACGCTGGAGGGCTTGTCAGAGCTTTACCGCAGGGTTCAGTATTTTGAAGCACGGAGTGGTGTTCTGGGAGACTTCTTGTAGAGGGCTGCCTGATTGCCGCAGGTGTGCCTGATGGATGATGGCAAACACCTGGTGCAGTGCAGCGCTCGTCTCCTCAGAGCGCAAGCCGAGCGCTCGGATGTTTCCGGCACGTCCGAGCTAGGGGAGTGGCTTGAACGTGCCGGGGAGGCAGCTCGGGGCGGTGTAACCACAACAGGACCACCCCCTCCTACGGGAGACACCGGGCGACCATCCGATGGCGTTGGGGTGGGCCCGATAGAACTCCTCCAGGAGTGCGGGGTTGGCCAGGTAGGACCGGGGAACCCAGCTGCGGTTCTCGGGCCCATAGCCAACCCAGTCCACCAGGTATTGGTACCCACGCCCCCGGCGGCGTATGGCGAGCAGTCGGTCGACATCCCAGACCATGTCACCACCGTCGAGGACCCTGAGGGGTGGAGGAGCTTGGACAGGGGGAGATAGGGGGCTGTAGGCTACCGGTTTGAGGTGAGAGACATGGAAAACGGGACGGATCTTGAGTGAGGTAGGGAGATGGAGATGCACCGCCGAAGGGTTGACGATGCGGTCGATGGTGTAGGGACCGACGTAGCAGTGAGCCAGCTTCCGGTTGAGGGTAGGGAGCTGCAGGTCCCGGGCCAGGAGCCATACCGTCTGGCCAGGTCGATAGGCTGGGGCCGGCACTCTCCGCCGGCCTTCCAAACGCGCCGACATCGGCGTAGATGGGCCCTCGTGGACGTGACTGCCACCTCCAACTCCTGACGGGGGAACAGAGGGGATTGATAACCAAGAGAACACTCGAAGGGGGACAAACCGGTAGCCGAACTCTCCATGGAGTTGAGCGAGTACTCCACCCAGGGCAGGTACTTGCTGAAGGAGGCGGGGTTGCTGGTGGTAACGAAACGCAAATCTGCCTCCAGGGCTTGATTGGCCCGCTCTACCTGCCCATTGGTCTGGGGGTGATAGAAGCTGACCGTGGCCCCAATCCCCTTAGAGAAGGCCTGCCACATCTTAGAAGTGAACTGGGGACCACGGTCAGAGACAATGTCCAGGGGAATCCCGTGGGGTCGGACAACATGGGAGACGAGAAGGTCCGCCGTCTCGGCTGCAGAGGGGAGTTTGGTGAGGGCAACAAAGTGGACGGCCTTGGAAAACCGGTCGACAATGGTCAGAATGGTGTCATTGCCTTGGGACACAGAGAGGCCAGTTACAAAGTCTAAGGCAATGTGGGACCAAGGTCGGCCGGGGGTAGGAACGGGGCGCAGGAGACCTGCTGGAGGGCGATGGAGAGCCTTGCTGTGGGCGCAGGTGGTGCAGGCAGCCACGAACTCCCTGGTGTCTGTCTCCATGATGGGCCACCAGAAACCCCTGCGGATGAAGGCCGCCATTCGGTGGACACCGGGGTGGCAGGCAAAACGGCTGGAGTGGCTCCACTCCAGCACCTGGGGTCGGACAGAGGGAGGCACAAATAGCCGGTTCCGGGGTCCATTGCCTGGGTCGGGCTGGGCGCGCTGGGCCCTTCTCACCAAGATTCGATGGCCCAGGTAACGACACCCACCATCCGGGCCGGGGGAAGGATGGTGTCTGGGGCATCAGGGGACCCCTCGGGAAACAGACGGGAGAGGGCGTCTGCCCTGACGTTCTTGGTGCCCGGGCGGTAGGTGAGGGTGAAGTCGAACCGGCTGAAGAAGAGAGCCCAGCGTGCCTGCCTGAGGTTGAGCCTCTTAGCCGTCCGCACGTAGGTCAGGTTCTTGTGATCGAACCATACGATGAATGGCTGCCCTGCTCCCTCCAGCCAGTTTCTCCACTCCCCTACGGCGGCGTGGACAGCCAGCAACTCCCTGTTACCGATGTCGTAGTTCTTCTCCACAGGACTGAAACGCCGGGAGAAGAAGGCGCACGGGTGGATCTTCTGGTCCTCCTCCAACCGCTGGGAGAGGACGGCTCCGATGCCCGCGTCCGATGCGTCCACCTCCATGATGAACTGCCTGGACGGGTCCAGGTGGGCGAGCACCGGAGCCGTAGTGAACAGCCTCTTCAGGGCCGAGAAGGAGGCCTCCGCCTCCGAGGTCCAGGAGAAGGGGCGGAGGGTGGAGGTGAGTGCAGCGAGGGTGGCGGCCACACGGCTGAACCCCCTGATGAAGCGCATTTAGAAATGTGCAAACCCCAGGAAGCGCTGGACTTGCGTCCTGTTGGTGGGCCGTGCCCACTCCTCCACCGCTTGGGTCTTCCTGGGGTTGGTGCAGACGAGCCCCTTCTCCACGATGTGGCCGAGGAACTCCACGGAGGCGGAGTGGAACACACACTTCTCGGCCTTCACGAAGAGCCTGTTCTCCAGCAGCCGTTGGAGGACCAGGCGGACATGCTGTTGGTGTTCCTCCTCAGTCCTGGAGAACAGGAGGATGTCATCCAGGTACACCACCGCGAACGTCTTCAGCATTTCCCGGAGCACGTCGTTGGCCAACGCCTGGAAGACGGCCGGGGCGTTGGTGAGGCCGAAGGGCATAACGAGGTACTCAAAATGCCCTAGGTGGGTGTTGAAGGGTTAGGGTTCATCCCCTTCCAGGATGCGCACCAGGTGGTACGCGCTGCGCAGGTCCAGCTTGGTGAACACCGTAGCGTGAGTGAGTGGCTAGAATGTGGAACTCATAAGGAAGAGTGGATATTTATTTTCAACCGTGATGTCATTTAACAGTCAATCTATGCAAGGCCTCAGGCTCCCCTCCTTCTTTGCCACAAAAAAGAAGCCCGCTGCCACCGGGGAAGACGAGGGCCTTATGATTCCTGAGGCCAGGGACTCTGTGATATAATTGTGCATAGACTCCTTCTCCAGGACGGAGAGGTTATACAACCGACCGGTGGGAAGGGCGGCCCCGGGAAGGAGATCTATGGCACAATCATAGGGACGGTGAGGGGGGAGGGAAAGGGCACTGTCCTTACTAAATACAGGGACTAAATCCTGATAAACGGGAGGAACACCAGTGAGATCCGTGGGAGGAGGCACGGGTCTGAGGCCACTGGACGGGAAGTGGGCAGAGCGAAGGCATTTGGCATGACATGCAACGCTCCAACCCAAAATCCGCCCAGTAGACCAAGAGATGTGGGGATCGTGCCGTTCCTGTCACGTATCAGGAAAGAACCCAAAAGCAGACGGGACAACCAGGTAAGGGAAGAATCAAGTCTTTATTGAAGTGACCAATCTCGGGGGTAGAGCAGGAGTTGGCTCTGTGGCAGGTAGGCAGAAGTCCATGAATGGCGACGTTCCAGCGAAGACTGGTCCATAGTGGAGGCCTTTTAAGGGTGAGGGCGATTGCTTGATGGCCAGCTGGCATGCCGGGGTGAAGGGGGGGTCAGCAGGTGTCAGCTGGCGTAGCAGGTGTCAGCTGACGTAGCAGGTGTCAGCTGGTGTAGCAGGTGTCAGCTGGTGTAGCAGGTTTCAAGGGCGATCGCTTTGATGTCAAGGGCGAGAGGCTGTGACAGTACCCCCCCTCCGAGGGGCGCCACCGGGTAACCTACCAGGCCCGTCAGGGTGCATCCTGTGGAAGTCCCGGATGAGGTTCGCGTCCAGGACAAGGCGATGAGGGACCCAACACCTCTCCTCCGGGCCATATCCCTCCCAGTCCACGAGATACTGCAGGCCGCGACCGCGGCGACGAGAGTCCAGGAGACCACGAACGGTGTAAGCCGGATGATCGTTGATCATACGAGGAGGTGGGGGCTGGGGGCCGGAGGAACTAGAGGGCTGGTAGAGACAGGTTTGAGGCAGGACACATGGAAGGAAGGGTGAACCCGGAGAGTGCGGGGCAGCTTCAGATGGACCACAGAGGGGTTAATGACTTTGACAATGGGAAAGGGACCAATATACCTGGGGAACAGTTTTTTAGCGTCCGATTTCAAGGGTAGATCCTTGGTAGAGAGCCATACCTGGTCACCGGGGGAGTAGTCCGGAGCAGGGGTGCGATGATGATCCGCCAAGCACTGGTAACGGCCGGAGGCCCTGAGCAGTGCAGCACGGGCTCACCGCCAGGTCCGACGGCACCGACGGACATGGGCCTTGGACAGACGGAACCGGAATGTCTACCTCTTGAGAAGGAAAAAGGGGAGGCTGATAGCCATAAAGGCATTGAAAAGGGGACAACCCAGTAGCAGACGATGGCAAGGTATTATGGGCATATTCTACCCAGGGAAGTTGTGAGGACCAAGAGGATGGGTTGGCAGACACCAGACAGCGGAGAACAGTCGCCAATGCCTGGTTGGCCCTCTCGGCCTGGCCGTTGGACTGAGGATGGAACCCCGATGACAGTCTGATGGTGGCACCGATGGCAGAGCAGAAAGCCTTCCAGACAGCAGAAGTGAACTGGGGGCCACGGTCAGACACTATATCACGGGGAAGACCGTGGACCCGGAAAACCTCCCTGACCAGCAGATCCGCAGTCTCTCGGGCTGAAGGCAGTTTAGACAAGGGCAAAAAGTGAACAAATTTACTGAAGTGATCAACAACAGTCAGTACAATGGTGTTACCGTCAGAGGCGGGCAGACCAGAGACGAAATCGAAGGACAGATGCGACCAGGGACGGTGTGGAACAGGCAGGGGGTGCAGCAGACTGGCACTGACCCAAGTGGAGGGCTTATTCTGGGCACAAACAGGACAGGCAGAAACAAAAGACCCAGTATCCGCCATCATGGAAGGCCACCAGAACCGCCTACGGAGGAAGGCTAGGGTACGGGTTACTCCAGGATGGCAGGTGAGATTGGAAGAGTGAGCCCACTGCAACACACTAGATTTAACAGCATCTGGAACAAACAAGCGCCCGGGGGGACCGTTACTTGGGTCAGGCTGAGTCTGTTGTGCTGCCATGACCTCCCTTTCAATGTTCCAGGTGACAGCCGCAGCCGCAACCACACAGGTAGAGGGAACGATGGTGTCAGGTTGGAGCTTGGGCTCAGACTCCTCCCCATGCACACGAGACAGAGCATCGGGCTTGGCATTCCTGGAGCCAGGTCTGTACGTCAAAGAAAAATTAAAATGACCAAAAAAGAGCGCCCACCTGGCTTGGCGCGCGGTGAGTCGCTTTGCTGACTGGATGTATTCCAGGTTCTTATGGTCAGTCTACACTATAAAAGGAAGCTCAGACCCCTCCAGAAAATGTCGCCATTCCTCCAGTACCAATTTCACCGCCAGGAGCTCACGATTCCCCACATCATAGTTCCTTTCAGCTGGGGAGAGACGGCGAGACAGGAAGGCACAGGGGTGTGTCTTGCCATCCTCACTGGAGCACTGAGACAGGACCGCCCCCACCCCAATCTCAGAGGCGTCCACTTCTACAATGAACTGTTTGGTTGGGCCTGGCTGGATGAGGATAGGAGCTGTGGTGAAGCGGTGCTTGAGGGCTTGGAAGGCTGCCTGTGCTACAGGGGTCCACAGGAACTGTCTGGAGGTGGAGGTAAGAGTGGTTAGTGGGGCCGCAACGCGGCTGTAATTGCGGATGAACCGTCTGTAGAAGTTGGCAAAACCGAGGAACCTCTGAAGCTGCTTACGGCTGGTCGGGCTTGGCCACTCAAGAACCGCTCTGACCTTGGCGGGGTCCATTCTCACCTGCCCATCCGCCACAGTGTAGCCCAGGAAGGTGACTGAAGGGGCATGGAATTCACACTTCTCTGCTTTTACGAAAAGGCGGTTCTCCAGTAGCCGTTGAAGGACTTGGCGGACGTGCATGACATGCTCTGACAGGTCTCTGGAAAAAATCAGGATATCATCCAGGTAAACAAAAACGAAACGATCCAACATGTCACATAGGACGTCATTGACCAGACTCTGGAAGACAGCTGGGGCATTAGTGAGACCAAATGGCATCACCAGATATTCAAAATGCCCCAGGGGGTGTTGAAGGCAGTCTTCCATTCATCTCTGTCTCGAACCTGGACCAGGTGATAAGCATTGCAGAGGTCTAGTTTAGTGAACACTGTGGCTCCCTGGAGAGAATCAAAAGCAGAAGTCATGAGGGTCAGAGGGTACTTATTATTGACTGTGATGTTATTGAGGCCTCTATAGTCAATACACGGCCGGAGGGTTTTGTCCTTCTTGGCCACAAAGACGAACCTCGCACCAAGGGGTGACGATGACGGGCGAATAAGACCAGCCGTCAAGGAGTCCTTGATGTACCTCTCCATGGACTCCCGCTCAGGCTTGGAGAGGCTATATAGACGACTGCTGGGGAGGGGAGCGCCCGGCAGCAGGTCAATAGCGCAATCATAGGGGCGATGAGGAGGCAGGGAGAGAGCTTGCTGCTTGTTGAACACGGCTTGGAGATCATGGTACTCTGGAGGCACCAGTGACAGGTCAGAGGTCTCAGAGCTTGACACCTGACTGGGGACAGACTGAGGCAGAGCAGACTGGAGGCATATGGCATGACAGACGGGACTCCAACTTGAAATTCTGGCCGATGACCAATCAATATGGGGACTATGCTTAACCAGCCAGGGATGACCAAGTATAATGGGAACAAATGGAGAATTGATAACGAAAAAACTTAGCTCCTCTTGATGGTTTCCCGACAACAGGAGGCGCACAGGCTCGGTCTTAGAGGTTATCCGGGCCAGGAGATGTCCATCTAGGGCATTAGCTTCAAGAGGCTGGTCCAGACTCACAGTGGCAAGACCTAACTGCTTCACAACACTTGCATCCAAAAAGCTTTCATCAGCCCCAGAGTCAATTAAAGCCAAAAGTTTAGTGGACTGACCTTTAAAACTGATGGTAGCTTGCAACTGGGTACATGGACGAGGAAACAGAGGGTAGACAGTTGGGCTCACGAGGATCCTCCCCCTCCCTCATGAGCCTGCTAGTTTGACGGACGGTGAGGGCAGGAGGCGAGCAAGTGACCACGCTGACCACAATACAAGCAGCTGTTCTCGGTGATGCGGCATTGACGCTCCTCCGGGTTGAGCCGGAAGCGGCCGAGTTGCATCGGCTCCGAAGCTGGGGAGGAGTCACGCCTCGGGCTTTCTCGGAGGACGTCAGCCTCAGTCGAGCGAGCTCGGCCCCCAGCGTTTGGAGGTGTGGCCCGTGGAATGTTGTTGTGACAAGGAAAGCGGCACGTCCTCTCTCTCCTCCGCTCCCGGAGACGGTTGTCCACACGAATGGCCAGGGTAACCAATTCCTCCAACCCTCCAGGCTCGGGGTAGGAAACCAATTCGTCCTTTATGGATTTGCTCAGACCGTTGGAAAACCCGGCCTGGAGGGACTCGTTGTTCCATCCGCTCTCCGCCGATAGTGTACGGAACTCAACTGAGTAGTCAGCAACGCTGCGGGAACCCTGGCAGAGAGAGATCAGTCTTTTTGAAGCATCCTTTCCCCGCACGGGATGATCAAAAACCTGGCGAAAAGCAGTGGTGAACTCAGCGTAGGATGAGGAAGTGGAGGCCCGCATCTCCCACACCACTGTAGCCCAATCCAGAGTGCTTCCCCGGAGAAGACCCATGATGTAAGCAACTTTGGCTCCATCCGTGGAATATTACTGGGGCTGCTGGTTAAACACAATCTCACACTGCATCAAAAAAGGGCGACAAAGTCCAAAATCTCCATCATACTTATCGGGCGGGACAACCCATGGTTCCTTAGCCGAAGTTGATGGCGCTGAGGGTGGCGGAGCTGGAGGGGCGGGTCCCAGGCTAGCAGAGGCTCTAAGTTGGGTCTGGATTCCGGAGATCTTTGAGCCGAGCTCACGGAGGGCGTCAGCCATCTCCTGTAGCACCTGGCTGTGCTGGCCGAGGACCGATTGCTGGTTGGCTACAGCCTGGCAGACCGTGGCCAGGTCTGTGGTGGAATGGTCTGCTGGGTCCATAGCGGCTGGAATGTACTGTCACGTATCGGGAAAGAACCCAAAAGCAGACGGGACAACCAGGTAAGGGAAGAATCAAGTCTTTATTGAAGTGACCGATCTCGGGGGTAGAGCAGGAGTTGGCTCTGTGGCAGGTAGGCAGGCAGGCAGAAGTCCACGAATGGCGACGTTCCAGCGAAGACTGGTCCATAGTGGAGGCCTTTTAAGGGTGAGGGCGATTGCTTGATGGCCAGCTGGCGTGTCAGGTTGAAGGGGGGGGTCAGCAGGTGTCAGCTGGTATAGCAGGTGTCAGCTGGCGTAGCAGGTGTCAAGGGCGATCGCTTTGATGTCAAGGGCGAGAGGCTGTGACAGTTCCAACCACGGTCTTCCTAACACCAGGGGTGCTGTGGGGCGTGCAAAACCAAAAACCGCATAGTTTCCACGTGATTACCCGAAAGAGTGAGGGTGAGGGAAGCAGTGCTGTGTGTGATCTTACCAAGTGAACGACCATCTAGGGCTTGGGCTGTAAGGGGTTTGTCTAGGGGGACGAGTGGAACACCGGCCTGCCGGGCCAGCGAGATGTCCATCAAACACTCGTCCGCCCCCGAATCCAGGAGTGCATCAATAGAGAGTGAGTCGTTACCCCAGGTGAGAGTGACAGGAAACAGCTGGTTGTGCTCCTTCTTGAGCTGGGACTGAGGAAGGGTCATCAGGCTCACTAAGACACCCCTCGCTAGTGAGCCGGGTCTTTTGGGCGAGTCGGGCAGGCCTTGATGTAGTGGCCCGACCTCCCGCAGTAGAGGCAGAGGTGGTCACGCATCCTCTGCTCCCTAAGCTCCAGCGGGAGCCGTGACCGACCCAACTGCATGGGCTCCTCCTCCGGCCTGGATCCAGAAGCCAGCCAGGGTTGCGAGGGGCAGTGTGAGGGTGGAGAGAGCCCGCGGGACGGTGACCCAGGCAAGGCACCAGTAGAACGGACGGGGGTTGATCTGTGGGAGGGCCCAGTGCGCGGGGCGCATTCCTGGCGCCACTCCCTCAGCCGTTCGTCCATCAGGAGGGCGGGGTGACGAGCTCGTTGAAGGAGGCAGGGCGGTCCCGAACGATGAGGTCTTTGATGGGCTCGCTCAGCCCCCTCCTGTACACGCTCTTGAGCGCAGTGTCATCCCACCCACTGTCTGCCGCGAGTATCCTCACCTCCAAAGTATAATCTGCCACCGACCTGGCTCCCTGCTGGATGGAATGGAGGCAGCTGGCAGCGTCCTGCCCGTCAGCTGGGTGGTCGAACACCAGACGGAACTCGCGGCGAAAGGCACCATAGTCCGAAGCGAGCCGCTGGGTATGACCAACCGCCGCTATGGCCCAGCTGAGGGCTTTGCCGGTGAGGAGGGACATAACAAGGGCTACCTTAGTCTCTCCTGTCCTATACCTGGCTGGCTGGTGTTTGAACAGGAGCTCACACTGACCAAGGTAACCCCTGCACAGCTCGAACTTCCCACCGAAGGCCTTGAGGCAGGGAAGGTTAGGCTCGAACCGGGGGTCTAGTGGGGGTTGACTCGGAGGAGGAGGAACGTCGGGACCAGGAACGGGGAATCCGGAGGACGAGCTGGGGGCAGGGACCGGGGCCAGAGTAGGGTGGTCGCTCATCCTGGAGACCGCTGTTGTGAGTGCAGCGATCTGCGCGGAGAGGGCGTCTAACACGCTCGTCGCGGCCTGGGAGCCAGACTGAAGATCGCTGATCTCTCCGGTGACTTGGGTGAAGGCAGTAGTAAGCTCTGTGGGGAGAGAGGCAAGTTGGCTGCTGTGACTTCTTACTACTGCCTCTAGGGGGAAGGGGCTCTGGGGCTTAGGGGTCGAGGGTGTCACAGGGACCGTCTGCCCCTTGGGTTTGCCTGGGTCCATAATGGCTCCGACGTTCTGTTATGCTCACGCGCCAGAACCCGACCCGTGTGGCGAAACCCAAGGCAGACAGACACAGAATGACTTCAAAATCCAAAAAGGCGGTTTTATTGGGGGAGGGGAATACCAAGGAAGGGTGATAACAAATACTGCCACTAAATAATAAATGGAATAGAGTAGGGGGGATGTATGGTGCAAAAACGTTCTGTTAGTGGGATGTGTGAATAAGCTATGTGTGGTGTCCGGTGGTTTGCGTATATAACTATGTGTGAGTGTTTTTAGCCTATGAGTAGTGCGGTAGGTAAATGACAAGGAGGTGCTGAATAATGTGCGTGCACCTGGCAAGCAAGTCCAGTCCGTGATCCAAAAGGGGTTGTCCGAGGAAGTCCGGGTCCGAGATCCAGGAAGTCAAGTCCGAAAGGAGGGGTCCAGGTAGAGAGACATGGGGGGAGATCGATGGAGAGGTCCGGGAAAAAACGGGAAGTTCGCTGGGGACGAGGGGGACACGGGGAGCCGTGGAAGTCGCGGAGGGAGAGTCTTGGGAGGAAAAAGAGAGACACGAATATAAGACACTGGGGAATAAACGGAATTGCAAGAGGGCAAGGAACGCTGGAGGGCTTGTCAGAGCTTTACCGCAGGGTTGAGTACGTCAAAGCACGGAGTGGTGTTCTGGGAGACTTCTTGTAGAGGGCTGCCTGATTGCCACAGGTGTGCCTGATGGATGATGGCAAACACCTGGTGCAGTGCAGCGCTCGTCTCCTCAGAGCGCGAGCCGAGCGCTTGGATGTTTCCGGCACGTCCAAGCTGGGGGAGTGGCTTGAACGTGCCGGGGAGGCAGCTCGGGGCGGTGTAACCACAAAGCTAACTCACATATCCAAACTAACACACATATCCAAATTAACACACATATCCAAACTAACACATATATCTAAACTAACACATATATCCAAACTAACACACATATCCACACTAACACACATATCCACACTAACACACATCCAAACTAAAATACATATCCAAACTAACACCTATATCCAAACTAACACCTATATCCAAACTAACACATATATCTAAACTAACACACATATCCAAACTAACACACGCATCCAAAATAACACATATATCCAAACTAACACACATATCCAAACTAACACCTATATACAAACTAACACACATATCCAAACTAACACATATATCTAAACTAACACACATATCCAAACTAACACACGTATCCAAACTAACACATATATCTAAACTAACACATATATCCAAACTAACACACATATCCACACTAACACACATATCCACACTAACACACATATCCAAATTAAAATACATATCCAAACTAACACCTATATCCAAACTAACACCTATATCCAAACTAACACCTATATCCAAACTAACACATATATCTAAACTAACACACATATCCAAACTAACACACGTATCCAAACTAACACATGTATTCAAACTAACACACGTATCCAAACTAACTCCTATATCCAAACTAACACACATATCCAAACTAACACACATATCCAAACTAACCCCTATATCCAAACTAACACACATATCCAAACTCACACATATATCTAAACTAACACACATATCCAAACTAACACACATATCCATACTAACACACATATCCAAACTAAAATACATATCCAAACTAACACCTATATCCAAACTAACAGCTATATCCAAACTAACACATATATCTAAACTAACACACATATCCAAATTAACACACGCATCCAAACTAACACATATATCCAAACTAACACACATATCCAAACTAACACCTATATCCAAACTAACACATATATCTAAACTAACACACATATCCAAACTAACACACATATCCAAACTAACGCATATATCTAAACTAACACACATATCCAAACTAACCCCTATATCCAAACTAACACCTATATCCAAACTAACACACATATCCAAATTAACACACACATCCAAACTAACACATATATCCAAACTAACACACATATCCAAACTAACACCTATATCCAAACTAACACACATATCCAAACTAACACATATATTTAAACTAACACCTATATCCAAACTAACACACATATCCAAACTAACACATATATCTAAACTAAAACACATATCCAAACTAACACACATATCCAAACTAACACCTATATCCAAACTAACACACATATCCAAATGAACACATATATCTAAACTAACACCGATATCCAAACTAACACACATATCCAAACTAACACATATATCTAAACTAACACACATATCCAAACTAACACACATATCCAAACTAACGCATATATCTAAACTAACACACATATCCAAACTAACCCCTATATCCAAACTAACACCTATATCCAAACTAACACACATATCCAAATTAACACACACATCCAAACTAACACATATATCCAAACTAACACACATATCCAAACTAACACCTATATCCAAACTAACACACATATCCAAACTAACACATATATTTAAACTAACACCTATATCCAAACTAACACACATATCCAAACTAACACATATATCTAAACTAAAACACATATCCAAACTAACACACATATCCAAACTAACACACGCATCCAAACTAACACATATATCCAAACTAACACACATATCCAAACTAACACCTATATCCAAACTAACACACATATCCAAATGAACACATATATCTAAACTAACACCGATATCCAAACTAACACCTATATCCAAACTAACACATATATCTAAACTAACACACATATCCAAACTAACACACGTATCCAAACTAACCCCTATATCCAAACTAACACATATATCTAAACTAACACACATATCCAAACTAACACACGTATCCAAACTAACGCATATATCTAAACTAACACACATATCCAAACTAACCCCTATATCCAAACTAACACACATATCCAAATTAACACACACATCCAAACTAACACATATATCCAAACTAACACACATATCCAAACTAACACCTATATCCAAACTAACACACATATCCAAACTAACACATATATTTAAACTAACACCTATATCCAAACTAACACACATATCCAAACTAACACATATATCTAAACTAAAACACATATCCAAACTAACACACATATCCAAACTAACACACGCATCCAAACTAACACATATATCCAAACTAACACACATATCCAAACTAACACCTATATCCAAACTAACACACATATCCAAATGAACACATATATCTAAACTAACACCGATATCCAAACTAACACACATATCCAAACTAACACATATATCTAAACTAACACACATATCCAAACTAACACACGTATCCAAACTAACCCCTATATCCAAACTAACACCTATATCCAAACTAACACACATATCCAAATTAACACACACATCCAAAGTAACACATATATCCAAACTAACACACATATCCAAACTAACACCTATATCCAAACTAACACACATATCCAAACTAACACATATATTTAAACTAACACCTATATCCAAACTAACACACATATCCAAACTAACACATATATCTAAACTAACACACATATCCAAACTAACACACGTATCCAAACTAACACACATATCTAAACTAACACACATATCCAAACTAACCCCTATATCCAAACTAACACACATATCCAAACTAACACATCTATCTAAACTAACACACATATCCAAACTAACACACATATCCACACTAACACACATATCCAAACTAAAATACATATCCAAACTAACACCTATATCCAAACTAACACACATATCCAAACTAACACATATATTTAAACTAACACCTATATCCAAACTAACACACATATCCAAACTAACACATATATCTAAACTAAAACACATATCCAAACTAACACACATATCCAAACTAACACACGCATCCAAACTAACACATATATCCAAACTAACACACATATCCAAACTAACACCTATATCCAAACTAACACACATATCCAAATGAACACATATATCTAAACTAACACCGATATCCAAACTAACACACATATCCAAACTAACACATATATCTAAACTAACACACATATCCAAACTAACACACGTATCCAAACTAACCCCTATATCCAAACTAACACCTATATCCAAACTAACACACATATCCAAATTAACACACACATCCAAAGTAACACATATATCCAAACTAACACACATATCCAAACTAACACCTATATCCAAACTAACACACATATCCAAACTAACACATATATTTAAACTAACACCTATATCCAAACTAACACACATATCCAAACTAACACATATATCTAAACTAACACACATATCCAAACTAACACACGTATCCAAACTAACACACATATCTAAACTAACACACATATCCAAACTAACCCCTATATCCAAACTAACACACATATCCAAACTAACACATCTATCTAAACTAACACACATATCCAAACTAACACACATATCCACACTAACACACATATCCAAACTAAAATACATATCCAAACTAACACCTATATCCAAACTAACACCTATATCCAAACTAACACATATATCTAAACTAACACACATATCCAAACTAACACACGCATCCAAACTAACACATATATCCAAACTAACACACATATCCAAACTAACACCTATATCCAAACAAACACACATATCCAAACGAACACATATATCTAAACTAACACCTATATCCAAACTAACACACATATCCAAACTGACACATATATCTAAACTAACACATATATCCAAACTAACACACATATCCACACTAACACACATATCCAAACTAACACACGTATCCAAACTAACACATATATCTAAACTAACACACATATCCAAACTAACCCCTATATCCAATCTAACACCTATATCCAAACAAACACACATATCCAAACTAACACACGCATCCAAACTAACACATATATCCAATCTAACACACATATCCAAACTAACCCCTATATCCAAACTAACACCTATATCCAAACTAACACACATATCCAAATTAACACACACATCCAAACTAACACATATATCCAAACTAACACACATATCCAAACTAACACCTATATCCAAACTAACACACATATCCAAACTAACCCCTATATCCAAACTAACACACATATCCAAACTAACACACGTATCCAAACTAACACATATATCTAAACTAACACACATATCCAAACTAACACATATATCTAAACTAACACACATATCCAAACTAACACACGTATCCAAACTAACACATATATCTAAACTAACACATATATCCAAACTAACACACATATCCAAACTAACACATATATTTAAACTAACACCTATATCCAAACTAACACACATATCCAAACTAACACACATATCCACACTAACACACATATCCACACTAACACACATATCCACACTAACACACATATCCAAACTAAAATACATATCCGAACTAACACCTATATCCAAACTAACACACATATCCAAACTAACACATATATCTAAACTAACACATATATCCAAACTAACACACGTATCCAAACTAACACATATATCTAAACTAACACACATATCCAAACTAACCCCTATATCCAATCTAACACCTATATCCAAACTAACACACATATCCAAACTAACACACGCATCCAAACTAACACATATATCCAATCTAACACACATATCCAAACTAACCCCTATATCCAAACTAAAACCTATATCCAAACTAACACACATATCCAAATTAACACACACATCCAAACTAACACATATATCCAAACTAACACACATATCCAAACTAACACCTATATCCAAACTAACACACATATCCAAACTAACACATATATTTAAACTAACACCTACATCCAAACTAACACACATATCCAAACTAACACATATATCTAAACTAACACACATGTCCAAACTAACACACGTATCCAAACTAACACATATATCTAAACTAACACACATATCCAAACTAACCCCTATATCCAACCTAACACACATATCCAAACTAACACATATATCTAAACTAACACATATATCCAAACTAACACACGTATCCAAACTAACACATATATCTAAACTAACACATATATCCAAACTAACACACATATCCACACTAACACACATATCCACACTAACACACATATCCAAATTAAAATACATATCCAAACTAACACCTATATCCAAACTAACACCTATATCCAAACTAACACCTATATCCAAACTAACACATATATCTAAACTAACACACATATCCAAACTAACACACATATCCAAACTAACACATGTATTCAAACTAACACACATATCCAAACTAACTCCTATATCCAAACTAACACACATATCCAAACTAACACACATATCCAAACTAACCCCTATATCCAAATTAACACACATATCCAAACTCACACATATATCTAAACTAACACACGTATCCAAACTAACACACATATCCATACTAACACACATATCCAAACTAAAATACATATCCAAACTAACACCTATATCCAAACTAACAGCTATATCCAAACTAACACATATATCTAAACTAACACACATATCCAAATTAACACACGCATCCAAACTAACACATATATCCAAACTAACACACATATCCAAACTAACACCTATATCCAAACTAACACACATATCCAAACGAACACATATATCTAAACTAACACCTATATCCAAACTAACACACATATCCAAACTAACACATATATCCAAACTAACACATATATCCAAACTAACACACGTATCCAAACTAACACATATATCTAAACTAACACATATATCTAAACTAAAACACATATCCAAACTAACACACATATCCAAACTAACACCTATATCCAAACTAACACACATATCCAAATGAACACATATATCTAAACTAACACCGATATCCAAACTAACACACATATCCAAACTAACACATATATCTAAACTAACACACATATCCAAACTAACACACATATCCAAACTAACGCATATATCTAAACTAACACACATATCCAAACTAACCCCTATATCCAAACTAACACCTATATCCAAACTAACACACATATCCAAATTAACACACACATCCAAACTAACACATATATCCAAACTAACACACATATCCAAACTAACACCTATATCCAAACTAACACACATATCCAAACTAACACATATATTTAAACTAACACCTATATCCAAACTAACACACATATCCAAACTAACACATATATCTAAACTAAAACACATATCCAAACTAACACACATATCCAAACTAACACACGCATCCAAACTAACACATATATCCAAACTAACACACATATCCAAACTAACACCTATATCCAAACTAACACACATATCCAAATGAACACATATATCTAAACTAACACACATATCCAAACTAACACACGTATCCAAACTAACCCCTATATCCAAACTAACACATATATCTAAACTAACACACATATCCAAACTAACACACGTATCCAAACTAACGCATATATCTAAACTAACACACATATCCAAACTAACCCCTATATCCAAACTAACACACATATCCAAATTAACACACACATCCAAACTAACACATATATCCAAACTAACACACATATCCAAACTAACACCTATATCCAAACTAACACACATATCCAAACTAACACATATATTTAAACTAACACCTATATCCAAACTAACACACATATCCAAACTAACACATATATCTAAAATAAAACACATATCCAAACTAACACACATATCCAAACTAACACACGCATCCAAACTAACACATATATCCAAACTAACACACATATCCAAACTAACACCTATATCCAAACTAACACACATATCCAAATGAACACATATATCTAAACTAACACCGATATCCAAACTAACACACATATCCAAACTAACACATATATCTAAACTAACACACATATCCAAACTAACACACGTATCCAAACTAACCCCTATATCCAAACTAACACCTATATCCAAACTAACACACATATCCAAATTAACACACACATCCAAAGTAACACATATATCCAAACTAACACACATATCCAAACTAACACCTATATCCAAACTAACACACATATCCAAACTAACACATATATTTAAACTAACAACTATATCCAAACTAACACACATATCCAAACTAACACATATATCTAAACTAACACACATATCCAAACTAACACACGTATCCAAACTAACACACATATCTAAACTAACACACATATCCAAACTAACCCCTATATCCAAACTAACACACATATCCAAACTAACACATCTATCTAAACTAACACACATATCCAAACTAACACACATATCCACACTAACACACATATCCAAACTAAAATACATATCCAAACTAACACCTATATCCAAACTAACACACATATCCAAACTAACACATATATTTAAACTAACACCTATATCCAAACTAACACACATATCCAAACTAACACATATATCTAAACTAAAACACATATCCAAACTAACACACATATCCAAACTAACACATGCATCCAAACTAACACATATATCCAAACTAACACACATATCCAAACTAACACCTATATCCAAACTAACACACATATCCAAATGAACACATATATCTAAACTAACACCGATATCCAAACTAACACACATATCCAAACTAACACATATATCTAAACTAACACACATATCCAAACTAACACACGTATCCAAACTAACCCCTATATCCAAACTAACACCTATATCCAAACTAACACACATATCCAAATTAACACACACATCCAAAGTAACACATATATCCAAACTAACACACATATCCAAACTAACACCTATATCCAAACTAACACACATATCCAAACTAACACATATATTTAAACTAACACCTATATCCAAACTAACACACATATCCAAACTAACACATATATCTAAACTAACACACATATCCAAACTAACACACGTATCCAAACTAACACACATATCTAAACTAACACACATATCCAAACTAACCCCTATATCCAAACTAACACACATATCCAAACTAACACATCTATCTAAACTAACACACATATCCAAACTAACACACATATCCACACTAACACACATATCCAAACTAAAATACATATCCAAACTAACACCTATATCCAAACTAACACCTATATCCAAACTAACACATATATCTAAACTAACACACATATCCAAACTAACACACGCATCCAAACTAACACATATATCCAAACTAACACACATATCCAAACTAACACCTATATCCAAACAAACACACATATCCAAACGAACACATATATCTAAACTAACACCTATATCCAAACTAACACACATATCCAAACTGACACATATATCTAAACTAACACATATATCCAAACTAACACACATATCCACACTAACACACATATCCAAACTAACACACGTATCCAAACTAACACATATATCTAAACTAACACACATATCCAAACTAACCCCTATATCCAATCTAACACCTATATCCAAACTAACACACATATCCAAACTAACACACGCATCCAAACTAACACATATATCCAATCTAACACACATATCCAAACTAACCCCTATATCCAAACTAACACCTATATCCAAACTAACACACATATCCAAATTAACACACACATCCAAACTAACACATATATCCAAACTAACACACATATCCAAACTAACACCTATATCCAAACTAACACACATATCCAAACTAACCCCTATATCCAAACTAACACACATATCCAAACTAACACACGTATCCAAACTAACACATATATCTAAACTAACACACATATCCAAACTAACACATATATCTAAACTAACACACATATCCAAACTAACACACGTATCCAAACTAACACATATATCTAAACTAACACATATATCCAAACTAACACACATATCCAAACTAACACATATATTTAAACTAACACCTATATCCAAACTAACACACATATCCAAACTAACACATGTATCTAAACTAACACACATATCCAAACTAACACACGTATCCAAACTAACACATATATCTAAACTAACACACATATCCAAACTAACCCCTATATCCAAACTAACACACATATCCAAACTAACACATATATCCAAACTAACACACATATCCAAACTAACACCTATATCCAAACTAACACACATATCCAAACGAACACATATATCTAAACTAACCCCTATATCCAATCTAACACCTATATCCAAACTAACACACATATCCAAACTAACACACGCATCGAAACTAACACATATATCCAATCTAACACACATATCCAAACTAACCCCTATATCCAAACTAACACCTATATCCAAACTAACACACATATCCAAATTAACACACACATCCAAACTAACACATATATCCAAACTAACACACATATCCAAACTAACACATATATTTAAACTAACACCTATATCCAAACTAACACACATATCCAAACTAACACATATATCTAAACTAACACACATATCCAAACTAACACACGTATCCAAACTAACACATATATCTAAACTAACACATATATCCAAACTAACACACATATCCACACTAACACACATATCCAAACTAAAATACATATCCGAACTAACACCTATATCCAAACTAACACACATATCCAAACTAACACATATATCTAAACTAACACATATATCCAAACTAACACACGTATCCAAACTAACACATATATCTAAACTAACACACATATCCAAACTAACCCCTATATCCAATCTAACACCTATATCCAAACTAACACACATATCCAAACTAACACACGCATCCAAACTAACACATATATCCAATCTAACACACATATCCAAACTAACCCCTATATCCAAACTAAAACCTATATCCAAACTAACACACATATCCAAATTAACACACACATCCAAACTAACACATATATCCAAACTAACACACATATCCAAACTAACACCTATATCCAAACTAACACACATATCCAAACTAACACATATATTTAAACTAACACCTACATCCAAACTAACACACATATCCAAACTAACACATATATCTAAACTAACACACATATCCAAACTAACACACGTATCCAAACTAACACATATATCTAAACTAACACACATATCCAAACTAACCCCTATATCCAACCTAACACACATATCCAAACTAACACATATATCTAAACTAACACATATATCCAAACTAACACACGTATCCAAACTAACACATATATCTAAACTAACACATATATCCAAACTAACACACATATCCACACTAACACACATATCCACACTAACACACATATCCAAATTAAAATACATATCCAAACTAACACCTATATCCAAAATAACACCTATATCCACACTAACACCTATATCCAAACTAACACATATATCTAAACTAACACACATATCCAAACTAACACACATATCCAAACTAACACATGTATTCAAACTAACACACATATCCAAACTAACTCCTATATCCAAACTAACACACATATCCAAACTAACACACATATCCAAACTAACCCCTATATCCAAATTAACACACATATCCAAACTCACACATATATCTAAACTAACACACATATCCAAACTAACACACGTATCCAAACTAACACATATATGTAAACTAACACATATATCCAAACTAACACACATATCCACACTAACACACATATCCACACTAACACACATATCCAAACTAAAATACATATCCGAACTAACACCTATATCCAAACTAACACACATATCCAAACTAACACATATATCTAAACTAACACATATATCCAAACTAATACACGTATCCAAACTAACACATATATCTAAACTAACACACATATCCAAACTAACCCCTATATCCAATCTAACACCTATATCCAAACTAACACACATATCCAAACTAACACACGCATCCAAACTAACACATATATCCAATCTAACACACATATCCAAACTAACCCCTATATCCAAACTAAAACCTATATCCAAACTAACACACATATCCAAATTAACACACACATCCAAACTAACACATATATCCAAACTAACACACATATCCAAACTAACACCTATATCCAAACTAACACACATATCCAAACTAACACATATATTTAAACTAACACCTACATCCAAACTAACACACATATCCAAACTAACACATATATCTAAACTAACACACATATCCAAACTAACACACGTATCCAAACTAACACATATATCTAAACTAACACACATATCCAAACTAACCCCTATATCCAACCTAACACACATATCCAAACTAACACATATATCTAAACTAACACATATATCCAAACTAACACACGTATCCAAACTAACACATATATCTAAACTAACACATATATCCAAACTAACACACATATCCACACTAACACACATATCCACACTAACACACATATCCAAATTAAAATACATATCCAAACTAACACCTATATCCAAACTAACACCTATATCCAAACTAACACCTATATCCAAACTAACACATATATCTAAACTAACACACATATCCAAACTAACACACATATCCAAACTAACACATGTATTCAAACTAACACACATATCCAAACTAACTCCTATATCCAAACTAACACACATATCCAAACTAACACACATATCCAAACTAACCCCTATATCCAAATTAACACACATATCCAAACTCACACATATATCTAAACTAACACACGTATCCAAACTAACACACATATCCATACTAACACACATATCCAAACTAAAATACATATCCAAACTAACACCTATATCCAAACTAACAGCTATATCCAAACTAACACATATATCTAAACTAACACACATATCCAAATTAACACACGCATCCAAACTAACACATATATCCAAACTAACACACATATCCAAACTAACACCTATATCCAAACTAACACACATATCCAAACGAACACATATATCTAAACTAACACCTATATCCAAACTAACACACATATCCAAACTAACACATATATCCAAACTAACACACATATCCAAACTAACACACGTATCCAAACTAACACATATATCTAAACTAACACACATATCCAAACTAACACATATATCCAAACTAACACACATATCCAAACTAACACCTATATCCAAACTAACACACATATCCAAATGAACACATATATCTAAACTAACACCGATATCCAAACTAACACACATATCCAAACTAACACATATATCTAAACTAACACACATATCCAAACTAACACACGTATCCAAACTAACGCATATATCTAAACTAACACACATATCCAAACTAACCCCTATATCCAAACTAACACCTATATCCAAACTAACACACATATCCAAATTAACACACACATCCAAACTAACACATATATCCAATCTAACACACATATCCAAACTAACCCCTATATCCAAACTAACACCTATATTCAAACTAACACACATATCCAAACTAACACACATATCCAAATGAACACATATATCTAAACTAACACCGATATCCAAACTAACACACATATCCAAACTAACACACGTATCCAAACTAACGCATATATCTAAACTAACACACATATCCAAACTAACCCCTATATCCAAACTAACACCTATATCCAAACTAACACACATATCCAAATTAACACACACATCCAAACTAACACATATATCCAAACTAACACACATATCCAAACTAACACCTATATCCAAACTAACACACATATCCAAACTAACACATATATTTAAACTAACACCTATATCCAAACTAACACACATATCCAAACTAACACATATATCTAAACTAAAACACATATCCAAACTAAAACACATATCCAAACTAACACACGCATCCAAACTAACACACATATCCAAACTAACCCCTATATCCAAACTAACACACATATCCAAACTAACACATATATCCAAACTAACACACATATCCAAACTAACACCTATATCCAAACTAACACACATATCCAAACGAACACATATATCTAAACTAACCCCTATATCCAATCTAACACCTATATCCAAACTAACACACATATCCAAACTAACACACGCATCGAAACTAACACATATATCCAATCTAACACACATATCCAAACTAACCCCTATATCCAAACTAACACCTATATCCAAACTAACACACATATCCAAATTAACACACACATCCAAACTAACACATATATCCAAACTAACACACATATCCAAACTAACACATATATTTAAACTAACACCTATATCCAAACTAACACACATATCCAAACTAACACATATATCTAAACTAACACACATATCCAAACTAACACACGTATCCAAACTAACACATATATCTAAACTAACACATATATCCAAACTAACACACATATCCACACTAACACACATATCCACACTAACACACATATCCAAACTAAAATACATATCCGAACTAACACCTATATCCAAACTAACACACATATCCAAACTAACACATATATCTAAACTAACACATATATCCAAACTAACACACGTATCCAAACTAACACATATATCTAAACTAACACACATATCCAAACTAACCCCTATATCCAATCTAACACCTATATCCAAACTAACACACATATCCAAACTAACACACGCATCCAAACTAACACATATATCCAATCTAACACACATATCCAAACTAACCCCTATATCCAAACTAAAACCTATATCCAAACTAACACACATATCCAAATTAACACACACATCCAAACTAACACATATATCCAAACTAACACACATATCCAAACTAACACCTATATCCAAACTAACACACATATCCAAACTAACACATATATTTAAACTAACACCTACATCCAAACTAACACACATATCCAAACTAACACATATATCTAAACTAACACACATATCCAAACTAACACACGTATCCAAACTAACACATATATCTAAACTAACACACATATCCAAACTAACCCCTATATCCAAACTAACACACATATCCAAACTAACACATCTATCTAAACTAACACACATATCCAAACTAACACACATATCCACACTAACACACATATCCAAACTAAAATACATATCCAAACTAACACCTATATCCAAACTAACACCTATATCCAAACTAACACATATATCTAAACTAACACACATATCCAAACTAACACACGCATCCAAACTAACACATATATCCAAACTAACACACATATCCAAACTAACACCTATATCCAAACAAACACACATATCCAAACGAACACATATATCTAAACTAACACCTATATCCAAACTAACACACATATCCAAACTGACACATATATCTAAACTAACACATATATCCAAACTAACACACATATCCACACTAACACACATATCCAAACTAACACACGTATCCAAACTAACACATATATCTAAACTAACACACATATCCAAACTAACCCCTATATCCAATCTAACACCTATATCCAAACTAACACACATATCCAAACTAACACACGCATCCAAACTAACACATATATCCAATCTAACACACATATCCAAACTAACCCCTATATCCAAACTAACACCTATATCCAAACTAACACACATATCCAAATTAACACACACATCCAAACTAACACATATATCCAAACTAACACACATATCCAAACTAACACCTATATCCAAACTAACACACATATCCAAACTAACCCCTATATCCAAACTAACACACATATCCAAACTAACACACGTATCCAAACTAACACATATATCTAAACTAACACACATATCCAAACTAACACATATATCTAAACTAACACACATATCCAAACTAACACACGTATCCAAACTAACACATATATCTAAACTAACACATATATCCAAACTAACACACATATCCAAACTAACACATATATTTAAACTAACACCTATATCCAAACTAACACACATATCCAAACTAACACATATATCTAAACTAACACACATATCCAAACTAACACACGTATCCAAACTAACACATATATCTAAACTAACACACATATCCAAACTAACCCCTATATCCAAACTAACACACATATCCAAACTAACACATATATCCAAACTAACACACATATCCAAACTAACACCTATATCCAAACTAACACACATATCCAAACGAACACATATATCTAAACTAACCCCTATATCCAATCTAACACCTATATCCAAACTAACACACATATCCAAACTAACACACGCATCGAAACTAACACATATATCCAATCTAACACACATATCCAAACTAACCCCTATATCCAAACTAACACCTATATCCAAACTAACACACATATCCAAATTAACACACACATCCAAACTAACACATATATCCAAACTAACACACATATCCAAACTAACACATATATTTAAACTAACACCTATATCCAAACTAACACACATATCCAAACTAACACATATATCTAAACTAACACACATATCCAAACTAACACACGTATCCAAACTAACACATATATCTAAACTAACACATATATCCAAACTAACACACATATCCACACTAACACACATATCCACACTAACACACATATCCAAACTAAAATACATATCCGAACTAACACCTATATCCAAACTAACACACATATCCAAACTAACACATATATCTAAACTAACACATATATCCAAACTAACACACGTATCCAAACTAACACATATATCTAAACTAACACACATATCCAAACTAACCCCTATATCCAATCTAACACCTATATCCAAACTAACACACATATCCAAACTAACACACGCATCCAAACTAACACATATATCCAATCTAACACACATATCCAAACTAACCCCTATATCCAAACTAAAACCTATATCCAAACTAACACACATATCCAAATTAACACACATATCCAAATTAACACACACATCCAAACTAACACATATATCCAAACTAACACACATATCCAAACTAACACCTATATCCAAACTAACACACATATCCAAACTAACCCCTATATCCAAACTAACACACATATCCAAACTAACACACGTATCCAAACTAACACATATATCTAAACTAACACACATATCCAAACTAACCCCTATATCCAACCTAACACACATATCCAAACTAACACACGTATCCAAACTAACACATATATCTAAACTAACACATATATCCAAACTAACACACATATCCACACTAACACACATATCCACACTAACACACATATCCAAATTAAAATACATATCCAAACTAACACCTATATCCAAACTAACACCTATATCCAAACTAACACCTATATCCAAACTAACACATATATCTAAACTAACACACATATCCAAACTAACACACATATCCAAACTAACACATGTATTCAAACTAACACACATATCCAAACTAACTCCTATATCCAAACTAACACACATATCCAAACTAACACACATATCCAAACTAACCCCTATATCCAAATTAACACACATATCCAAACTCACACATATATCTAAACTAACACACGTATCCAAACTAACACACATATCCATACTAACACACATATCCAAACTAAAATACATATCCAAACTAACACCTATATCCAAACTAACACACATATCCAAACTAACACATATATTTAAACTAACACCTACATCCAAACTAACACACATATCCAAACTAACACATATATCTAAACTAACACACATATCCAAACTAACACACGTATCCAAACTAACACATATATCTAAACTAACACACATATCCAAACTAACCCCTATATCCAAACTAACACACATATCCAAACTAACACATCTATCTAAACTAACACACATATCCAAACTAACACACATATCCACACTAACACACATATCCAAACTAAAATACATATCCAAACTAACACCTATATCCAAACTAACACCTATATCCAAACTAACACATATATCTAAACTAACACACATATCCAAACTAACACACGCATCCAAACTAACACATATATCCAAACTAACACACATATCCAAACTAACACCTATATCCAAACAAACACACATATCCAAACGAACACATATATCTAAACTAACACCTATATCCAAACTAACACACATATCCAAACTGACACATATATCTAAACTAACACATATATCCAAACTAACACACATATCCACACTAACACACATATCCAAACTAACACACGTATCCAAACTAACACATATATCTAAACTAACACACATATCCAAACTAACCCCTATATCCAATCTAACACCTATATCCAAACTAACACACATATCCAAACTAACACACGCATCCAAACTAACACATATATCCAATCTAACACACATATCCAAACTAACCCCTATATCCAAACTAACACCTATATCCAAACTAACACACATATCCAAATTAACACACACATCCAAACTAACACATATATCCAAACTAACACACATATCCAAACTAACACCTATATCCAAACTAACACACATATCCAAACTAACCCCTATATCCAAACTAACACACATATCCAAACTAACACACGTATCCAAACTAACACATATATCTAAACTAACACACATATCCAAACTAACACATATATCTAAACTAACACACATATCCAAACTAACACACGTATCCAAACTAACACATATATCTAAACTAACACATATATCCAAACTAACACACATATCCAAACTAACACATATATTTAAACTAACACCTATATCCAAACTAACACACATATCCAAACTAACACATATATCTAAACTAACACACATATCCAAACTAACACACGTATCCAAACTAACACATATATCTAAACTAACACACATATCCAAACTAACCCCTATATCCAAACTAACACACATATCCAAACTAACACATATATCCAAACTAACACACATATCCAAACTAACACCTATATCCAAACTAACACACATATCCAAACGAACACATATATCTAAACTAACCCCTATATCCAATCTAACACCTATATCCAAACTAACACACATATCCAAACTAACACACGCATCGAAACTAACACATATATCCAATCTAACACACATATCCAAACTAACCCCTATATCCAAACTAACACCTATATCCAAACTAACACACATATCCAAATTAACACACACATCCAAACTAACACATATATCCAAACTAACACACATATCCAAACTAACACATATATTTAAACTAACACCTATATCCAAACTAACACACATATCCAAACTAACACATATATCTAAACTAACACACATATCCAAACTAACACACGTATCCAAACTAACACATATATCTAAACTAACACATATATCCAAACTAACACACATATCCACACTAACACACATATCCACACTAACACACATATCCAAACTAAAATACATATCCGAACTAACACCTATATCCAAACTAACACACATATCCAAACTAACACATATATCTAAACTAACACATATATCCAAACTAACACACGTATCCAAACTAACACATATATCTAAACTAACACACATATCCAAACTAATCCCTATATCCAATCTAACACCTATATCCAAACTAACACACATATCCAAACTAACACACGCATCCAAACTAACACATATATCCAATCTAACACACATATCCAAACTAACCCCTATATCCAAACTAAAACCTATATCCAAACTAACACACATATCCAAATTAACACACATATCCAAATTAACACACACATCCAAACTAACACATATATCCAAACTAACACACATATCCAAACTAACACCTATATCCAAACTAACACACATATCCAAACTAACCCCTATATCCAAACTAACACACATATCCAAACTAACACACGTATCCAAACTAACACATATATCTAAACTAACACACATATCCAAACTAACCCCTATATCCAACCTAACACACATATCCAAACTAACACACGTATCCAAACTAACACATATATCTAAACTAACACATATATCCAAACTAACACACATATCCACACTAACACACATATCCACACTAACACACATATCCAAATTAAAATACATATCCAAACTAACACCTATATCCAAACTAACACCTATATCCAAACTAACACATATATCTAAACTAACACACATATCCAAACTAACACACATATCCAAGCTAACACATGTATTCAAACTAACACACATATCCAAACTAACTCCTATATCCAAACTAACACACATATCCAAACTAACACACATATCCAAACTAACCCCTATATCCAAATTAACACACATATCCAAACTCACACATATATCTAAACTAACACACGTATCCAAACTAACACACATATCCATACTAACACACATATCCAAACTAAAATACATATCCAAACTAACACCTATATCCAAACTAACAGCTATATCCAAACTAACACATATATCTAAACTAACACACATATCCAAATTAACACACGCATCCAAACTAACACACGTATCCAAACTAACACATATATCTAAACTAACACACATATCCAAACTAACACATATATCCAAACTAACACACATATCCAAACTAACACCTATATCCAAACTAACACACATATCCAAATGAACACATATATCTAAACTAACACCGATATCCAAACTAACACACATATCCAAACTAACACATATATCTAAACTAACACACATATCCAAACTAACACACGTATCCAAACTAACGCATATATCTAAACTAACACACATATCCAAACTAACCCCTATATCCAAACTAACACCTATATCCAAACTAACACACATATCCAAATTAACACACACATCCAAACTAACACATATATCCAATCTAACACACATATCCAAACTAACCCCTATATCCAAACTAACACCTATATCCAAACTAACACACATATCCAAACTAACACACATATCCAAATGAACACATATATCTAAACTAACACCGATATCCAAACTAACACACATATCCAAACTAACACACGTATCCAAACTAACGCATATATCTAAACTAACACACATATCCAAACTAACCCCTATATCCAAACTAACACCTATATCCAAACTAACACACATATCCAAATTAACACACACATCCAAACTAACACATATATCCAAACTAACACACATATCCAAACTAACACCTATATCCAAACTAACACACATATCCAAACTAACACATATATTTAAACTAACACCTATATCCAAACTAACACACATATCCAAACTAACACATATATCTAAACTAAAACACATATCCAAACTAAAACACATATCCAAACTAACACACGCATCCAAACTAACACACATATCCAAACTAACCCCTATATCCAAACTAACACACATATCCAAACTAACACATATATCCAAACTAACACACATATCCAAACTAACACCTATATCCAAACTAACACACATATCCAAACGAACACATATATCTAAACTAACCCCTATATCCAATCTAACACCTATATCCAAACTAACACACATATCCAAACTAACACACGCATCGAAACTAACACATATATCCAATCTAACACACATATCCAAACTAACCCCTATATCCAAACTAACACCTATATCCAAACTAACACACATATCCAAATTAACACACACATCCAAACTAACACATATATCCAAACTAACACACATATCCAAACTAACACATATATTTAAACTAACACCTATATCCAAACTAACACACATATCCAAACTAACACATATATCTAAACTAACACACATATCCAAACTAACACACGTATCCAAACTAACACATATATCTAAACTAACACATATATCCAAACTAACACACATATCCACACTAACACACATATCCACACTAACACACATATCCAAACTAAAATACATATCCGAACTAACACCTATATCCAAACTAACACACATATCCAAACTAACACATATATCTAAACTAACACATATATCCAAACTAACACACGTATCCAAACTAACACATATATCTAAACTAACACACATATCCAAACTAACCCCTATATCCAATCTAACACCTATATCCAAACTAACACACATATCCAAACTAACACACGCATCCAAACTAACACATATATCCAATCTAACACACATATCCAAACTAACCCCTATATCCAAACTAAAACCTATATCCAAACTAACACACATATCCAAATTAACACACACATCCAAACTAACACATATATCCAAACTAACACACATATCCAAACTAACACCTATATCCAAACTAACACACATATCCAAACTAACACATATATTTAAACTAACACCTACATCCAAACTAACACACATATCCAAACTAACACATATATCTAAACTAACACACATATCCAAACTAACACACGTATCCAAACTAACACATATATCTAAACTAACACACATATCCAAACTAACCCCTATATCCAAACTAACACACATATCCAAACTAACACATCTATCTAAACTAACACACATATCCAAACTAACACACATATCCACACTAACACACATATCCAAACTAAAATACATATCCAAACTAACACCTATATCCAAACTAACACCTATATCCAAACTAACACATATATCTAAACTAACACACATATCCAAACTAACACACGCATCCAAACTAACACATATATCCAAACTAACACACATATCCAAACTAACACCTATATCCAAACAAACACACATATCCAAACGAACACATATATCTAAACTAACACCTATATCCAAACTAACACACATATCCAAACTGACACATATATCTAAACTAACACATATATCCAAACTAACACACATATCCACACTAACACACATATCCAAACTAACACACGTATCCAAACTAACACATATATCTAAACTAACACACATATCCAAACTAACCCCTATATCCAATCTAACACCTATATCCAAACTAACACACATATCCAAACTAACACACGCATCCAAACTAACACATATATCCAATCTAACACACATATCCAAACTAACCCCTATATCCAAACTAACACCTATATCCAAACTAACACACATATCCAAATTAACACACACATCCAAACTAACACATATATCCAAACTAACACACATATCCAAACTAACACCTATATCCAAACTAACACACATATCCAAACTAACCCCTATATCCAAACTAACACACATATCCAAACTAACACACGTATCCAAACTAACACATATATCTAAACTAACACACATATCCAAACTAACACATATATCTAAACTAACACACATATCCAAACTAACACACGTATCCAAACTAACACATATATCTAAACTAACACATATATCCAAACTAACACACATATCCAAACTAACACATATATTTAAACTAACACCTATATCCAAACTAACACACATATCCAAACTAACACATATATCTAAACTAACACACATATCCAAACTAACACACGTATCCAAACTAACACATATATCTAAACTAACACACATATCCAAACTAACCCCTATATCCAAACTAACACACATATCCAAACTAACACATATATCCAAACTAACACACATATCCAAACTAACACCTATATCCAAACTAACACACATATCCAAACGAACACATATATCTAAACTAACCCCTATATCCAATCTAACACCTATATCCAAACTAACACACATATCCAAACTAACACACGCATCGAAACTAACACATATATCCAATCTAACACACATATCCAAACTAACCCCTATATCCAAACTAACACCTATATCCAAACTAACACACATATCCAAATTAACACACACATCCAAACTAACACATATATCCAAACTAACACACATATCCAAACTAACACATATATTTAAACTAACACCTATATCCAAACTAACACACATATCCAAACTAACACATATATCTAAACTAACACACATATCCAAACTAACACACGTATCCAAACTAACACATATATCTAAACTAACACATATATCCAAACTAACACACATATCCACACTAACACACATATCCACACTAACACACATATCCAAACTAAAATACATATCCGAACTAACACCTATATCCAAACTAACACACATATCCAAACTAACACATATATCTAAACTAACACATATATCCAAACTAACACACGTATCCAAACTAACACATATATCTAAACTAACACACATATCCAAACTAACCCCTATATCCAATCTAACACCTATATCCAAACTAACACACATATCCAAACTAACACACGCATCCAAACTAACACATATATCCAATCTAACACACATATCCAAACTAACCCCTATATCCAAACTAAAACCTATATCCAAACTAACACACATATCCAAATTAACACACATATCCAAATTAACACACACATCCAAACTAACACATATATCCAAACTAACACACATATCCAAACTAACACCTATATCCAAACTAACACACATATCCAAACTAACCCCTATATCCAAACTAACACACATATCCAAACTAACACACGTATCCAAACTAACACATATATCTAAACTAACACACATATCCAAACTAACCCCTATATCCAACCTAACACACATATCCAAACTAACACACGTATCCAAACTAACACATATATCTAAACTAACACATATATCCAAACTAACACACATATCCACACTAACACACATATCCACACTAACACACATATCCAAATTAAAATACATATCCAAACTAACACCTATATCCAAACTAACACCTATATCCAAACTAACACCTATATCCAAACTAACACATATATCTAAACTAACACACATATCCAAACTAACACACATATCCAAACTAACACATGTATTCAAACTAACACACATATCCAAACTAACTCCTATATCCAAACTAACACACATATCCAAACTAACACACATATCCAAACTAACCCCTATATCCAAATTAACACACATATCCAAACTCACACATATATCTAAACTAACACACGTATCCAAACTAACACACATATCCATACTAACACACATATCCAAACTAAAATACATATCCAAACTAACACCTATATCCAAACTAACACACATATCCAAACTAACACATATATTTAAACTAACACCTACATCCAAACTAACACACATATCCAAACTAACACATATATCTAAACTAACACACATATCCAAACTAACACACGTATCCAAACTAACACATATATCTAAACTAACACACATATCCAAACTAACCCCTATATCCAAACTAACACACATATCCAAACTAACACATCTATCTAAACTAACACACATATCCAAACTAACACACATATCCACACTAACACACATATCCAAACTAAAATACATATCCAAACTAACACCTATATCCAAACTAACACCTATATCCAAACTAACACATATATCTAAACTAACACACATATCCAAACTAACACACGCATCCAAACTAACACATATATCCAAACTAACACACATATCCAAACTAACACCTATATCCAAACAAACACACATATCCAAACGAACACATATATCTAAACTAACACCTATATCCAAGCTAACACACATATCCAAACTGACACATATATCTAAACTAACACATATATCCAAACTAACACACATATCCACACTAACACACATATCCAAACTAACACACGTATCCAAACTAACACATATATCTAAACTAACACACATATCCAAACTAACCCCTATATCCAATCTAACACCTATATCCAAACTAACACACATATCCAAACTAACACACGCATCCAAACTAACACATATATCCAATCTAACACACATATCCAAACTAACCCCTATATCCAAACTAACACCTATATCCAAACTAACACACATATCCAAATTAACACACACATCCAAACTAACACATATATCCAAACTAACACACATATCCAAACTAACACCTATATCCAAACTAACACACATATCCAAACTAACCCCTATATCCAAACTAACACACATATCCAAACTAACACACGTATCCAAACTAACACATATATCTAAACTAACACACATATCCAAACTAACACATATATCTAAACTAACACACATATCCAAACTAACACACGTATCCAAACTAACACATATATCTAAACTAACACATATATCCAAACTAACACACATATCCAAACTAACACATATATTTAAACTAACACCTATATCCAAACTAACACACATATCCAAACTAACACATATATCTAAACTAACACACATATCCAAACTAACACACGTATCCAAACTAACACATATATCTAAACTAACACACATATCCAAACTAACCCCTATATCCAAACTAACACACATATCCAAACTAACACATATATCCAAACTAACACACATATCCAAACTAACACCTATATCCAAACTAACACACATATCCAAACGAACACATATATCTAAACTAACCCCTATATCCAATCTAACACCTATATCCAAACTAACACACATATCCAAACTAACACACGCATCGAAACTAACACATATATCCAATCTAACACACATATCCAAACTAACCCCTATATCCAAACTAACACCTATATCCAAACTAACACACATATCCAAATTAACACACACATCCAAACTAACACATATATCCAAACTAACACACATATCCAAACTAACACATATATTTAAACTAACACCTATATCCAAACTAACACACATATCCAAACTAACACATATATCTAAACTAACACACATATCCAAACTAACACACGTATCCAAACTAACACATATATCTAAACTAACACATATATCCAAACTAACACACATATCCACACTAACACACATATCCACACTAACACACATATCCAAACTAAAATACATATCCGAACTAACACCTATATCCAAACTAACACACATATCCAAACTAACACATATATCTAAACTAACACATATATCCAAACTAACACACGTATCCAAACTAACACATATATCTAAACTAACACACATATCCAAACTAATCCCTATATCCAATCTAACACCTATATCCAAACTAACACACATATCCAAACTAACACACGCATCCAAACTAACACATATATCCAATCTAACACACATATCCAAACTAACCCCTATATCCAAACTAAAACCTATATCCAAACTAACACACATATCCAAATTAACACACATATCCAAATTAACACACACATCCAAACTAACACATATATCCAAACTAACACACATATCCAAACTAACACCTATATCCAAACTAACACACATATCCAAACTAACCCCTATATCCAAACTAACACACATATCCAAACTAACACACGTATCCAAACTAACACATATATCTAAACTAACACACATATCCAAACTAACCCCTATATCCAACCTAACACACATATCCAAACTAACACACGTATCCAAACTAACACATATATCTAAACTAACACATATATCCAAACTAACACACATATCCACACTAACACACATATCCACACTAACACACATATCCAAATTAAAATACATATCCAAACTAACACCTATATCCAAACTAACACCTATATCCAAACTAACACATATATCTAAACTAACACACATATCCAAACTAACACACATATCCAAACTAACACATGTATTCAAACTAACACACATATCCAAACTAACTCCTATATCCAAACTAACACACATATCCAAACTAACACACATATCCAAACTAACCCCTATATCCAAATTAACACACATATCCAAACTCACACATATATCTAAACTAACACACGTATCCAAACTAACACACATATCCATACTAACACACATATCCAAACTAAAATACATATCCAAACTAACACCTATATCCAAACTAACAGCTATATCCAAACTAACACATATATCTAAACTAACACACATATCCAAATTAACACACGCATCCAAACTAACACATATATCCAAACTAACACACATATCCAAACTAACACCTATATCCAAACTAACACACATATCCAAACGAACACATATATCTAAACTAACACCTATATCCAAACTAACACACATATCCAAACTAACACATATATCCAAACTAACACACATATCCAAACTAACACACGTATCCAAACTAACACATATATCTAAACTAACACACATATCCAAACTAACACATATATCCAAACTAACACACATATCCAAACTAACACCTATATCCAAACTAACACACATATCCAAATGAACACATATATCTAAACTAACACCGATATCCAAACTAACACACATATCCAAACTAACACATATATCTAAACTAACACACATATCCAAACTAACACACGTATCCAAACTAACGCATATATCTAAACTAACACACATATCCAAACTAACCCCTATATCCAAACTAACACCTATATCCAAACTAACACACATATCCAAATTAACACACACATCCAAACTAACACATATATCCAATCTAACACACATATCCAAACTAACCCCTATATCCAAACTAACACCTATATCCAAACTAACACACATATCCAAATTAACACACACATCCAAACTAACACATATATCCAAACTAACACACATATCCAAACTAACACATATATTTAAACTAACACCTATATCCAAACTAACACACATATCCAAACTAACACATATATCTAAACTAACACACATATCCAAACTAACACACGTATCCAAACTAACACATATATCTAAACTAACACATATATCCAAACTAACACACATATCCACACTAACACACATATCCACACTAACACACATATCCAAACTAAAATACATATCCGAACTAACACCTATATCCAAACTAACACACATATCCAAACTAACACATATATCTAAACTAACACATATATCCAAACTAACACACGTATCCAAACTAACACATATATCTAAACTAACACACATATCCAAACTAACCCCTATATCCAATCTAACACCTATATCCAAACTAACACACATATCCAAACTAACACACGCATCCAAACTAACACATATATCCAATCTAACACACATATCCAAACTAACCCCTATATCCAAACTAAAACCTATATCCAAACTAACACACATATCCAAATTAACACACACATCCAAACTAACACATATATCCAAACTAACACACATATCCAAACTAACACATATATCTAAACTAACACACATATCCAAACTAACCCCTATATCCAATCTAACACCTATATCCAAACTAACACACATATCCAAACTAACACACATATCCAAACTAACACATATATCTAAACTAACACACATATCCAAACTAACACACGTATCCAAACTAACACATATATCTAAACTAACACACATATCCAAACTAACACACGTATCCAAACTAACGCATATATCTAAACTAACACACATATCCAAACTAACACATATATCTAAAATAACACACATATCCAAACTAACACACGTATCCAAACTAACGCATATATCTAAACTAACACACATATCCAAACTAACCCCTATATCCAAACTAACACCTATATCCAAACTAACACACATATCCAAATTAACACACACATCCAAACTAACACATATATCCAAACTAACACACATATCCAAACTAACACCTATATCCAAACTAACACACATATCCAAACTAACACATATATTTAAACTAACACCTACATCCAAACTAACACACATATCCAAACTAACACATATATCTAAACTAACACACATATCCAAACTAACACACGTATCCAAACTAACACATATATCTAAACTAACACACATATCCAAACTAACCCCTATATCCAAACTAACACACATATCCAAACTAACACATCTATCTAAACTAACACACATATCCAAACTAACACACATATCCACACTAACACACATATCCAAACTAAAATACATATCCAAACTAACACCTATATCCAAACTAACACCTATATCCAAACTAACACATATATCTAAACTAACACACATATCCAAACTAACACACGCATCCAAACTAACACATATATCCAAACTAACACACATATCCAAACTAACACCTATATCCAAACAAACACACATATCCAAACGAACACATATATCTAAACTAACACCTATATCCAAACTAACACACATATCCAAACTGACACATATATCTAAACTAACACATATATCCAAACTAACACACATATCCACACTAACACACATATCCAAACTAACACACGTATCCAAACTAACACATATATCTAAACTAACACACATATCCAAACTAACCCCTATATCCAATCTAACACCTATATCCAAACTAACACACATATCCAAACTAACACACGCATCCAAACTAACACATATATCCAATCTAACACACATATCCAAACTAACCCCTATATCCAAACTAACACCTATATCCAAACTAACACACATATCCAAATTAACACACACATCCAAACTAACACATATATCCAAACTAACACACATATCCAAACTAACACCTATATCCAAACTAACACACATATCCAAACTAACCCCTATATCCAAACTAACACACATATCCAAACTAACACACGTATCCAAACTAACACATATATCTAAACTAACACACATATCCAAACTAACACATATATCTAAACTAACACACATATCCAAACTAACACACGTATCCAAACTAACACATATATCTAAACTAACACATATATCCAAACTAACACACATATCCAAACTAACACATATATTTAAACTAACACCTATATCCAAACTAACACACATATCCAAACTAACACATATATCTAAACTAACACACATATCCAAACTAACACACGTATCCAAACTAACACATATATCTAAACTAACACACATATCCAAACTAACCCCTATATCCAAACTAACACACATATCCAAACTAACACATATATCCAAACTAACACACATATCCAAACTAACACCTATATCCAAACTAACACACATATCCAAACGAACACATATATCTAAACTAACCCCTATATCCAATCTAACACCTATATCCAAACTAACACACATATCCAAACTAACACACGCATCGAAACTAACACATATATCCAATCTAACACACATATCCAAACTAACCCCTATATCCAAACTAACACCTATATCCAAACTAACACACATATCCAAATTAACACACACATCCAAACTAACACATATATCCAAACTAACACACATATCCAAACTAACACATATATTTAAACTAACACCTATATCCAAACTAACACCTATATCCAAACTAACACCTATATCCAAACTAACACATATATCCAAACTAACACACATATCCAAACTAACACACATATCCAAACTAACCCCTATATCCAAATTAACACACATATCCAAACTCACACATATATCTAAACTAACACACATATCCAAACTAACACACGTATCCAAACTAACACATATATCTAAACTAACACATATATCCAAACTAACACACATATCCACACTAACACACATATCCACACTAACACACATATCCAAACTAAAATACATATCCGAACTAACACCTATATCCAAACTAACACACATATCCAAACTAACACATATATCTAAACTAACACATATATCCAAACTAATACACGTATCCAAACTAACACATATATCTAAACTAACACACATATCCAAACTAACCCCTATATCCAATCTAACACCTATATCCAAACTAACACACATATCCAAACTAACACACGCATCCAAACTAACACATATATCCAATCTAACACACATATCCAAACTAACCCCTATATCCAAACTAAAACCTATATCCAAACTAACACACATATCCAAATTAACACACACATCCAAACTAACACATATATTTAAACTAACACCTACATCCAAACTAACACACATATCCAAACTAACACATATATCTAAACTAACACACATATCCAAACTAACACACGTATCCAAACTAACACATATATCTAAACTAACACACATATCCAAACTAACCCCTATATCCAAACTAACACACATATCCAAACTAACACATCTATCTAAACTAACACACATATCCAAACTAACACACATATCCACACTAACACACATATCCAAACTAAAATACATATCCAAACTAACACCTATATCCAAACTAACACCTATATCCAAACTAACACATATATCTAAACTAACACACATATCCAAACTAACACACGCATCCAAACTAACACATATATCCAAACTAACACACATATCCAAACTAACACCTATATCCAAACAAACACACATATCCAAACGAACACATATATCTAAACTAACACCTATATCCAAACTAACACACATATCCAAACTGACACATATATCTAAACTAACACATATATCCAAACTAACACACATATCCACACTAACACACATATCCAAACTAACACACGTATCCAAACTAACACATATATCTAAACTAACACACATATCCAAACTAACCCCTATATCCAATCTAACACCTATATCCAAACTAACACACATATCCAAACTAACACACGCATCCAAACTAACACATATATCCAATCTAACACACATATCCAAACTAACCCCTATATCCAAACTAACACCTATATCCAAACTAACACACATATCCAAATTAACACACACATCCAAACTAACACATATATCCAAACTAACACACATATCCAAACTAACACCTATATCCAAACTAACACACATATCCAAACTAACCCCTATATCCAAACTAACACACATATCCAAACTAACACACGTATCCAAACTAACACATATATCTAAACTAACACACATATCCAAACTAACACATATATCTAAACTAACACACATATCCAAACTAACACACGTATCCAAACTAACACATATATCTAAACTAACACATATATCCAAACTAACACACATATCCAAACTAACACATATATTTAAACTAACACCTATATCCAAACTAACACACATATCCAAACTAACACATATATCTAAACTAACACACATATCCAAACTAACACACGTATCCAAACTAACACATATATCTAAACTAACACACATATCCAAACTAACCCCTATATCCAAACTAACACACATATCCAAACTAACACATATATCCAAACTAACACACATATCCAAACTAACACCTATATCCAAACTAACACACATATCCAAACGAACACATATATCTAAACTAACCCCTATATCCAATCTAACACCTATATCCAAACTAACACACATATCCAAACTAACACACGCATCGAAACTAACACATATATCCAATCTAACACACATATCCAAACTAACCCCTATATCCAAACTAACACCTATATCCAAACTAACACACATATCCAAATTAACACACACATCCAAACTAACACATATATCCAAACTAACACACATATCCAAACTAACACATATATTTAAACTAACACCTATATCCAAACTAACACCTATATCCAAACTAACACCTATATCCAAACTAACACATATATCCAAACTAACACACATATCCAAACTAACACACATATCCAAACTAACCCCTATATCCAAATTAACACACATATCCAAACTCACACATATATCTAAACTAACACACATATCCAAACTAACACACGTATCCAAACTAACACATATATCTAAACTAACACATATATCCAAACTAACACACATATCCACACTAACACACATATCCACACTAACACACATATCCAAACTAAAATACATATCCGAACTAACACCTATATCCAAACTAACACACATATCCAAACTAACACATATATCTAAACTAACACATATATCCAAACTAATACACGTATCCAAACTAACACATATATCTAAACTAACACACATATCCAAACTAACCCCTATATCCAATCTAACACCTATATCCAAACTAACACACATATCCAAACTAACACACGCATCCAAACTAACACATATATCCAATCTAACACACATATCCAAACTAACCCCTATATCCAAACTAAAACCTATATCCAAACTAACACACATATCCAAATTAACACACACATCCAAACTAACACATATATCCAAACTAACACACATATCCAAACTAACACCTATATCCAAACTAACACACATATCCAAACTAACACATATATTTAAACTAACACCTACATCCAAACTAACACACATATCCAAACTAACACATATATCTAAACTAACACACATATCCAAACTAACACACGTATCCAAACTAACACATATATCTAAACTAACACACATATCCAAACTAACCCCTATATCCAACCTAACACACATATCCAAACTAACACATATATCTAAACTAACACATATATCCAAACTAACACACGTATCCAAACTAACACATATATCTAAACTAACACATATATCCAAACTAACACACATATCCACACTAACACACATATCCACACTAACACACATATCCAAATTAAAATACATATCCAAACTAACACCTATATCCAAACTAACACCTATATCCAAACTAACACCTATATCCAAACTAACACATATATCTAAACTAACACACATATCCAAACTAACACACATATCCAAACTAACACATGTATTCAAACTAACACACATATCCAAACTAACTCCTATATCCAAACTAACACACATATCCAAACTAACACACATATCCAAACTAACCCCTATATCCAAATTAACACACATATCCAAACTCACACATATATCTAAACTAACACACGTATCCAAACTAACACACATATCCATACTAACACACATATCCAAACTAAAATACATATCCAAACTAACACCTATATCCAAACTAACAGCTATATCCAAACTAACACATATATCTAAACTAACACACATATCCAAATTAACACACGCATCCAAACTAACACATATATCCAAACTAACACACATATCCAAACTAACACCTATATCCAAACTAACACACATATCCAAACGAACACATATATCTAAACTAACACCTATATCCAAACTAACACACATATCCAAACTAACACATATATCCAAACTAACACACATATCCAAACTAACACACGTATCCAAACTAACACATATATCTAAACTAACACACATATCCAAACTAACACATATATCCAAACTAACACACATATCCAAACTAACACCTATATCCAAACTAACACACATATCCAAATGAACACATATATCTAAACTAACACCGATATCCAAACTAACACACATATCCAAACTAACACATATATCTAAACTAACACACATATCCAAACTAACACACGTATCCAAACTAACACATATATCCAAACTAACACACATATCCAAACTAACACCTATATCCAAACTAACACACATATCCAAACTAACACATATATTTAAACTAACACCTATATCCAAACTAACACACATATCCAAACTAACACACGCATCCAAACTAACACATATATCCAATCTAACACACATATCCAAACTAACCCCTATATCCAAACTAAAACCTATATCCAAACTAACACACATATCCAAATTAACACACACATCCAAACTAACACATATATCCAAACTAACACACATATCCAAACTAACACATATATCTAAACTAACACACATATCCAAACTAACCCCTATATCCAATCTAACACCTATATCCAAACTAACACACATATCCAAACTAACACACATATCCAAACTAACACATATATCTAAACTAACACACATATCCAAACTAACACACGTATCCAAACTAACACATATATCTAAACTAACACACATATCCAAACTAACACACGTATCCAAACTAACGCATATATCTAAACTAACACACATATCCAAACTAACACATATATCTAAAATAACACACATATCCAAACTAACACACGTATCCAAACTAACGCATATATCTAAACTAACACACATATCCAAACTAACCCCTATATCCAAACTAACACCTATATCCAAACTAACACACATATCCAAATTAACACACACATCCAAACTAACACATATATCCAAACTAACACACATATCCAAACTAACACCTATATCCAAACTAACACACATATCCAAACTAACACATATATTTAAACTAACACCTACATCCAAACTAACACATATCCAAACTAACACATATATCTAAACTAACACACATATCCAAACTAACACACGTATCCAAACTAACACATATATCTAAACTAACACACATATCCAAACTAACCCCTATATCCAAACTAACACACATATCCAAACTAACACATCTATCTAAACTAACACACATATCCAAACTAACACACATATCCACACTAACACACATATCCAAACTAAAATACATATCCAAACTAACACCTATATCCAAACTAACACCTATATCCAAACTAACACATATATCTAAACTAACACACATATCCAAACTAACACACGCATCCAAACTAACACATATATCCAAACTAACACACATATCCAAACTAACACCTATATCCAAACAAACACACATATCCAAACGAACACATATATCTAAACTAACACCTATATCCAAACTAACACACATATCCAAACTGACACATATATCTAAACTAACACATATATCCAAACTAACACACATATCCACACTAACACACATATCCAAACTAACACACGTATCCAAACTAACACATATATCTAAACTAACACACATATCCAAACTAACCCCTATATCCAATCTAACACCTATATCCAAACTAACACACATATCCAAACTAACACACGCATCCAAACTAACACATATATCCAATCTAACACACATATCCAAACTAACCCCTATATCCAAACTAACACCTATATCCAAACTAACACACATATCCAAATTAACACACACATCCAAACTAACACATATATCCAAACTAACACACATATCCAAACTAACACCTATATCCAAACTAACACACATATCCAAACTAACCCCTATATCCAAACTAACACACATATCCAAACTAACACACGTATCCAAACTAACACATATATCTAAACTAACACACATATCCAAACTAACACATATATCTAAACTAACACACATATCCAAACTAACACACGTATCCAAACTAACACATATATCTAAACTAACACATATATCCAAACTAACACACATATCCAAACTAACACATATATTTAAACTAACACCTATATCCAAACTAACACACATATCCAAACTAACACATATATCTAAACTAACACACATATCCAAACTAACACACGTATCCAAACTAACACATATATCTAAACTAACACACATATCCAAACTAACCCCTATATCCAATCTAACACCTATATCCAAACTAACACACATATCCAAACTAACACACATATCCAAACTAACACATATATCTAAACTAACACACATATCCAAACTAACACACGTATCCAAACTAACACATATATCTAAACTAACACACATATCCAAACTAACACACGTATCCAAACTAACGCATATATCTAAACTAACACACATATCCAAACTAACACATATATCTAAAATAACACACATATCCAAACTAACACACGTATCCAAACTAACGCATATATCTAAACTAACACACATATCCAAACTAACCCCTATATCCAAACTAACACCTATATCCAAACTAACACACATATCCAAATTAACACACACATCCAAACTAACACATATATCCAAACTAACACACATATCCAAACTAACACCTATATCCAAACTAACACACATATCCAAACTAACACATATATTTAAACTAACACCTACATCCAAACTAACACACATATCCAAACTAACACATATATCTAAACTAACACACATATCCAAACTAACACACGTATCCAAACTAACACATATATCTAAACTAACACACATATCCAAACTAACCCCTATATCCAAACTAACACACGTATCCAAACTAACGCATATATCTAAACTAACACACATATCCAAACTAACACACATATCCACACTAACACACATATCCAAACTAAAATACATATCCAAACTAACACCTATATCCAAACTAACACCTATATCCAAACTAACACATATATCTAAACTAACACACATATCCAAACTAACACACGCATCCAAACTAACACATATATCCAAACTAACACACATATCCAAACTAACACCTATATCCAAACAAACACACATATCCAAACGAACACATATATCTAAACTAACACCTATATCCAAACTAACACACATATCCAAACTGACACATATATCTAAACTAACACATATATCCAAACTAACACACATATCCACACTAACACACATATCCAAACTAACACACGTATCCAAACTAACACATATATCTAAACTAACACACATATCCAAACTAACCCCTATATCCAATCTAACACCTATATCCAAACTAACACACATATCCAAACTAACACACGCATCCAAACTAACACATATATCCAATCTAACACACATATCCAAACTAACCCCTATATCCAAACTAACACCTATATCCAAACTAACACACATATCCAAATTAACACACACATCCAAACTAACACATATATCCAAACTAACACACATATCCAAACTAACACCTATATCCAAACTAACACACATATCCAAACTAACCCCTATATCCAAACTAACACACATATCCAAACTAACACACGTATCCAAACTAACACATATATCTAAACTAACACACATATCCAAACTAACACATATATCTAAACTAACACACATATCCAAACTAACACACGTATCCAAACTAACACATATATCTAAACTAACACATATATCCAAACTAACACACATATCCAAACTAACACATATATTTAAACTAACACCTATATCCAAACTAACACACATATCCAAACTAACACATATATCTAAACTAACACACATATCCAAACTAACACACGTATCCAAACTAACACATATATCTAAACTAACACACATATCCAAACTAACCCCTATATCCAAACTAACACACATATCCAAACTAACACATATATCCAAACTAACACACATATCCAAACTAACACCTATATCCAAACTAACACACATATCCAAACGAACACATATATCTAAACTAACCCCTATATCCAATCTAACACCTATATCCAAACTAACACACATATCCAAACTAACACACGCATCGAAACTAACACATATATCCAATCTAACACACATATCCAAACTAACCCCTATATCCAAACTAACACCTATATCCAAACTAACACACATATCCAAATTAACACACACATCCAAACTAACACATATATCCAAACTAACACACATATCCAAACTAACACATATATTTAAACTAACACCTATATCCAAACTAACACCTATATCCAAACTAACACCTATATCCAAACTAACACATATATCCAAACTAACACACATATCCAAACTAACACACATATCCAAACTAACCCCTATATCCAAATTAACACACATATCCAAACTCACACATATATCTAAACTAACACACATATCCAAACTAACACACGTATCCAAACTAACACATATATCTAAACTAACACATATATCCAAACTAACACACATATCCACACTAACACACATATCCACACTAACACACATATCCAAACTAAAATACATATCCGAACTAACACCTATATCCAAACTAACACACATATCCAAACTAACACATATATCTAAACTAACACATATATCCAAACTAATACACGTATCCAAACTAACACATATATCTAAACTAACACACATATCCAAACTAACCCCTATATCCAATCTAACACCTATATCCAAACTAACACACATATCCAAACTAACACACGCATCCAAACTAACACATATATCCAATCTAACACACATATCCAAACTAACCCCTATATCCAAACTAAAACCTATATCCAAACTAACACACATATCCAAATTAACACACACATCCAAACTAACACATATATCCAAACTAACACACATATCCAAACTAACACCTATATCCAAACTAACACACATATCCAAACTAACACATATATTTAAACTAACACCTACATCCAAACTAACACACATATCCAAACTAACACATATATCTAAACTAACACACATATCCAAACTAACACACGTATCCAAACTAACACATATATCTAAACTAACACACATATCCAAACTAACCCCTATATCCAACCTAACACACATATCCAAACTAACACATATATCTAAACTAACACATATATCCAAACTAACACACGTATCCAAACTAACACATATATCTAAACTAACACATATATCCAAACTAACACACATATCCACACTAACACACATATCCACACTAACACACATATCCAAATTAAAATACATATCCAAACTAACACCTATATCCAAACTAACACCTATATCCAAACTAACACCTATATCCAAACTAACACATATATCTAAACTAACACACATATCCAAACTAACACACATATCCAAACTAACACATGTATTCAAACTAACACACATATCCAAACTAACTCCTATATCCAAACTAACACACATATCCAAACTAACACACATATCCAAACTAACCCCTATATCCAAATTAACACACATATCCAAACTCACACATATATCTAAACTAACACACGTATCCAAACTAACACACATATCCATACTAACACACATATCCAAACTAAAATACATATCCAAACTAACACCTATATCCAAACTAACACACATATCCAAACTAACACATATATTTAAACTAACACCTACATCCAAACTAACACACATATCCAAACTAACACATATATCTAAACTAACACACATATCCAAACTAACACACGTATCCAAACTAACACATATATCTAAACTAACACACATATCCAAACTAACCCCTATATCCAAACTAACACACATATCCAAACTAACACATCTATCTAAACTAACACACATATCCAAACTAACACACATATCCACACTAACACACATATCCAAACTAAAATACATATCCAAACTAACACCTATATCCAAACTAACACCTATATCCAAACTAACACATATATCTAAACTAACACACATATCCAAACTAACACACGCATCCAAACTAACACATATATCCAAACTAACACACATATCCAAACTAACACCTATATCCAAACAAACACACATATCCAAACGAACACATATATCTAAACTAACACCTATATCCAAACTAACACACATATCCAAACTGACACATATATCTAAACTAACACATATATCCAAACTAACACACATATCCACACTAACACACATATCCAAACTAACACACGTATCCAAACTAACACATATATCTAAACTAACACACATATCCAAACTAACCCCTATATCCAATCTAACACCTATATCCAAACTAACACACATATCCAAACTAACACACGCATCCAAACTAACACATATATCCAATCTAACACACATATCCAAACTAACCCCTATATCCAAACTAACACCTATATCCAAACTAACACACATATCCAAATTAACACACACATCCAAACTAACACATATATCCAAACTAACACACATATCCAAACTAACACCTATATCCAAACTAACACACATATCCAAACTAACCCCTATATCCAAACTAACACACATATCCAAACTAACACACGTATCCAAACTAACACATATATCTAAACTAACACACATATCCAAACTAACACATATATCTAAACTAACACACATATCCAAACTAACACACGTATCCAAACTAACACATATATCTAAACTAACACATATATCCAAACTAACACACATATCCAAACTAACACATATATTTAAACTAACACCTATATCCAAACTAACACACATATCCAAACTAACACATATATCTAAACTAACACACATATCCAAACTAACACACGTATCCAAACTACCACATATATCTAAACTAACACACATATCCAAACTAACCCTTTATCCAAACTAACACACATATCCAAACTAACACATATATCCAAACTAACACACATATCCAAACTAACACCTATATCCAAACTAACACACATATCCAAACGAACACATATATCTAAACTAACCCCTATATCCAATCTAACACCTATATCCAAACTAACACACATATCCAAACTAACACACGCATCGAAACTAACACATATATCCAATCTAACACACATATCCAAACTAACCCCTATATCCAAACTAACACCTATATCCAAACTAACACACATATCCAAATTAACACACACATCCAAACTAACACATATATCCAAACTAACACACATATCCAAACTAACACATATATTTAAACTAACACCTATATCCAAACTAACACACATATCCAAACTAACACATATATCTAAACTAACACACATATCCAAACTAACACACGTATCCAAACTAACACATATATCTAAACTAACACATATATCCAAACTAACACACATATCCACACTAACACACATATCCACACTAACACACATATCCAAACTAAAATACATATCCGAACTAACACCTATATCCAAACTAACACACATATCCAAACTAACACATATATCTAAACTAACACATATATCCAAACTAACACACGTATCCAAACTAACACATATATCTAAACTAACACACATATCCAAACTAACCCCTATATCCAATCTAACACCTATATCCAAACTAACACACATATCCAAACTAACACACGCATCCAAACTAACACATATATCCAATCTAACACACATATCCAAACTAACCCCTATATCCAAACTAAAACCTATATCCAAACTAACACACATATCCAAATTAACACACATATCCAAATTAACACACACATCCAAACTAACACATATATCCAAACTAACACACATATCCAAACTAACACCTATATCCAAACTAACACACATATCCAAACTAACCCCTATATCCAAACTAACACACATATCCAAACTAACACACGTATCCAAACTAACACATATATCTAAACTAACACACATATCCAAACTAACCCCTATATCCAACCTAACACACATATCCAAACTAACACACGTATCCAAACTAACACATATATCTAAACTAACACATATATCCAAACTAACACACATATCCACACTAACACACATATCCACACTAACACACATATCCAAATTAAAATACATATCCAAACTAACACCTATATCCAAACTAACACCTATATCCAAACTAACACCTATATCCAAACTAACACATATATCTAAACTAACACACATATCCAAACTAACACACATATCCAAACTAACACATGTATTCAAACTAACACACATATCCAAACTAACTCCTATATCCAAACTAACACACATATCCAAACTAACACACATATCCAAACTAACCCCTATATCCAAATTAACACACATATCCAAACTCACACATATATCTAAACTAACACACGTATCCAAACTAACACACATATCCATACTAACACACATATCCAAACTAAAATACATATCCAAACTAACACCTATATCCAAACTAACAGCTATATCCAAACTAACACATATATCTAAACTAACACACATATCCAAATTAACACACGCATCCAAACTAACACATATATCCAAACTAACACACATATCCAAACTAACACCTATATCCAAACTAACACACATATCCAAACGAACACATATATCTAAACTAACACCTATATCCAAACTAACACACATATCCAAACTAACACATATATCCAAACTAACACACATATCCAAACTAACACACGTATCCAAACTAACACATATATCTAAACTAACACACATATCCAAACTAACACATATATCCAAACTAACACACATATCCAAACTAACACCTATATCCAAACTAACACACATATCCAAATGAACACATATATCTAAACTAACACCGATATCCAAACTAACACACATATCCAAACTAACACATATATCTAAACTAACACACATATCCAAACTAACACACGTATCCAAACTAACGCATATATCTAAACTAACACACATATCCAAACTAACCCCTATATCCAAACTAACACCTATATCCAAACTAACACACATATCCAAATTAACACACACATCCAAACTAACACATATATCCAATCTAACACACATATCCAAACTAACCCCTATATCCAAACTAACACCTATATCCAAACTAACACACATATCCAAATTAACACACACATCCAAACTAACACATATATCCAAACTAACACACATATCCAAACTAACACATATATTTAAACTAACACCTATATCCAAACTAACACACATATCCAAACTAACACATATATCTAAACTAACACACATATCCAAACTAACACACGTATCCAAACTAACACATATATCTAAACTAACACATATATCCAAACTAACACACATATCCACACTAACACACATATCCACACTAACACACATATCCAAACTAAAATACATATCCGAACTAACACCTATATCCAAACTAACACACATATCCAAACTAACACATATATCTAAACTAACACATATATCCAAACTAACACACGTATCCAAACTAACACATATATCTAAACTAACACACATATCCAAACTAACCCCTATATCCAATCTAACACCTATATCCAAACTAACACACATATCCAAACTAACACACGCATCCAAACTAACACATATATCCAATCTAACACACATATCCAAACTAACCCCTATATCCAAACTAAAACCTATATCCAAACTAACACACATATCCAAATTAACACACACATCCAAACTAACACATATATCCAAACTAACACACATATCCAAACTAACACACATATCCAAACTAACACATATATCTAAACTAACACACATATCCAAACTAACACACGTATCCAAACTAACACATATATCTAAACTAACACACATATCCAAACTAACACACGTATCCAAACTAACGCATATATCTAAACTAACACACATATCCAAACTAACACATATATCTAAACTAACACACATATCCAAACTAACACACGTATCCAAACTAACGCATATATCTAAACTAACACACATATCCAAACTAACCCCTATATCCAAACTAACACCTATATCCAAACTAACACACATATCCAAATTAACACACACATCCAAACTAACACATATATCCAAACTAACACACATATCCAAACTAACACCTATATCCAAACTAACACACATATCCAAACTAACACATATATTTAAACTAACACCTACATCCAAACTAACACACATATCCAAACTAACACATATATCTAAACTAACACACATATCCAAACTAACACACGTATCCAAACTAACACATATATCTAAACTAACACACATATCCAAACTAACCCCTATATCCAAACTAACACACATATCCAAACTAACACATCTATCTAAACTAACACACATATCCAAACTAACACACATATCCACACTAACACACATATCCAAACTAAAATACATATCCAAACTAACACCTATATCCAAACTAACACCTATATCCAAACTAACACATATATCTAAACTAACACACATATCCAAACTAACACACGCATCCAAACTAACACATATATCCAAACTAACACACATATCCAAACTAACACCTATATCCAAACAAACACACATATCCAAACGAACACATATATCTAAACTAACACCTATATCCAAACTAACACACATATCCAAACTGACACATATATCTAAACTAACACATATATCCAAACTAACACACATATCCACACTAACACACATATCCAAACTAACACACGTATCCAAACTAACACATATATCTAAACTAACACACATATCCAAACTAACCCCTATATCCAATCTAACACCTATATCCAAACTAACACACATATCCAAACTAACACACGCATCCAAACTAACACATATATCCAATCTAACACACATATCCAAACTAACCCCTATATCCAAACTAACACCTATATCCAAACTAACACACATATCCAAATTAACACACACATCCAAACTAACACATATATCCAAACTAACACACATATCCAAACTAACACCTATATCCAAACTAACACACATATCCAAACTAACCCCTATATCCAAACTAACACACATATCCAAACTAACACACGTATCCAAACTAACACATATATCTAAACTAACACACATATCCAAACTAACACATATATCTAAACTAACACACATATCCAAACTAACACACGTATCCAAACTAACACATATATCTAAACTAACACATATATCCAAACTAACACACATATCCAAACTAACACATATATTTAAACTAACACCTATATCCAAACTAACACACATATCCAAACTAACACATATATCTAAACTAACACACATATCCAAACTAACACACGTATCCAAACTAACACATATATCTAAACTAACACACATATCCAAACTAACCCCTATATCCAAACTAACACACATATCCAAACTAACACATATATCCAAACTAACACACATATCCAAACTAACACCTATATCCAAACTAACACACATATCCAAACGAACACATATATCTAAACTAACCCCTATATCCAATCTAACACCTATATCCAAACTAACACACATATCCAAACTAACACACGCATCGAAACTAACACATATATCCAATCTAACACACATATCCAAACTAACCCCTATATCCAAACTAACACCTATATCCAAACTAACACACATATCCAAATTAACACACACATCCAAACTAACACATATATCCAAACTAACACACATATCCAAACTAACACATATATTTAAACTAACACCTATATCCAAACTAACACCTATATCCAAACTAACACCTATATCCAAACTAACACATATATCCAAACTAACACACATATCCAAACTAACACACATATCCAAACTAACCCCTATATCCAAATTAACACACATATCCAAACTCACACATATATCTAAACTAACACACATTTCCAAACTAACACACGTATCCAAACTAACACATATATCTAAACTAACACATATATCCAAACTAACACACATATCCACACTAACACACATATCCACACTAACACACATATCCAAACTAAAATACATATCCGAACTAACACCTATATCCAAACTAACACACATATCCAAACTAACACATATATCTAAACTAACACATATATCCAAACTAATACACGTATCCAAACTAACACATATATCTAAACTAACACACATATCCAAACTAACCCCTATATCCAATCTAACACCTATATCCAAACTAACACACATATCCAAACTAACACACGCATCCAAACTAACACATATATCCAATCTAACACACATATCCAAACTAACCCCTATATCCAAACTAAAACCTATATCCAAACTAACACACATATCCAAATTAACACACACATCCAAACTAACACATATATCCAAACTAACACACATATCCAAACTAACACCTATATCCAAACTAACACACATATCCAAACTAACACATATATTTAAACTAACACCTACATCCAAACTAACACACATATCCAAACTAACACATATATCTAAACTAACACACATATCCAAACTAACACACGTATCCAAACTAACACATATATCTAAACTAACACACATATCCAAACTAACCCCTATATCCAACCTAACACACATATCCAAACTAACACATATATCTAAACTAACACATATATCCAAACTAACACACGTATCCAAACTAACACATATATCTAAACTAACACATATATCCAAACTAACACACATATCCACACTAACACACATATCCACACTAACACACATATCCAAATTAAAATACATATCCAAACTAACACCTATATCCAAACTAACACCTATATCCAAACTAACACCTATATCCAAACTAACACATATATCTAAACTAACACACATATCCAAACTAACACACATATCCAAACTAACACATGTATTCAAACTAACACACATATCCAAACTAACTCCTATATCCAAACTAACACACATATCCAAACTAACACACATATCCAAACTAACCCCTATATCCAAATTAACACACATATCCAAACTCACACATATATCTAAACTAACACACGTATCCAAACTAACACACATATCCATACTAACACACATATCCAAACTAAAATACATATCCAAACTAACACCTATATCCAAACTAACAGCTATATCCAAACTAACACATATATCTAAACTAACACACATATCCAAATTAACACACGCATCCAAACTAACACATATATCCAAACTAACACACATATCCAAACTAACACCTATATCCAAACTAACACACATATCCAAACGAACACATATATCTAAACTAACACCTATATCCAAACTAACACACATATCCAAACTAACACATATATCCAAACTAACACACATATCCAAACTAACACACGTATCCAAACTAACACATATATCTAAACTAACACACATATCCAAACTAACACATATATCCAAACTAACACACATATCCAAACTAACACCTATATCCAAACTAACACACATATCCAAATGAACACATATATCTAAACTAACACCGATATCCAAACTAACACACATATCCAAACTAACACATATATCTAAACTAACACACATATCCAAACTAACACACGTATCCAAACTAACGCATATATCTAAACTAACACACATATCCAAACTAACCCCTATATCCAAACTAACACCTATATCCAAACTAACACACATATCCAAATTAACACACACATCCAAACTAACACATATATCCAATCTAACACACATATCCAAACTAACCCCTATATCCAAACTAACACCTATATCCAAACTAACACACATATCCAAACTAACACACATATCCAAATGAACACATATATCTAAACTAACACCGATATCCAAACTAACACACATATCCAAACTAACACACGTATCCAAACTAACGCATATATCTAAACTAACACACATATCCAAACTAACCCCTATATCCAAACTAACACCTATATCCAAACTAACACACATATCCAAATTAACACACACATCCAAACTAACACATATATCCAAACTAACACACATATCCAAACTAACACCTATATCCAAACTAACACACATATCCAAACTAACACATATATTTAAACTAACACCTATATCCAAACTAACACACATATCCAAACTAACACATATATCTAAACTAAAACACATATCCAAACTAAAACACATATCCAAACTAACACACGCATCCAAACTAACACACATATCCAAACTAACCCCTATATCCAAACTAACACACATATCCAAACTAACACATATATCCAAACTAACACACATATCCAAACTAACACCTATATCCAAACTAACACACATATCCAAACGAACACATATATCTAAACTAACCCCTATATCCAATCTAACACCTATATCCAAACTAACACACATATCCAAACTAACACACGCATCGAAACTAACACATATATCCAATCTAACACACATATCCAAACTAACCCCTATATCCAAACTAACACCTATATCCAAACTAACACACATATCCAAATTAACACACACATCCAAACTAACACATATATCCAAACTAACACACATATCCACACTAACACACATATCCACACTAACACACATATCCAAACTAAAATACATATCCGAACTAACACCTATATCCAAACTAACACACATATCCAAACTAACACATATATCTAAACTAACACATATATCCAAACTAACACACGTATCCAAACTAACACATATATCTAAACTAACACACATATCCAAACTAACCCCTATATCCAATCTAACACCTATATCCAAACTAACACACATATCCAAACTAACACACGCATCCAAACTAACACATATATCCAATCTAACACACATATCCAAACTAACCCCTATATCCAAACTAAAACCTATATCCAAACTAACACACATATCCAAATTAACACACACATCCAAACTAACACATATATCCAAACTAACACACATATCCAAACTAACACCTATATCCAAACTAACACACATATCCAAACGAACACATATATCTAAACTAACCCCTATATCCAATCTAACACCTATATCCAAACTAACACACATATCCAAACTAACACACGCATCGAAACTAACACATATATCCAATCTAACACACATATCCAAACTAACCCCTATATCCAAACTAACACCTATATCCAAACTAACACACATATCCAAATTAACACACACATCCAAACTAACACATATATCCAAACTAACACACATATCCAAACTAACACATATATTTAAACTAACACCTATATCCAAACTAACACCTATATCCAAACTAACACCTATATCCAAACTAACACATATATCTAAACTAACACACATATCCAAACTAACACACATATCCAAACTAACACATGTATTCAAACTAACACACATATCCAAACTAACTCCTATATCCAAACTAACACACATATCCAAACTAACACACATATCCAAACTAACCCCTATATCCAAATTAACACACATATCCAAACTCACACATATATCTAAACTAACACACATATCCAAACTAACACACGTATCCAAACTAACACATATATCTAAACTAACACATATATCCAAACTAACACACATATCCACACTAACACACATATCCACACTAACACACATATCCAAACTAAAATACATATCCGAACTAACACCTATATCCAAACTAACACACATATCCAAACTAACACATATATCTAAACTAACACATATATCCAAACTAATACACGTATCCAAACTAACACATATATCTAAACTAACACACATATCCAAACTAACCCCTATATCCAATCTAACACCTATATCCAAACTAACACACATATCCAAACTAACACACGCATCCAAACTAACACATATATCCAATCTAACACACATATCCAAACTAACCCCTATATCCAAACTAAAACCTATATCCAAACTAACACACATATCCAAATTAACACACACATCCAAACTAACACATATATCCAAACTAACACACATATCCAAACTAACACCTATATCCAAACTAACACACATATCCAAACTAACACATATATTTAAACTAACACCTACATCCAAACTAACACACATATCCAAACTAACACATATATCTAAACTAACACACATATCCAAACTAACACACGTATCCAAACTAACACATATATCTAAACTAACACACATATCCAAACTAACCCCTATATCCAACCTAACACACATATCCAAACTAACACATATATCTAAACTAACACATATATCCAAACTAACACACGTATCCAAACTAACACATATATCTAAACTAACACATATATCCAAACTAACACACATATCCACACTAACACACATATCCACACTAACACACATATCCAAATTAAAATACATATCCAAACTAACACCTATATCCAAACTAACACCTATATCCAAACTAACACCTATATCCAAACTAACACATATATCTAAACTAACACACATATCCAAACTAACACACATATCCAAACTAACACATGTATTCAAACTAACACACATATCCAAACTAACTCCTATATCCAAACTAACACACATATCCAAACTAACACACATATCCAAACTAACCCCTATATCCAAATTAACACACATATCCAAACTAACCCCTATATCCAATCTAACACCTATATCCAAACTAACACACATATCCAAACTAACACACGCATCCAAACTAACACATATATCCAATCTAACACACATATCCAAACTAACCCCTATATCCAAACTAAAACCTATATCCAAACTAACACACATATCCAAATTAACACACACATCCAAACTAACACATATATCCAAACTAACACACATATCCAAACTAACACCTATATCCAAACTAACACACATATCCAAACTAACACATATATTTAAACTAACACCTACATCCAAACTAACACACATATCCAAACTAACACATATATCTAAACTAACACACATATCCAAACTAACACACGTATCCAAACTAACACATATATCTAAACTAACACACATATCCAAACTAACCCCTATATCCAACCTAACACACATATCCAAACTAACACATATATCTAAACTAACACATATATCCAAACTAACACACGTATCCAAACTAACACATATATCTAAACTAACACATATATCCAAACTAACACACATATCCACACTAACACACATATCCACACTAACACACATATCCAAATTAAAATACATATCCAAACTAACACCTATATCCAAACTAACACCTATATCCAAACTAACACCTATATCCAAACTAACACATATATCTAAACTAACACACATATCCAAACTAACACACATATCCAAACTAACACATGTATTCAAACTAACACACATATCCAAACTAACTCCTATATCCAAACTAACACACATATCCAAACTAACACACATATCCAAACTAACCCCTATATCCAAATTAACACACATATCCAAACTCACACATATATCTAAACTAACACACGTATCCAAACTAACACAAATATCCATACTAACACACATATCCAAACTAAAATACATATCCAAACTAACACCTATATCCAAACTAACAGCTATATCCAAACTAACACATATATCTAAACTAACACACATATCCAAATTAACACACGCATCCAAACTAACACATATATCCAAACTAACACACATATCCAAACTAACACCTATATCCAAACTAACACACATATCCAAACGAACACATATATCTAAACTAACACCTATATCCAAACTAACACACATATCCAAACTAACACATATATCCAAACTAACACACATATCCAAACTAACACACGTATCCAAACTAACACATATATCTAAACTAACACACATATCCAAACTAACACATATATCCAAACTAACACACATATCCAAACTAACACCTATATCCAAACTAACACACATATCCAAATGAACACATATATCTAAACTAACACCGATATCCAAACTAACACACATATCCAAACTAACACATATATCTAAACTAACACACATATCCAAACTAACACACGTATCCAAACTAACGCATATATCTAAACTAACACACATATCCAAACTAACCCCTATATCCAAACTAACACCTATATCCAAACTAACACACATATCCAAATTAACACACACATCCAAACTAACACATATATCCAATCTAACACACATATCCAAACTAACCCCTATATCCAAACTAACACCTATATCCAAACTAACACACATATCCAAACTAACACACATATCCAAATGAACACATATATCTAAACTAACACCGATATCCAAACTAACACACATATCCAAACTAACACACGTATCCAAACTAACGCATATATCTAAACTAACACACATATCCAAACTAACCCCTATATCCAAACTAACACCTATATCCAAACTAACACACATATCCAAATTAACACACACATCCAAACTAACACATATATCCAAACTAACACACATATCCAAACTAACCCCTATATCCAAACTAACACACATATCCAAACTAACACACATATCCAAATTAACACACACATCCAAACTAACACATATATCCAATCTAACACACATATCCAAACTAACCCCTATATCCAAACTAACACCTATATCCAAACTAACACACATATCCAAACTAACACACATATCCAAATGAACACATATATCTAAACTAACACCGATATCCAAACTAACACACATATCCAAACTAACACACGTATCCAAACTAACGCATATATCTAAACTAACACACATATCCAAACTAACCCCTATATCCAAACTAACACCTATATCCAAACTAACACACATATCCAAATTAACACACACATCCAAACTAACACATATATCCAAACTAACACACATATCCAAACTAACACCTATATCCAAACTAACACACATATCCAAACTAACACATATATTTAAACTAACACCTATATCCAAACTAACACACATATCCAAACTAACACATATATCTAAACTAAAACACATATCCAAACTAAAACACATATCCAAACTAACACACGCATCCAAACTAACACACATATCCAAACTAACCCCTATATCCAAACTAACACACATATCCAAACTAACACATATATCCAAACTAACACACATATCCAAACTAACACCTATATCCAAACTAACACACATATCCAAACGAACACATATATCTAAACTAACCCCTATATCCAATCTAACACCTATATCCAAACTAACACACATATCCAAACTAACACACGCATCGAAACTAACACATATATCCAATCTAACACACATATCCAAACTAACCCCTATATCCAAACTAACACCTATATCCAAACTAACACACATATCCAAATTAACACACACATCCAAACTAACACATATATCCAAACTAACACACATATCCAAACTAACACATATATTTAAACTAACACCTATATCCAAACTAACACACATATCCAAACTAACACATATATCTAAACTAACACACATATCCAAACTAACACACGTATCCAAACTAACACATATATCTAAACTAACACATATATCCAAACTAACACACATATCCACACTAACACACATATCCACACTAACACACATATCCAAACTAAAATACATATCCGAACTAACACCTATATCCAAACTAACACACATATCCAAACTAACACATATATCTAAACTAACACATATATCCAAACTAACACACGTATCCAAACTAACACATATATCTAAACTAACACACATATCCAAACTAACCCCTATATCCAATCTAACACCTATATCCAAACTAACACACATATCCAAACTAACACACGCATCCAAACTAACACATATATCCAATCTAACACACATATCCAAACTAACCCCTATATCCAAACTAAAACCTATATCCAAACTAACACACATATCCAAATTAACACACACATCCAAACTAACACATATATCCAAACTAACACACATATCCAAACTAACACCTATATCCAAACTAACACACATATCCAAACTAACACATATATTTAAACTAACACCTACATCCAAACTAACACACATATCCAAACTAACACATATATCTAAACTAACACACATATCCAAACTAACACACGTATCCAAACTAACACATATATCTAAACTAACACACATATCCAAACTAACCCCTATATCCAAACTAACACACATATCCAAACTAACACATCTATCTAAACTAACACACATATCCAAACTAACACACATATCCACACTAACACACATATCCAAACTAAAATACATATCCAAACTAACACCTATATCCAAACTAACACCTATATCCAAACTAACACATATATCTAAACTAACACACATATCCAAACTAACACACGCATCCAAACTAACACATATATCCAAACTAACACACATATCCAAACTAACACCTATATCCAAACAAACACACATATCCAAACGAACACATATATCTAAACTAACACCTATATCCAAACTAACACACATATCCAAACTGACACATATATCTAAACTAACACATATATCCAAACTAACACACATATCCACACTAACACACATATCCAAACTAACACACGTATCCAAACTAACACATATATCTAAACTAACACACATATCCAAACTAACCCCTATATCCAATCTAACACCTATATCCAAACTAACACACATATCCAAACTAACACACGCATCCAAACTAACACATATATCCAATCTAACACACATATCCAAACTAACCCCTATATCCAAACTAACACCTATATCCAAACTAACACACATATCCAAATTAACACACACATCCAAACTAACACATATATCCAAACTAACACACATATCCAAACTAACACCTATATCCAAACTAACACACATATCCAAACTAACCCCTATATCCAAACTAACACACATATCCAAACTAACACACGTATCCAAACTAACACATATATCTAAACTAACACACATATCCAAACTAACACATATATCTAAACTAACACACATATCCAAACTAACACACGTATCCAAACTAACACATATATCTAAACTAACACATATATCCAAACTAACACACATATCCAAACTAACACATATATTTAAACTAACACCTATATCCAAACTAACACACATATCCAAACTAACACATATATCTAAACTAACACACATATCCAAACTAACACACGTATCCAAACTAACACATATATCTAAACTAACACACATATCCAAACTAACCCCTATATCCAAACTAACACACATATCCAAACTAACACATATATCCAAACTAACACACATATCCAAACTAACACCTATATCCAAACTAACACACATATCCAAACGAACACATATATCTAAACTAACCCCTATATCCAATCTAACACCTATATCCAAACTAACACACATATCCAAACTAACACACGCATCGAAACTAACACATATATCCAATCTAACACACATATCCAAACTAACCCCTATATCCAAACTAACACCTATATCCAAACAAACACACATATCCAAACGAACACATATATCTAAACTAACACCTATATCCAAACTAACACACATATCCAAACTGACACATATATCTAAACTAACACATATATCCAAACTAACACACATATCCACACTAACACACATATCCAAACTAACACACGTATCCAACCTAACACATATATCTAAACTAACACACATATCCAAACTAACCCCTATATCCAATCTAACACCTATATCCAAACTAACACACATATCCAAACTAACACACGCATCCAAACTAACACATATATCCAATCTAACACACATATCCAAACTAACCCCTATATCCAAACTAACACCTATATCCAAACTAACACACATATCCAAATTAACACACACATCCAAACTAACACATATATCTAAACTAACACACATATCCAAACTAACACATATATCTAAACTAACACACATATCCAAATTAACACACACATCCAAACTAACACATATATCCACACTAACACACATATCCAAACTAACACACGTATCCAACCTAACACATATATCTAAACTAACACACATATCCAAACTAACCCCTATATCCAATCTAACACCTATATCCAAACTAACACACATATCCAAACTAACACACGCATCCAAACTAACACATATATCCAATCTAACACACATATCCAAACTAACCCCTATATCCAAACTAACACCTATATCCAAACTAACACACATATCCAAATTAACACACACATCCAAACTAACACATATATCCAAACTAACACACATATCCAAACTAACACCTATATCCAAACTAACACACATATCCAAACTAACCCCTATATCCAAACTAACACACATATCCAAACTAACACACGTATCCAAACTAACACATATATCTAAACTAACACACATATCCAAACTAACACATATATCTAAACTAACACACATATCCAAACTAACACACGTATCCAAACTAACACATATATCTAAACTAACACATATATCCAAACTAACACACATATCCAAACTAACACATATATTTAAACTAACACCTATATCCAAACTAACACACATATCCAAACTAACACATATATCTAAACTAACACACATATCCAAACTAACACACGTATCCAAACTAACACATATATCTAAACTAACACACATATCCAAACTAACCCCTATATCCAAACTAACACACATATCCAAACTAACACATATATCCAAACTAACACACATATCCAAACTAACACCTATATCCAAACTAACACACATATCCAAACGAACACATATATCTAAACTAACCCCTATATCCAATCTAACACCTATATCCAAACTAACACACATATCCAAACTAACACACGCATCGAAACTAACACATATATCCAATCTAACACACATATCCAAACTAACCCCTATATCCAAACTAACACCTATATCCAAACTAACACACATATCCAAATTAACACACACATCCAAACTAACACATATATCCAAACTAACACACATATCCAAACTAACACATATATTTAAACTAACACCTATATCCAAACTAACACCTATATCCAAACTAACACCTATATCCAAACTAACACATATATCTAAACTAACACACATATCCAAACTAACACACATATCCAAACTAACACATGTATTCAAACTAACACACATATCCAAACTAACTCCTATATCCAAACTAACACACATATCCAAACTAACACACATATCCAAACTAACCCCTATATCCAAATTAACACACATATCCAAACTCACACATATATCTAAACTAACACACATATCCAAACTAACACACGTATCCAAACTAACACATATATCTAAACTAACACATATATCCAAACTAACACACATATCCACACTAACACACATATCCACACTAACACACATATCCAAACTAAAATACATATCCGAACTAACACCTATATCCAAACTAACACACATATCCAAACTAACACATATATCTAAACTAACACATATATCCAAACTAATACACGTATCCAAACTAACACATATATCTAAACTAACACACATATCCAAACTAACCCCTATATCCAATCTAACACCTATATCCAAACTAACACACATATCCAAACTAACACACGCATCCAAACTAACACATATATCCAATCTAACACACATATCCAAACTAACCCCTATATCCAAACTAAAACCTATATCCAAACTAACACACATATCAAAATTAACACACACATCCAAACTAACACATATATCCAAACTAACACACATATCCAAACTAACACCTATATCCAAACTAACACACATATCCAAACTAACACATATATTTAAACTAACACCTACATCCAAACTAACACACATATCCAAACTAACACATATATCTAAACTAACACACATATCCAAACTAACACACGTATCCAAACTAACACATATATCTAAACTAACACACATATCCAAACTAACCCCTATATCCAACCTAACACACATATCCAAACTAACACATATATCTAAACTAACACATATATCCAAACTAACACACGTATCCAAACTAACACATATATCTAAACTAACACATATATCCAAACTAACACACATATCCACACTAACACACATATCCACACTAACACACATATCCAAATTAAAATACATATCCAAACTAACACCTATATCCAAACTAACACCTATATCCAAACTAACACCTATATCCAAACTAACACATATATCTAAACTAACACACATATCCAAACTAACACACATATCCAAACTAACACATGTATTCAAACTAACACACATATCCAAACTAACTCCTATATCCAAACTAACACACATATCCAAACTAACACACATATCCAAACTAACCCCTATATCCAAATTAACACACATATCCAAACTCACACATATATCTAAACTAACACACGTATCCAAACTAACACACATATCCATACTAACACACATATCCAAACTAAAATACATATCCAAACTAACACCTATATCCAAACTAACAGCTATATCCAAACTAACACATATATCTAAACTAACACACATATCCAAATTAACACACGCATCCAAACTAACACATATATCCAAACTAACACACATATCCAAACTAACACCTATATCCAAACTAACACACATATCCAAACGAACACATATATCTAAACTAACACCTATATCCAAACTAACACACATATCCAAACTAACACATATATCCAAACTAACACACATATCCAAACTAACACACGTATCCAAACTAACACATATATCTAAACTAACACACATATCCAAACTAACACATATATCCAAACTAACACACATATCCAAACTAACACCTATATCCAAACTAACACACATATCCAAATGAACACATATATCTAAACTAACACCGATATCCAAACTAACACACATATCCAAACTAACACATATATCTAAACTAACACACATATCCAAACTAACACACGTATCCAAACTAACGCATATATCTAAACTAACACACATATCCAAACTAACCCCTATATCCAAACTAACACCTATATCCAAACTAACACACATATCCAAATTAACACACACATCCAAACTAACACATATATCCAATCTAACACACATATCCAAACTAACCCCTATATCCAAACTAACACCTATATCCAAACTAACACACATATCCAAACTAACACACATATCCAAATGAACACATATATCTAAACTAACACCGATATCCAAACTAACACACATATCCAAACTAACACACGTATCCAAACTAACGCATATATCTAAACTAACACACATATCCAAACTAACCCCTATATCCAAACTAACACCTATATCCAAACTAACACACATATCCAAATTAACACACACATCCAAACTAACACATATATCCAAACTAACACACATATCCAAACTAACACCTATATCCAAACTAACACACATATCCAAACTAACACATATATTTAAACTAACACCTATATCCAAACTAACACACATATCCAAACTAACACATATATCTAAACTAAAACACATATCCAAACTAAAACACATATCCAAACTAACACACGCATCCAAACTAACACACATATCCAAACTAACCCCTATATCCAAACTAACACACATATCCAAACTAACACATATATCCAAACTAACACACATATCCAAACTAACACCTATATCCAAACTAACACACATATCCAAACGAACACATATATCTAAACTAACCCCTATATCCAATCTAACACCTATATCCAAACTAACACACATATCCAAACTAACACACGCATCGAAACTAACACATATATCCAATCTAACACACATATCCAAACTAACCCCTATATCCAAACTAACACCTATATCCAAACTAACACACATATCCAAATTAACACACACATCCAAACTAACACATATATCCAAACTAACACACATATCCAAACTAACACATATATTTAAACTAACACCTATATCCAAACTAACACACATATCCAAACTAACACATATATCTAAACTAACACACATATCCAAACTAACACACGTATCCAAACTAACACATATATCTAAACTAACACATATATCCAAACTAACACACATATCCACACTAACACACATATCCACACTAACACACATATCCAAACTAAAATACATATCCGAACTAACACCTATATCCAAACTAACACACATATCCAAACTAACACATATATCTAAACTAACACACATATCCAAACTAACACATATATCCAAACTAACACACATATCCAAACTAACACCTATATCCAAACTAACACACATATCCAAATGAACACATATATCTAAACTAACACCGATATCCAAACTAACACACATATCCAAACTAACACATATATCTAAACTAACACACATATCCAAACTAACACACGTATCCAAACTAACGCATATATCTAAACTAACACACATATCCAAACTAACCCCTATATCCAAACTAACACCTATATCCAAACTAACACACATATCCAAATTAACACACACATCCAAACTAACACATATATCCAATCTAACACACATATCCAAACTAACCCCTATATCCAAACTAACACCTATATCCAAACTAACACACATATCCAAACTAACACACATATCCAAATGAACACATATATCTAAACTAACACCGATATCCAAACTAACACACATATCCAAACTAACACACGTATCCAAACTAACGCATATATCTAAACTAACACACATATCCAAACTAACCCCTATATCCAAACTAACACCTATATCCAAACTAACACACATATCCAAATTAACACACACATCCAAACTAACACATATATCCAAACTAACACACATATCCAAACTAACACCTATATCCAAACTAACACACATATCCAAACTAACACATATATTTAAACTAACACCTATATCCAAACTAACACACATATCCAAACTAACACATATATCTAAACTAAAACACATATCCAAACTAAAACACATATCCAAACTAACACACGCATCCAAACTAACACACATATCCAAACTAACCCCTATATCCAAACTAACACACATATCCAAACTAACACATATATCCAAACTAACACACATATCCAAACTAACACCTATATCCAAACTAACACACATATCCAAACGAACACATATATCTAAACTAACCCCTATATCCAATCTAACACCTATATCCAAACTAACACACATATCCAAACTAACACACGCATCGAAACTAACACATATATCCAATCTAACACACATATCCAAACTAACCCCTATATCCAAACTAACACCTATATCCAAACTAACACACATATCCAAATTAACACACACATCCAAACTAACACATATATCCAAACTAACACACATATCCAAACTAACACATATATTTAAACTAACACCTATATCCAAACTAACACACATATCCAAACTAACACATATATCTAAACTAACACACATATCCAAACTAACACACGTATCCAAACTAACACATATATCTAAACTAACACATATATCCAAACTAACACACATATCCACACTAACACACATATCCACACTAACACACATATCCAAACTAAAATACATATCCGAACTAACACCTATATCCAAACTAACACACATATCCAAACTAACACATATATCTAAACTAACACATATATCCAAACTAACACACGTATCCAAACTAACACATATATCTAAACTAACACACATATCCAAACTAACCCCTATATCCAATCTAACACCTATATCCAAACTAACACACATATCCAAACTAACACACGCATCCAAACTAACACATATATCCAATCTAACACACATATCCAAACTAACCCCTATATCCAAACTAAAACCTATATCCAAACTAACACACATATCCAAATTAACACACACATCCAAACTAACACATATATCCAAACTAACACACATATCCAAACTAACACCTATATCCAAACTAACACACATATCCAAACTAACACATATATTTAAACTAACACCTACATCCAAACTAACACACATATCCAAACTAACACATATATCTAAACTAACACACATATCCAAACTAACACACGTATCCAAACTAACACATATATCTAAACTAACACACATATCCAAACTAACCCCTATATCCAAACTAACACACATATCCAAACTAACACATCTATCTAAACTAACACACATATCCAAACTAACACACATATCCACACTAACACACATATCCAAACTAAAATACATATCCAAACTAACACCTATATCCAAACTAACACCTATATCCAAACTAACACATATATCTAAACTAACACACATATCCAAACTAACACACGCATCCAAACTAACACATATATCCAAACTAACACACATATCCAAACTAACACCTATATCCAAACAAACACACATATCCAAACGAACACATATATCTAAACTAACACCTATATCCAAACTAACACACATATCCAAACTGACACATATATCTAAACTAACACATATATCCAAACTAACACACATATCCACACTAACACACATATCCAAACTAACACACGTATCCAAACTAACACATATATCTAAACTAACACACATATCCAAACTAACCCCTATATCCAATCTAACACCTATATCCAAACTAACACACATATCCAAACTAACACACGCATCCAAACTAACACATATATCCAATCTAACACACATATCCAAACTAACCCCTATATCCAAACTAACACCTATATCCAAACTAACACACATATCCAAATTAACACACACATCCAAACTAACACATATATCCAAACTAACACACATATCCAAACTAACACCTATATCCAAACTAACACACATATCCAAACTAACCCCTATATCCAAACTAACACACATATCCAAACTAACACACGTATCCAAACTAACACATATATCTAAACTAACACACATATCCAAACTAACACATATATCTAAACTAACACACATATCCAAACTAACACACGTATCCAAACTAACACATATATCTAAACTAACACATATATCCAAACTAACACACATATCCAAACTAACACATATATTTAAACTAACACCTATATCCAAACTAACACACATATCCAAACTAACACATATATCTAAACTAACACACATATCCAAACTAACACACGTATCCAAACTAACACATATATCTAAACTAACACACATATCCAAACTAACCCCTATATCCAAACTAACACACATATCCAAACTAACACATATATCCAAACTAACACACATATCCAAACTAACACCTATATCCAAACTAACACACATATCCAAACGAACACATATATCTAAACTAACCCCTATATCCAATCTAACACCTATATCCAAACTAACACACATATCCAAACTAACACACGCATCGAAACTAACACATATATCCAATCTAACACACATATCCAAACTAACCCCTATATCCAAACTAACACCTATATCCAAACTAACACACATATCCAAATTAACACACACATCCAAACTAACACATATATCCAAACTAACACACATATCCAAACTAACACATATATTTAAACTAACACCTATATCCAAACTAACACACATATCCAAACTAACACATATATCTAAACTAACACACATATCCAAACTAACACACGTATCCAAACTAACACATATATCTAAACTAACACATATATCCAAACTAACACACATATCCACACTAACACACATATCCACACTAACACACATATCCAAACTAAAATACATATCCGAACTAACACCTATATCCAAACTAACACACATATCCAAACTAACACATATATCTAAACTAACACATATATCCAAACTAACACATGTATCCAAACTAACACATATATCTAAACTAACACACATATCCAAACTAACCCCTATATCCAATCTAACACCTATATCCAAACTAACACACATATCCAAACTAACACACGCATCCAAACTAACACATATATCCAATCTAACACACATATCCAAACTAACCCCTATATCCAAACTAAAACCTATATCCAAACTAACACACATATCCAAATTAACACACATATCCAAATTAACACACACATCCAAACTAACACATATATCCAAACTAACACACATATCCAAACTAACACCTATATCCAAACTAACACACATATCCAAACTAACCCCTATATCCAAACTAACACACATATCCAAACTAACACACGTATCCAAACTAACACATATATCTAAACTAACACACATATCCAAACTAACCCCTATATCCAACCTAACACACATATCCAAACTAACACATATATCTAAACTAACACATATATCCAAACTAACACACGTATCCAAACTAACACATATATCTAAACTAACACATATATCCAAACTAACACACATATCCACACTAACACACATATCCACACTAACACACATATCCAAATTAAAATACATATCCAAACTAACACCTATATCCAAACTAACACCTATATCCAAACTAACACCTATATCCAAACTAACACATATATCTAAACTAACACACATATCCAAACTAACACACATATCCAAACTAACACATGTATTCAAACTAACACACATATCCAAACTAACTCCTATATCCAAACTAACACACATATCCAAACTAACACACATATCCAAACTAACCCCTATATCCAAATTAACACACATATCCAAACTCACACATATATCTAAACTAACACACGTATCCAAACTAACACACATATCCATACTAACACACATATCCAAACTAAAATACATATCCAAACTAACACCTATATCCAAACTAACAGCTATATCCAAACTAACACATATATCTAAACTAACACACATATCCAAATTAACACACGCATCCAAACTAACACATATATCCAAACTAACACACATATCCAAACTAACACCTATATCCAAACTAACACACATATCCAAACGAACACATATATCTAAACTAACACCTATATCCAAACTAACACACATATCCAAACTAACACATATATCCAAACTAACACACATATCCAAACTAACACACGTATCCAAACTAACACATATATCTAAACTAACACACATATCCAAACTAACACATATATCCAAACTAACACACATATCCAAACTAACACCTATATCCAAACTAACACACATATCCAAATGAACACATATATCTAAACTAACACCGATATCCAAACTAACACACATATCCAAACTAACACATATATCTAAACTAACACACATATCCAAACTAACACACGTATCCAAACTAACGCATATATCTAAACTAACACACATATCCAAACTAACCCCTATATCCAAACTAACACCTATATCCAAACTAACACACATATCCAAATTAACACACACATCCAAACTAACACATATATCCAATCTAACACACATATCCAAACTAACCCCTATATCCAAACTAACACCTATATCCAAACTAACACACATATCCAAATTAACACACACATCCAAACTAACACATATATCCAAACTAACACACATATCCAAACTAACACATATATTTAAACTAACACCTATATCCAAACTAACACACATATCCAAACTAACACATATATCTAAACTAACACACATATCCAAACTAACACACGTATCCAAACTAACACATATATCTAAACTAACACATATATCCAAACTAACACACATATCCACACTAACACACATATCCACACTAACACACATATCCAAACTAAAATACATATCCGAACTAACACCTATATCCAAACTAACACACATATCCAAACTAACACATATATCTAAACTAACACATATATCCAAACTAACACACGTATCCAAACTAACACATATATCTAAACTAACACACATATCCAAACTAACCCCTATATCCAATCTAACACCTATATCCAAACTAACACACATATCCAAACTAACACACGCATCCAAACTAACACATATATCCAATCTAACACACATATCCAAACTAACCCCTATATCCAAACTAAAACCTATATCCAAACTAAAACACATATCCAAATTAACACACACATCCAAACTAACACATATATCCAAACTAACACACATATCCAAACTAACACCTATATCCAAACTAACACACATATCCAAACTAACACATATATTTAAACTAACACCTACATCCAAACTAACACACATATCCAAACTAACACATATATCTAAACTAACACACATATCCAAACTAACACACGTATCCAAACTAACACATATATCTAAACTAACACACATATCCAAACTAACACACGTATCCAAACTAACGCATATATCTAAACTAACACACATATCCAAACTAACACATATATCTAAACTAACACACATATCCAAACTAACACACGTATCCAAACTAACGCATATATCTAAACTAACACACATATCCAAACTAACCCCTATATCCAAACTAACACCTATATCCAAACTAACACACATATCCAAATTAACACACACATCCAAACTAACACATATATCCAAACTAACACACATATCCAAACTAACACCTATATCCAAACTAACACACATATCCAAACTAACACATATATTTAAACTAACACCTACATCCAAACTAACACACATATCCAAACTAACACATATATCTAAACTAACACACATATCCAAACTAACACACGTATCCAAACTAACACATATATCTAAACTAACACACATATCCAAACTAACCCCTATATCCAAACTAACACACATATCCAAACTAACACATCTATCTAAACTAACACACATATCCAAACTAACACACATATCCACACTAACACACATATCCAAACTAAAATACATATCCAAACTAACACCTATATCCAAACTAACACCTATATCCAAACTAACACATATATCTAAACTAACACACATATCCAAACTAACACACGCATCCAAACTAACACATATATCCAAACTAACACACATATCCAAACTAACACCTATATCCAAACAAACACACATATCCAAACGAACACATATATCTAAACTAACACCTATATCCAAACTAACACACATATCCAAACTGACACATATATCTAAACTAACACATATATCCAAACTAACACACATATCCACACTAACACACATATCCAAACTAACACACGTATCCAAACTAACACATATATCTAAACTAACACACATATCCAAACTAACCCCTATATCCAATCTAACACCTATATCCAAACTAACACACATATCCAAACTAACACACGCATCCAAACTAACACATATATCCAATCTAACACACATATCCAAACTAACCCCTATATCCAAACTAACACCTATATCCAAACTAACACACATATCCAAATTAACACACACATCCAAACTAACACATATATCCAAACTAACACACATATCCAAACTAACACCTATATCCAAACTAACACACATATCCAAACTAACCCCTATATCCAAACTAACACACATATCCAAACTAACACACGTATCCAAACTAACACATATATCTAAACTAACACACATATCCAAACTAACACATATATCTAAACTAACACACATATCCAAACTAACACACGTATCCAAACTAACACATATATCTAAACTAACACATATATCCAAACTAACACACATATCCAAACTAACACATATATTTAAACTAACACCTATATCCAAACTAACACACATATCCAAACTAACACATATATCTAAACTAACACACATATCCAAACTAACACACGTATCCAAACTAACACATATATCTAAACTAACACACATATCCAAACTAACCCCTATATCCAAACTAACACACATATCCAAACTAACACATATATCCAAACTAACACACATATCCAAACTAACACCTATATCCAAACTAACACACATATCCAAACGAACACATATATCTAAACTAACCCCTATATCCAATCTAACACCTATATCCAAACTAACACACATATCCAAACTAACACACGCATCGAAACTAACACATATATCCAATCTAACACACATATCCAAACTAACCCCTATATCCAAACTAACACCTATATCCAAACTAACACACATATCCAAATTAACACACACATCCAAACTAACACATATATCCAAACTAACACACATATCCAAACTAACACATATATTTAAACTAACACCTATATCCAAACTAACACACATATCCAAACTAACACATATATCTAAACTAACACACATATCCAAACTAACACACGTATCCAAACTAACACATATATCTAAACTAACACATATATCCAAACTAACACACATATCCACACTAACTCACATATCCACACTAACACACATATCCAAACTAAAATACATATCCGAACTAACACCTATATCCAAACTAACACACATATCCAAACTAACACATATATCTAAACTAACACATATATCCAAACTAACACACGTATCCAAACTAACACATATATCTAAACTAACACACATATCCAAACTAACCCCTATATCCAATCTAACACCTATATCCAAACTAACACACATATCCAAACTAACACACGCATCCAAACTAACACATATATCCAATCTAACACACATATCCAAACTAACCCCTATATCCAAACTAAAACCTATATCCAAACTAACACACATATCCAAATTAACACACACATCCAAACTAACACATATATCCAAACTAACACACATATCCAAACTAACACCTATATCCAAACTAACACACATATCCAAACTAACACATATATTTAAACTAACACCTACATCCAAACTAACACATATATCCAAACTAACACATATATCTAAACTAACACACATATCCAAACTAACACACGTATCCAAACTAACACATATATCTAAACTAACACACATATCCAAACTAACCCCTATATCCAAACTAACACACATATCCAAACTAACACATCTATCTAAACTAACACACATATCCAAACTAACACACATATCCACACTAACACACATATCCAAACTAAAATACATATCCAAACTAACACCTATATCCAAACTAACACCTATATCCAAACTAACACATATATCTAAACTAACACACATATCCAAACTAACACACGCATCCAAACTAACACATATATCCAAACTAACACACATATCCAAACTAACACCTATATCCAAACAAACACACATATCCAAACGAACACATATATCTAAACTAACACCTATATCCAAACTAACACACATATCCAAACTGACACATATATCTAAACTAACACATATATCCAAACTAACACACATATCCACACTAACACACATATCCAAACTAACACACGTATCCAAACTAACACATATATCTAAACTAACACACATATCCAAACTAACCCCTATATCCAATCTAACACCTATATCCAAACTAACACACATATCCAAACTAACACACGCATCCAAACTAACACATATATCCAATCTAACACACATATCCAAACTAACCCCTATATCCAAACTAACACCTATATCCAAACTAACACACATATCCAAATTAACACACACATCCAAACTAACACATATATCCAAACTAACACACATATCCAAACTAACACCTATATCCAAACTAACACACATATCCAAACTAACCCCTATATCCAAACTAACACACATATCCAAACTAACACACGTATCCAAACTAACACATATATCTAAACTAACACACATATCCAAACTAACACATATATCTAAACTAACACACATATCCAAACTAACACACGTATCCAAACTAACACATATATCTAAACTAACACATATATCCAAACTAACACACATATCCAAACTAACACATATATTTAAACTAACACCTATATCCAAACTAACACACATATCCAAACTAACACATATATCTAAACTAACACACATATCCAAACTAACACACGTATCCAAACTAACACATATATCTAAACTAACACACATATCCAAACTAACCCCTATATCCAAACTAACACACATATCCAAACTAACACATATATCCAAACTAACACACATATCCAAACTAACACCTATATCCAAACTAACACACATATCCAAACGAACACATATATCTAAACTAACCCCTATATCCAATCTAACACCTATATCCAAACTAACACACATATCCAAACTAACACACGCATCGAAACTAACACATATATCCAATCTAACACACATATCCAAACTAACCCCTATATCCAAACTAACACCTATATCCAAACTAACACACATATCCAAATTAACACACACATCCAAACTAACACATATATCCAAACTAACACACATATCCAAACTAACACATATATTTAAACTAACACCTATATCCAAACTAACACACATATCCAAACTAACACATATATCTAAACTAACACACATATCCAAACTAACACACGTATCCAAACTAACACATATATCTAAACTAACACATATATCCAAACTAACACACATATCCACACTAACACACATATCCACACTAACACACATATCCAAACTAAAATACATATCCGAACTAACACCTATATCCAAACTAACACACATATCCAAACTAACACATATATCTAAACTAACACATATATCCAAACTAACACACGTATCCAAACTAACACATATATCTAAACTAACACACATATCCAAACTAACCCCTATATCCAATCTAACACCTATATCCAAACTAACACACATATCCAAACTAACACACGCATCCAAACTAACACATATATCCAATCTAACACACATATCCAAACTAACCCCTATATCCAAACTAAAACCTATATCCAAACTAACACACATATCCAAATTAACACACACATCCAAACTAACACATATATCCAAACTAACACACATATCCAAACTAACACCTATATCCAAACTAACACACATATCCAAACTAACACATATATTTAAACTAACACCTACATCCAAACTAACACACATATCCAAACTAACACATATATCTAAACTAACACACATATCCAAACTAACACACGTATCCAAACTAACACATATATCTAAACTAACACACATATCCAAACTAACCCCTATATCCAACCTAACACACATATCCAAACTAACACATATATCTAAACTAACACATATATCCAAACTAACACACGTATCCAAACTAACACATATATCTAAACTAACACATATATCCAAACTAACACACATATCCACACTAACACACATATCCACACTAACACACATATCCAAATTAAAATACATATCCAAACTAACACCTATATCCAAACTAACACCTATATCCAAACTAACACCTATATCCAAACTAACACATATATCTAAACTAACACACATATCCAAACTAACACACATATCCAAACTAACACATGTATTCAAACTAACACACATATCCAAACTAACTCCTATATCCAAACTAACACACATATCCAAACTAACACACATATCCAAACTAACCCCTATATCCAAATTAACACACATATCCAAACTCACACATATATCTAAACTAACACACGTATCCAAACTAACACACATATCCATACTAACACACATATCCAAACTAAAATACATATCCAAACTAACACCTATATCCAAACTAACAGCTATATCCAAACTAACACATATATCTAAACTAACACACATATCCAAATTAACACACGCATCCAAACTAACACATATATCCAAACTAACACACATATCCAAACTAACACCTATATCCAAACTAACACACATATCCAAACGAACACATATATCTAAACTAACACCTATATCCAAACTAACACACATATCCAAACTAACACATATATCCAAACTAACACACATATCCAAACTAACACACGTATCCAAACTAACACATATATCTAAACTAACACACATATCCAAACTAACACATATATCCAAACTAACACACATATCCAAACTAACACCTATATCCAAACTAACACACATATCCAAATGAACACATATATCTAAACTAACACCGATATCCAAACTAACACACATATCCAAACTAACACATATATCTAAACTAACACACATATCCAAACTAACACACGTATCCAAACTAACGCATATATCTAAACTAACACACATATCCAAACTAACCCCTATATCCAAACTAACACCTATATCCAAACTAACACACATATCCAAATTAACACACACATCCAAACTAACACATATATCCAATCTAACACACATATCCAAACTAACCCCTATATCCAAACTAACACCTATATCCAAACTAACACACATATCCAAATTAACACACACATCCAAACTAACACATATATCCAAACTAACACACATATCCAAACTAACACATATATTTAAACTAACACCTATATCCAAACTAACACACATATCCAAACTAACACATATATCTAAACTAACACACATATCCAAACTAACACACGTATCCAAACTAACACATATATCTAAACTAACACATATATCCAAACTAACACACATATCCACACTAACACACATATCCACACTAACACACATATCCAAACTAAAATACATATCCGAACTAACACCTATATCCAAACTAACACACATATCCAAACTAACACATATATCTAAACTAACACATATATCCAAACTAACACACATATCCAAATTAACACACACATCCAAACTAACACATATATCCAAACTAACACACATATCCAAACTAACACATATATTTAAACTAACACCTATATCCAAACTAACACACATATCCAAACTAACACATATATCTAAACTAACACACATATCCAAACTAACACACGTATCCAAACTAACACATATATCTAAACTAACACATATATCCAAACTAACACACATATCCACACTAACACACATATCCACACTAACACACATATCCAAACTAAAATACATATCCGAACTAACACCTATATCCAAACTAACACACATATCCAAACTAACACATATATCTAAACTAACACATATATCCAAACTAACACACGTATCCAAACTAACACATATATCTAAACTAACACACATATCCAAACTAACCCCTATATCCAATCTAACACCTATATCCAAACTAACACACATATCCAAACTAACACACGCATCCAAACTAACACCTATATCCAAACTAACACACATATCCAAACTAACCCCTATATCCAAACTAAAACCTATATCCAAACTAACACACATATCCAAATTAACACACACATCCAAACTAACACATATATCCAAACTAACACACATATCCAAACTAACACCTATATCCAAACTAACACACATATCCAAACTAACACATATATTTAAACTAACACCTACATCCAAACTAACACACATATCCAAACTAACACATATATCTAAACTAACACACATATCCAAACTAACACACGTATCCAAACTAACACATATATCTAAACTAACACACATATCCAAACTAACCCCTATATCCAACCTAACACACATATCCAAACTAACACATATATCTAAACTAACACATATATCCAAACTAACACACGTATCCAAACTAACACATATATCTAAACTAACACATATATCCAAACTAACACACATATCCACACTAACACACATATCCACACTAACACACATATCCAAATTAAAATACATATCCAAACTAACACCTATATCCAAACTAACACCTATATCCAAACTAACACCTATATCCAAACTAACACATATATCTAAACTAACACACATATCCAAACTAACACACATATCCAAACTAACACATGTATTCAAACTAACACACATATCCAAACTAACTCCTATATCCAAACTAACACACATATCCAAACTAACACACATATCCAAACTAACCCCTATATCCAAATTAACACACATATCCAAACTCACACATATATCTAAACTAACACACGTATCCAAACTAACACACATATCCATACTAACACACATATCCAAACTAAAATACATATCCAAACTAACACCTATATCCAAACTAACAGCTATATCCAAACTAACACATATATCTAAACTAACACACATATCCAAATTAACACACGCATCCAAACTAACACATATATCCAAACTAACACACATATCCAAACTAACACCTATATCCAAACTAACACACATATCCAAACGAACACATATATCTAAACTAACACCTATATCCAAACTAACACACATATCCAAACTAACACATATATCCAAACTAACACACATATCCAAACTAACACACGTATCCAAACTAACACATATATCTAAACTAACACACATATCCAAACTAACACATATATCCAAACTAACACACATATCCAAACTAACACCTATATCCAAACTAACACACATATCCAAATGAACACATATATCTAAACTAACACCGATATCCAAACTAACACACATATCCAAACTAACACATATATCTAAACTAACACACATATCCAAACTAACACACGTATCCAAACTAACGCATATATCTAAACTAACACACATATCCAAACTAACCCCTATATCCAAACTAACACCTATATCCAAACTAACACACATATCCAAATTAACACACACATCCAAACTAACACATATATCCAATCTAACACACATATCCAAACTAACCCCTATATCCAAACTAACACCTATATCCAAACTAACACACATATCCAAATTAACACACACATCCAAACTAACACATATATCCAAACTAACACACATATCCAAACTAACACATATATTTAAACTAACACCTATATCCAAACTAACACACATATCCAAACTAACACATATATCTAAACTAACACACATATCCAAACTAACACACGTATCCAAACTAACACATATATCTAAACTAACACATATATCCAAACTAACACACATATCCACACTAACACACATATCCACACTAACACACATATCCAAACTAAAATACATATCCGAACTAACACCTATATCCAAACTAACACACATATCCAAACTAACACATATATCTAAACTAACACATATATCCAAACTAACACACGTATCCAAACTAACACATATATCTAAACTAACACACATATCCAAACTAACCCCTATATCCAATCTAACACCTATATCCAAACTAACACACATATCCAAACTAACACACGCATCCAAACTAACACATATATCCAATCTAACACACATATCCAAACTAACCCCTATATCCAAACTAAAACCTATATCCAAACTAACACACATATCCAAATTAACACACACATCCAAACTAACACATATATCCAAACTAACACACATATCCAAACTAACACCTATATCCAAACTAACACACATATCCAAACTAACACATATATTTAAACTAACACCTACATCCAAACTAACACACATATCCAAACTAACACATATATCTAAACTAACACACATATCCAAACTAACACACGTATCCAAACTAACACATATATCTAAACTAACACACATATCCAAACTAACACACGTATCCAAACTAACGCATATATCTAAACTAACACACATATCCAAACTAACACATATATCTAAACTAACACACATATCCAAACTAACACACGTATCCAAACTAACGCATATATCTAAACTAACACACATATCCAAACTAACCCCTATATCCAAACTAACACCTATATCCAAACTAACACACATATCCAAATTAACACACACATCCAAACTAACACATATATCCAAACTAACACACATATCCAAACTAACACCTATATCCAAACTAACACACATATCCAAACTAACACATATATTTAAACTAACACCTATATCCAAACTAACACACATATCCAAACTAACACATATATCTAAACTAAAACACATATCCAAACTAAAACACATATCCAAACTAACACACGCATCCAAACTAACACATATATCCAAACTAACACACATATCCAAACTAACACCTATATCCAAACTAACACACATATCCAAACTAACACATATATCTAAATTAACACACATATCCAAACTAACACACGTATCCAAACTAACCCCTATATCCAAACTAACACCTATATCCAAACTAACAAACATATCCAAATTAACACACACATCCAAACTAACACATATATCCAAACTAACACACATATCCAAACTAACACCTATATCCAAACTAACACACATATCCAAACTAACTCATATATTTAAACTAACACCTATATCCAAACTAACACACATATCCAAATGAACACACACATCCAAACTAACCCCTATATCCAAACTAACACATATATCTAAACTAACACCTATATCCAAACTAACACACATATCCAAACTAACACATATATTTAAACTAACACCTATATCCAAACTAACACACATATCCAAACTAACACATATATCTAAACTAACACACATATCCAAACTAACACACGTATCCAAACTAACACATATATCTAAACTAACACATATATCCAAACTAACACACATATCCACACTAACACACATATCCACACTAACACACATATCCAAACTAAAATACATATCCGAACTAACACCTATATCCAAACTAACACACATATCCAAACTAACACATATATCTAAACTAACACATATATCCAAACTAACACACGTATCCAAACTAACACATATATCTAAACTAACACACATATCCAAACTAACCCCTATATCCAATCTAACACCTATATCCAAACTAACACACATATCCAAACTAACACACGCATCCAAACTAACACATATATCCAATCTAACACACATATCCAAACTAACCCCTATATCCAAACTAAAACCTATATCCAAACTAACACACATATCCAAATTAACACACACATCCAAACTAACACATATATCCAAACTAACACACATATCCAAACTAACACCTCTATCCAAACTAACACACATATCCAAACTAACACATATATTTAAACTAACACCTACATCCAAACTAACACACATATCCAAACTAACACACATATCCAAACTAACACACGCATCGAAACTAACACATATATCCAATCTAACACACATATCCAAACTAACCCCTATATCCAAACTAACCCCTATATCCAAACTAACACCTATATCCAAACTAACACACATATCCAAACTAAAACACATATCCAAACTAACCCCTATATCCAAACTAACACACATATCCAAACTAACACATATATCTAAACTAACACACATATCCAAACTAACACACATATCCACACTAACACACATATCCAAACTAAAATACATATCCAAACTAACACCTATATCCAAACTAACACCTATATCCAAACTAACACATATATCTAAACTAACACACATATCCAAACTAACACACGCATCCAAACTAACACATATATCCAAACTAACACACATATCCAAACTAACACCTATATCCAAACAAACACACATATCCAAATGAACACATATATCTAAACTAACACCTATATCCAAACTAACACACATATCCAAACTGACACATATATCTAAACTAACACATATATCCAAACTAACACACATATCCACACTAACACACATATCCAAACTAACACACGTATCCAAACTAACACATATATCTAAACTAACACACATATCCAAACTAACCCCTATATCCAATCTAACACCTATATCCAAACTAACCCCTATATCCAAACTAACACCTATATCCAAACTAACACACATATCCAAACTAAAACACATATCCAAACTAACCCCTATATCCAAACTAACACACATATCCAAACTAACACATATATCTAAACTAACACACATATCCAAACTAACACACATATCCACACTAACACACATATCCAAACTAAAATACATATCCAAACTAACACCTATATCCAAACTAACACCTATATCCAAACTAACACATATATCTAAACTAACACACATATCCAAACTAACACACGCATCCAAACTAACACATATATCCAAACTAACACACATATCCAAACTAACACCTATATCCAAACAAACACACATATCCAAATGAACACATATATCTAAACTAACACCTATATCCAAACTAACACACATATCCAAACTGACACATATATCTAAACTAACACATATATCCAAACTAACACACATATCCACACTAACACACATATCCAAACTAACACACGTATCCAAACTAACACATATATCTAAACTAACACACATATCCAAACTAACCCCTATATCCAATCTAACACCTATATCCAAACTAACACACATATCCAAACTAACACACGCATCCAAACTAACACATATATCCAATCTAACACACATATCCAAACTAACCCCTATATCCAAACTAACACCTATATCCAAACTAACACACATATCCAAATTAACACACACATCCAAACTAACACATATATCCAAACTAACACACATATCCAAACTAACACCTATATCCAAACTAACACACATATCCAAACTAACCCCTATATCCAAACTAACACACATATCCAAACTACCACACGTATCCAAACTAACACATATATCTAAACTAACACACATATCCAAACTAACACATATATCTAAACTAACACACATATCCAAACTAACACACGTATCCAAACTAACACATATATCTAAACTAACACATATATCCAAACTAACACACATATCCAAACTAACACATATATTTAAACTAACACCTATATCCAAACTAACACACATATCCAAACTAACACATATATCTAAACTAACACACATATCCAAACTAACACACGTATCCAAACTAACACATATATCTAAACTAACACACATATCCAAACTAACCCCTATATCCAAACTAACACACATATCCAAACTAACACATATATCCAAACTAACACACATATCCAAACTAACACCTATATCCAAACTAACACACATATCCAAACGAACACATATATCTAAACTAACCCCTATATCCAATCTAACACCTATATCCAAACTAACACACATATCCAAACTAACACACGCATCGAAACTAACACATATATCCAATCTAACACACATATCCAAACTAACCCCTATATCCAAACTAACACCTATATCCAAACTAACACACATATCCAAATTAACACACACATCCAAACTAACACATATATCCAAACTAACACACATATCCAAACTAACACATATATTTAAACTAACACCTATATCCAAACTAACACACATATCCAAACTAACACATATATCTAAACTAACACACATATCCAAACTAACACACGTATCCAAACTAACACATATATCTAAACTAACACATATATCCAAACTAACACACATATCCACACTAACACACATATCCACACTAACACACATATCCAAACTAAAATACATATCCGAACTAACACCTATATCCAAACTAACACACATATCCAAACTAACACATATATCTAAACTAACACATATATCCAAACTAACACACGTATCCAAACTAACACATATATCTAAACTAACACACATATCCAAACTAACCCCTATATCCAATCTAACACCTATATCCAAACTAACACACATATCCAAACTAACACACGCATCCAAACTAACACATATATCCAATCTAACACACATATCCAAACTAACCCCTATATCCAAACTAAAACCTATATCCAAACTAACACACATATCCAAATTAACACACACATCCAAACTAACACATATATCCAAACTAACACACATATCCAAACTAACACCTATATCCAAACTAACACACATATCCAAACTAACACATATATTTAAACTAACACCTACATCCAAACTAACACACATATCCAAACTAACACACATATCCAAACTAACGCACGCATCGAAACTAACACATATATCCAATCTAACACACATATCCAAACTAACCCCTATATCCAAACTAACCCCTATATCCAAACTAACACCTATATCCAAACTAACACACATATCCAAACTAAAACACATATCCAAACTAACCCCTATATCCAAACTAACACACATATCCAAACTAACACATATATCTAAACTAACACACATATCCAAACTAACACACATATCCACACTAACACACATATCCAAACTAAAATACATATCCAAACTAACACCTATATCCAAACTAACACCTATATCCAAACTAACACATATATCTAAACTAACACACATATCCAAACTAACACACGCATCCAAACTAACACATATATCCAAACTAACACACATATCCAAACTAACACCTATATCCAAACAAACACACATATCCAAATGAACACATATATCTAAACTAACACCTATATCCAAACTAACACACATATCCAAACTGACACATATATCTAAACTAACACATATATCCAAACTAACACACATATCCACACTAACACACATATCCAAACTAACACACGTATCCAAACTAACACATATATCTAAACTAACACACATATCCAAACTAACCCCTATATCCAATCTAACACCTATATCCAAACTAACACACATATCCAAACTAACACACGCATCCAAACTAACACATATATCCAATCTAACACACATATCCAAACTAACCCCTATATCCAAACTAACACCTATATCCAAACTAACACCTATATCCAAACTAACACACATATCCAAATTAACACACACATCCAAACTAACACATATATCCAAACTAACACACATATCCAAACTAACACCTATATCCAAACTAACACACATATCCAAACTAACCCCTATATCCAAACTAACACACATATCCAAACTAACACACGTATCCAAACTAACACATATATCTAAACTAACACACATATCCAAACTAACACATATATCTAAACTAACACACATATCCAAACTAACACACGTATCCAAACTAACACATATATCTAAACTAACACATATATCCAAACTAACACACATATCCAAACTAACACATATATTTAAACTAACACCTATATCCAAACTAACACACATATCCAAACTAACACATATATCTAAACTAACACACATATCCAAACTAACACACGTATCCAAACTAACACATATATCTAAACTAACACACATATCCAAACTAACCCCTATATCCAAACTAACACACATATCCAAACTAACACATATATCCAAACTAACACACATATCCAAACTAACACCTATATCCAAACTAACACACATATCCAAACGAACACATATATCTAAACTAACCCCTATATCCAATCTAACACCTGTATCCAAACTAACACACATATCCAAACTAACACACGCATCGAAACTAACACATATATCCAATCTAACACACATATCCAAACTAACCCCTATATCCAAACTAACACCTATATCCAAACTAACACACATATCCAAATTAACACACACATCCAAACTAACACATATATCCAAACTAACACACATATCCAAACTAACACATATATTTAAACTAACACCTATATCCAAACTAACACACATATCCAAACTAACACATATATCTAAACTAACACACATATCCAAACTAACACACGTATCCAAACTAACACATATATCTAAACTAACACATATATCCAAACTAACACACATATCCACACTAACACACATATCCACACTAACACACATATCCAAACTAAAATACATATCCGAACTAACACCTATATCCAAACTAACACACATATCCAAACTAACACATATATCTAAACTAACACATGTATCCAAACTAACACACGTATCCAAACTAACACATATATCTAAACTAACACACATATCCAAACTAACCCCTATATCCAATCTAACACCTATATCCAAACTAACACACATATCCAAACTAACACACGCATCCAAACTAACACATATATCCAATCTAACACACATATCCAAACTAACCCCTATATCCAAACTAAAACCTATATCCAAACTAACACACATATCCAAATTAACACACACATCCAAACTAACACATATATCCAAACTAACACACATATCCAAACTAACACCTATATCCAAACTAACACACATATCCAAACTAACACACATATATTTAAACTAACACCTACATCCAAACTAACACACATATCCAAACTAACACATATATCTAAACTAACACACATATCCAAACTAACACACGTATCCAAACTAACACATATATCTAAACTAACACACATATCCAAACTAACCCCTATATCCAACCTAACACACATATCCAAACTAACACATATATCTAAACTAACACATATATCCAAACTAACACACGTATCCAAACTAACACATATATCTAAACTAACACATATATCCAAACTAACACACATATCCACACTAACACACATATCCACACTAACACACATATCCAAATTAAAATACATATCCAAACTAACACCTATATCCAAACTAACACCTATATCCAAACTAACACCTATATCCAAACTAACACATATATCTAAACTAACACACATATCCAAACTAACACACGTATCCAAACTAACACATGTATTCAAACTAACACACATATCCAAACTAACTCCTATATCCAAACTAACACACATATCCAAACTAACACACATATCCAAACTAACCCCTATATCCAAATTAACACACATATCCAAAGTCACACATATATCTAAACTAACACACGTATCCAAACTAACACACATATCCATACTAACACACATATCCAAACTAAAATACATATCCAAACTAACACCTATATCCAAACTAACAGCTATATCCAAACTAACACATATATCTAAACTAACACACATATCCAAATTAACACACGCATCCAAACTAACACATATATCCAAACTAACACACATATCCAAACTAACACCTATATCCAAACTAACACACATATCCAAACGAACACATATATCTAAACTAACACCTATATCCAAACTAACACACATATCCAAACTAACACATATATCCAAACTAACACACATATCCAAACTAACACACGTATCCAAACTAACACATATATCTAAACTAACACACATATCCAAACTAACACATATATCCAAACTAACACACATATCCAAACTAACACCTATATCCAAACTAACACACATATCCAAATGAACACACATATCTAAACTAACACCGATATCCAAACTAACACACATATCCAAACTAACACATATATCTAAACTAACACACATATCCAAACTAACACACGTATCCAAACTAACGCATATATCTAAACTAACACACATATCCAAACTAACCCCTATATCCAAACTAACACCTATATCCAAACTAACACACATATCCAAATTAACACACACATCCAAACTAACACATATATCCAATCTAACACACATATCCAAACTAACCCCTATATCCAAACTAACACCTATATCCAAACTAACACACATATCCAAATTAACACACACATCCAAACTAACACATATATCCAAACTAACACACATATCCAAACTAACACATATATTTAAACTAACACCTATATCCAAACTAACACACATATCCAAACTAACACATATATCTAAACTAACACACATATCCAAACTAACACACGTATCCAAACTAACACATATATCTAAACTAACACATATATCCAAACTAACACACATATCCACACTAACACACATATCCACACTAACACACATATCCAAACTAAAATACATATCCGAACTAACACCTATATCCAAACTAACACACATATCCAAACTAACACATATATCTAAACTAACACATATATCCAAACTAACACACGTATCCAAACTAACACATATATCTAAACTAACACACATATCCAAACTAACCCCTATATCCAATCTAACACCTATATCCAAACTAACACACATATCCAAACTAACACACGCATCCAAACTAACACATATATCCAATCTAACACACATATCCAAACTAACCCCTATATCCAAACTAAAACCTATATCCAAACTAACACACATATCCAAATTAACACACACATCCAAACTAACACATATATCCAAACTAACACACATATCCAAACTAACACCTATATCCAAACTAACACACATATCCAAACTAACACATATATTTAAACTAACACCTACATCCAAACTAACACACATATCCAAACTAACACATATATCTAAACTAACACACATATCCAAACTAACACACGTATCCAAACTAACACATATATCTAAACTAACACACATATCCAAACTAACACACGTATCCAAACTAACGCATATATCTAAACTAACACACATATCCAAACTAACACATATATCTAAACTAACACACATATCCAAACTAACACACGTATCCAAACTAACGCATATATCTAAACTAACACACATATCCAAACTAACCCCTATATCCAAACTAACACCTATATCCAAACTAACACACATATCCAAATTAACACACACATCCAAACTAACACATATATCCAAACTAACACACATATCCAAACTAACACCTATATCCAAACTAACACACATATCCAAACTAACACATATATTTAAACTAACACCTATATCCAAACTAACACACATATCCAAACTAACACATATATCTAAACTAAAACACATATCCAAACTAACACACATATCCAAACTAACACACGCATCCAAACTAACACATATATCCAAACTAACACACATATCCAAACTAACACCTATATCCAAACTAACACACATATCCAAACTAACACATATATCTAAATTAACACACATATCCAAACTAACACACGTATCCAAACTAACCCCTATATCCAAACTAACACCTATATCCAAACTAACACACATATCCAAATTAACACACACATCCAAACTAACACATATATCCAAACTAACACACATATCCAAACTAACACCTATATCCAAACTAACACACATATCCAAACTAACTCATATATTTAAACTAACACCTATATCCAAACTAACACACATATCCAAATGAACACACACATCCAAACTAACCCCTATATCCAAACTAACACATATATCTAAACTAACACCTATATCCAAACTAACACACATATCCAAACTAACACATATATTTAAACTAACACCTATATCCAAACTAACACACATATCCAAACTAACACATATATCTAAACTAACACACATATCCAAACTAACACACGTATCCAAACTAACACATATATCTAAACTAACACATATATCCAAACTAACACACATATCCACACTAACACACATATCCACACTAACACACATATCCAAACTAAAATACATATCCGAACTAACACCTATATCCAAACTAACACACATATCCAAACTAACACATATATCTAAACTAACACATATATCCAAACTAACACACGTATCCAAACTAACACATATATCTAAACTAACACACATATCCAAACTAACCCCTATATCCAATCTAACACCTATATCCAAACTAACACACATATCCAAACTAACACACGTATCCAAACTAACACATATATCCAATCTAACACACATATCCAAACTAACCCCTATATCCAAACTAAAACCTATATCCAAACTAACACACATATCCAAATTAACACACACATCCAAACTAACACATATATCCAAACTAACACACATATCCAAACTAACACCTATATCCAAACTAACACACATATCCAAACTAACACATATATTTAAACTAACACCTACATCCAAACTAACACACATATCCAAACTAACACACATATCCAAACTAACACACGCATCGAAACTAACACATATATCCAATCTAAAACACATATCCAAACTAACCCCTATATCCAAACTAACACCTATATCCAAACTAACACACATATCCAAATTAACACACACATCCAAACTAACACATATATCCAAACTAACACACATATCCAAACTAACACATATATTTAAACTAACACCTATATCCAAACTAACACACATATCCAAACTAACACATATATCTAAACTAACACACATATCCAAACTAACACACGTATCCAAACTAACACATATATCTAAACTAACACATATATCCAAACTAACACACATATCCACACTAACACACATATCCACACTAACACACATATCCAAACTAAAATACATATCCGAACTAACACCTATATCCAAACTAACACACATATCCAAACTAACACATATATCTAAACTAACACATATATCCAAACTAACACACGTATCCAAACTAACACATATATCTAAACTAACACACATATCCAAATAAACACACATATCCACACTAACACACTTACCCAAGCTAACACAAATATCCAAGCTAATAACACACATATCTAGACTAACACACATATCCACACTAACACACATATTGAAACTAACACAAAAACCCACACTAACACACATAACCAAACTCAACTACATATCCAAACTAACACACATAGCCACACTAACACACATATCCAAACTAACACACATATTCACACTAACACACATACCCGCACTAACACACATATCCAAACTAATGCACATATCCAAACTAAGACACATACCCACACTAACACACATATCCAAACTAATGCACATATCCAGACTAAGACACATACCCACACTAACACACATACCCACATTAACACCTATATCCAAACTAACACACATATCCAAATTAACACACACATCCAAACTAACACATATATCTAAACTAACACACATATCCAAACTAACACACGTATCCAAACTAACACATATATCTAAACTAACACACATATCCAAACTAACCCCTATATCCAACCTAACACACATATCCAAACTAACACATATATCTAAACTAACACATATATCCAAACTAACACACGTATCCAAACTAACACATATATCTAAACTAACACATATATCCAAACTAACACACATATCCACACTAACACACATATCCACACTAACACACATATCCAAATTAAAATACATATCCAAACTAACACCTATATCCAAACTAACACCTATATCCAAACTAACACCTATATCCAAACTAACACATATATCTAAACTAACACACATATCCAAACTAACACACGTATCCAAACTAACACATGTATTCAAACTAACACACATATCCAAACTAACTCCTATATCCAAACTAACACACATATCCAAACTAACACACATATCCAAACTAACCCCTATATCCAAATTAACACACATATCCAAAGTCACACATATATCTAAACTAACACACGTATCCAAACTAACACACATATCCATACTAACACACATATCCAAACTAAAATACATATCCAAACTAACACCTATATCCAAACTAACAGCTATATCCAAACTAACACATATATCTAAACTAACACACATATCCAAATTAACACACGCATCCAAACTAACACATATATCCAAACTAACACACATATCCAAACTAACACCTATATCCAAACTAACACACATATCCAAACGAACACATATATCTAAACTAACACCTATATCCAAACTAACACACATATCCAAACTAACACATATATCCAAACTAACACACATATCCAAACTAACACACGTATCCAAACTAACACATATATCTAAACTAACACACATATCCAAACTAACACATATATCCAAACTAACACACATATCCAAACTAACACCTATATCCAAACTAACACACATATCCAAATGAACACATATATCTAAACTAACACCGATATCCAAACTAACACACATATCCAAACTAACACATATATCTAAACTAACACACATATCCAAACTAACACATGTATCCAAACTAACGCATATATCTAAACTAACACACATATCCAAACTAACCCCTATATCCAAACTAACACCTATATCCAAACTAACACACATATCCAAATTAACACACACATCCAAACTAACACATATATCCAAACTAACACACATATCCAAACTAACACATATATTTAAACTAACACCTATATCCAAACTAACACACATATCCAAACTAACACATATATCTAAACTAACACACATATCCAAACTAACACACGTATCCAAACTAACACATATATCTAAACTAACACATATATCCAAACTAACACACATATCCAAATGAACACATATATCTAAACTAACACCGATATCCAAACTAACACACATATCCAAACTAACACATATATCTAAACTAACACACATATCCAAACTAACACATGTATCCAAACTAACGCATATATCTAAACTAACACACATATCCAAACTAACCCCTATATCCAAACTAACACCTATATCCAAACTAACACACATATCCAAATTAACACACACATCCAAACTAACACATATATCCAAACTAACACACATATCCAAACTAACACATATATTTAAACTAACACCTATATCCAAACTAACACACATATCCAAACTAACACATATATCTAAACTAACACACATATCCAAACTAACACACGTATCCAAACTAACACATATATCTAAACTAACACATATATCCAAACTAACACACATATCCACACTAACACACATATCCACACTAACACACATATCCAAACTAAAATACATATCCGAACTAACACCTATATCCAAACTAACACACATATCCAAACTAACACATATATCTAAACTAACACATATATCCAAACTAACACACGTATCCAAACTAACACATATATCTAAACTAACACACATATCCAAACTAACCCCTATATCCAATCTAACACCTATATCCAAACTAACACACATATCCAAACTAACACACGCATCCAAACTAACACATATATCCAATCTAACACACATATCCAAACTAACCCCTATATCCAAACTAAAACCTATATCCAAACTAACACACATATCCAAATTAACACACACATCCAAACTAACACATATATCCAAACTAACACACATATCCAAACTAACACCTATATCCAAACTAACACACATATCCAAACTAACACATATATTTAAACTAACACCTACATCCAAACTAACACATATATCTAAACTAACACACATATCCAAATTAACACACGCATCCAAACTAACACATATATCCAAACTAACACATATATCTAAACTAACACATATATCCAAACTAACACACGTATCCAAACTAACACATATATCTAAACTAACACACATATCCAAACTAACCCCTATATCCAATCTAACACCTATATCCAAACTAACACACATATCCAAACTAACACACGCATCCAAACTAACTCATATATCCAATCTAACACACATATCCAAACTAACCCCTATATCCAAACTAAAACCTATATCCAAACTAACACACATATCCAAATTAACACACACATCCAAACTAACACATATATCCAAACTAACACACATATCCAAACTAACACCTATATCCAAACTAACACACATATCCAAACTAACACATATATTTAAACTAACACCTACATCCAAACTAACACACATATCCAAACTAACACACATATCCAAACTAACACACGCATCGAAACTAACACATATATCCAATCTAACACACATATCCAAACTAACCCCTATATCCAAACTAACACACATATCCAAATTAACACACACATCCAAACTAACACATATATCCAAACTAACACACATATCCAAACTAACACATATATTTAAACTAACACCTATATCCAAACTAACACACATATCCAAACTAACACATATATCTAAACTAACACACATATCCAAACTAACACACGTATCCAAACTAACACATATATCTAAACTAACACATATATCCAAACTAACACACATATCCACACTAACACACATATCCACACTAACACACATATCCAAACTAAAATACATATCCGAACTAACACCTATATCCAAACTAACACACATATCCAAACTAACACATATATCTAAACTAACACATATATCCAAACTAACACACGTATCCAAACTAACACATATATCTAAACTAACACACATATCCAAATAAACACACATATCCACACTAACACACTTACCCAAGCTAACACAAATATCCAAGCTAATAACACACATATCTAGACTAACACACATATCCACACTAACACACATATTGAAACTAACACAAAAACCCACACTAACACACATAACCAAACTCAACTACATATCCAAACTAACACACATAGCCACACTAACACACATATCCAAACTAACACACATATTCACACTAACACACATACCCGCACTAACACACATATCCAAACTAATGCACATATCCAAACTAAGACACATACCCACACTAACACACATATCCAAACTAATGCACATATCCAGACTAAGACACATACCCACACTAACACACATACCCACATTAACACCTATATCCAAACTAACACACATATCCAAATTAACACACACATCCAAACTAACACATATATCTAAACTAACACACATATCCAAACTAACACACGTATCCAAACTAACACATATATCTAAACTAACACACATATCCAAACTAACCCCTATATCCAACCTAACACACATATCCAAACTAACACATATATCTAAACTAACACATATATCCAAACTAACACACGTATCCAAACTAACACATATATCTAAACTAACACATATATCCAAACTAACACACATATCCACACTAACACACATATCCACACTAACACACATATCCAAATTAAAATACATATCCAAACTAACACCTATATCCAAACTAACACCTATATCCAAACTAACACCTATATCCAAACTAACACATATATCTAAACTAACACACATATCCAAACTAACACACGTATCCAAACTAACACATGTATTCAAACTAACACACATATCCAAACTAACTCCTATATCCAAACTAACACACATATCCAAACTAACACACATATCCAAACTAACCCCTATATCCAAATTAACACACATATCCAAAGTCACACATATATCTAAACTAACACACGTATCCAAACTAACACACATATCCATACTAACACACATATCCAAACTAAAATACATATCCAAACTAACACCTATATCCAAACTAACAGCTATATCCAAACTAACACATATATCTAAACTAACACACATATCCAAATTAACACACGCATCCAAACTAACACATATATCCAAACTAACACACATATCCAAACTAACACCTATATCCAAACTAACACACATATCCAAACGAACACATATATCTAAACTAACACCTATATCCAAACTAACACACATATCCAAACTAACACATATATCCAAACTAACACACATATCCAAACTAACACACGTATCCAAACTAACACATATATCTAAACTAACACACATATCCAAACTAACACATATATCCAAACTAACACACATATCCAAACTAACACCTATATCCAAACTAACACACATATCCAAATGAACACATATATCTAAACTAACACCGATATCCAAACTAACACACATATCCAAACTAACACATATATCTAAACTAACACACATATCCAAACTAACACATGTATCCAAACTAACGCATATATCTAAACTAACACACATATCCAAACTAACCCCTATATCCAAACTAACACCTATATCCAAACTAACACACATATCCAAATTAACACACACATCCAAACTAACACATATATCCAAACTAACACACATATCCAAACTAACACATATATTTAAACTAACACCTATATCCAAACTAACACACATATCCAAACTAACACATATATCTAAACTAACACACATATCCAAACTAACACACGTATCCAAACTAACACATATATCTAAACTAACACATATATCCAAACTAACACACATATCCACACTAACACACATATCCACACTAACACACATATCCAAACTAAAATACATATCCGAACTAACACCTATATCCAAACTAACACACATATCCAAACTAACACATATATCTAAACTAACACATATATCCAAACTAACACACGTATCCAAACTAACACATATATCTAAACTAACACACATATCCAAACTAACCCCTATATCCAATCTAACACCTATATCCAAACTAACACACATATCCAAACTAACACACGCATCCAAACTAACACATATATCCAATCTAACACACATATCCAAACTAACCCCTATATCCAAACTAAAACCTATATCCAAACTAACACACATATCCAAATTAACACACACATCCAAACTAACACATATATCCAAACTAACACACATATCCAAACTAACACCTATATCCAAACTAACACACATATCCAAACTAACACATATATTTAAACTAACACCTACATCCAAACTAACACATATATCTAAACTAACACACATATCCAAATTAACACACGCATCCAAACTAACACATATATCCAAACTAACACATATATCTAAACTAACACATATATCCAAACTAACACACGTATCCAAACTAACACATATATCTAAACTAACACACATATCCAAACTAACCCCTATATCCAATCTAACACCTATATCCAAACTAACACACATATCCAAACTAACACACGCATCCAAACTAACTCATATATCCAATCTAACACACATATCCAAACTAACCCCTATATCCAAACTAAAACCTATATCCAAACTAACACACATATCCAAATTAACACACACATCCAAACTAACACATATATCCAAACTAACACACATATCCAAACTAACACCTATATCCAAACTAACACACATATCCAAACTAACACATATATTTAAACTAACACCTACATCCAAACTAACACACATATCCAAACTAACACACATATCCAAACTAACACACGCATCGAAACTAACACATATATCCAATCTAACACACATATCCAAACTAACCCCTATATCCAAACTAACACACATATCCAAATTAACACACACATCCAAACTAACACATATATCCAAACTAACACACATATCCAAACTAACACATATATTTAAACTAACACCTATATCCAAACTAACACACATATCCAAACTAACACATATATCTAAACTAACACACATATCCAAACTAACACACGTATCCAAACTAACACATATATCTAAACTAACACATATATCCAAACTAACACACATATCCACACTAACACACATATCCACACTAACACACATATCCAAACTAAAATACATATCCGAACTAACACCTATATCCAAACTAACACACATATCCAAACTAACACATATATCTAAACTAACACATATATCCAAACTAACACACGTATCCAAACTAACACATATATCTAAACTAACACACATATCCAAATAAACACACATATCCACACTAACACACTTACCCAAGCTAACACAAATATCCAAGCTAATAACACACATATCTAGACTAACACACATATCCACACTAACACACATATTGAAACTAACACAAAAACCCACACTAACACACATAACCAAACTCAACTACATATCCAAACTAACACACATAGCCACACTAACACACATATCCAAACTAACACACATATTCACACTAACACACATACCCGCACTAACACACATATCCAAACTAATGCACATATCCAAACTAAGACACATACCCACACTAACACACATATCCAAACTAATGCACATATCCAGACTAAGACACATACCCACACTAACACACATACCCACATTAACACCTATATCCAAACTAACACACATATCCAAATTAACACACACATCCAAACTAACACATATATCCAATCTAACACACATATCCAAACTAACCCCTATATCCAAACTAACACCTATATCCAAACTAACACACATATCCAAATTAACACACACATCCAAACTAACACCTATATCCAAACTAACACCTATATCCAAACTAACACCTATATCCAAACTAACACATATATCTAAACTAACACACATATCCAAACTAACACACGTATCCAAACTAACACATGTATTCAAACTAACACACATATCCAAACTAACTCCTATATCCAAACTAACACACATATCCAAACTAACACACATATCCAAACTAACCCCTATATCCAAATTAACACACATATCCAAAGTCACACATATATCTAAACTAACACACATATCCAAACTAACACACGCATCGAAACTAACACATATATCCAATCTAAAACACATATCCAAACTAACCCCTATATCCAAACTAACACCTATATCCAAACTAACACACATATCCAAATTAACACACACATCCAAACTAACACATATATCCAAACTAACACACATATCCAAACTAACACATATATTTAAACTAACACCTATATCCAAACTAACACACATATCCAAACTAACACATATATCTAAACTAACACACATATCCAAACTAACACACGTATCCAAACTAACACATATATCTAAACTAACACATATATCCAAACTAACACACATATCCACACTAACACACATATCCACACTAACACACATATCCAAACTAAAATACATATCCGAACTAACACCTATATCCAAACTAACACACATATCCAAACTAACACATATATCTAAACTAACACATATATCCAAACTAACACACGTATCCAAACTAACACATATATCTAAACTAACACACATATCCAAATAAACACACATATCCACACTAACACACTTACCCAAGCTAACACAAATATCCAAGCTAATAACACACATATCTAGACTAACACACATATCCACACTAACACACATATTGAAACTAACACAAAAACCCACACTAACACACATAACCAAACTCAACTACATATCCAAACTAACACACATAGCCACACTAACACACATATCCAAACTAACACACATATTCACACTAACACACATACCCACACTAACACACATATCCAAACTAATGCACATATCCAAACTAAGACACATACCCACACTAACACACATATCCAAACTAATGCACATATCCAGACTAAGACACATACCCACACTAACACACATACCCACATTAACACCTATATCCAAACTAACACACATATCCAAATTAACACACACATCCAAACTAACACATATATCTAAACTAACACACATATCCAAACTAACACACGTATCCAAACTAACACATATATCTAAACTAACACACATATCCAAACTAACCCCTATATCCAACCTAACACACATATCCAAACTAACACATATATCTAAACTAACACATATATCCAAACTAACACACGTATCCAAACTAACACATATATCTAAACTAACACATATATCCAAACTAACACACATATCCACACTAACACACATATCCACACTAACACACATATCCAAATTAAAATACATATCCAAACTAACACCTATATCCAAACTAACACCTATATCCAAACTAACACCTATATCCAAACTAACACATATATCTAAACTAACACACATATCCAAACTAACACACGTATCCAAACTAACACATGTATTCAAACTAACACACATATCCAAACTAACTCCTATATCCAAACTAACACACATATCCAAACTAACACACATATCCAAACTAACCCCTATATCCAAATTAACACACATATCCAAAGTCACACATATATCTAAACTAACACACGTATCCAAACTAACACACATATCCATACTAACACACATATCCAAACTAAAATACATATCCAAACTAACACCTATATCCAAACTAACAGCTATATCCAAACTAACACATATATCTAAACTAACACACATATCCAAATTAACACACGCATCCAAACTAACACATATATCCAAACTAACACACATATCCAAACTAACACCTATATCCAAACTAACACACATATCCAAACGAACACATATATCTAAACTAACACCTATATCCAAACTAACACACATATCCAAACTAACACATATATCCAAACTAACACACATATCCAAACTAACACACGTATCCAAACTAACACATATATCTAAACTAACACACATATCCAAACTAACACCTATATCCAAACTAACACACATATCCAAACTAACACCTATATCCAAACTAACACACATATCCAAATGAACACATATATCTAAACTAACACCGATATCCAAACTAACACACATATCCAAACTAACACATATATCTAAACTAACACACATATCCAAACTAACACACGTATCCAAACTAACGCATATATCTAAACTAACACACATATCCAAACTAACCCCTATATCCAAACTAACACCTATATCCAAACTAACACACATATCCAAATTAACACACACATCCAAACTAACACATATATCCAATCTAACACACATATCCAAACTAACCCCTATATCCAAACTAACACCTATATCCAAACTAACACACATATCCAAATTAACACACACATCCAAACTAACACATATATCCAAACTAACACACATATCCAAACTAACACATATATTTAAACTAACACCTATATCCAAACTAACACACATATCCAAACTAACACATATATCTAAACTAACACACATATCCAAACTAACACACGTATCCAAACTAACACATATATCTAAACTAACACATATATCCAAACTAACACACATATCCACACTAACACACATATCCACACTAACACACATATCCAAACTAAAATACATATCCGAACTAACACCTATATCCAAACTAACACACATATCCAAACTAACACATATATCTAAACTAACACATATATCCAAACTAACACACGTATCCAAACTAACACATATATCTAAACTAACACACATATCCAAACTAACCCCTATATCCAATCTAACACCTATATCCAAACTAACACACATATCCAAACTAACACACGCATCCAAACTAACACATATATCCAATCTAACACACATATCCAAACTAACCCCTATATCCAAACTAAAACCTATATCCAAACTAACACACATATCCAAATTAACACACACATCCAAACTAACACATATATCCAAACTAACACACATATCCAAACTAACCCCTATATCCAAACTAACACACATATCCAAACTAACACATATATTTAAACTAACACCTACATCCAAACTAACACATATATCTAAACTAACACACATATCCAAATTAACACACGCATCCAAACTAACACATATATCCAAACTAACACATATATCTAAACTAACACATATATCCAAACTAACACACGTATCCAAACTAACACATATATCTAAACTAACACACATATCCAAACTAACCCCTATATCCAATCTAACACCTATATCCAAACTAACACACATATCCAAACTAACACACGCATCCAAACTAACACATATATCCAATCTAACACACATATCCAAACTAACCCCTATATCCAAACTAAAACCTATATCCAAACTAACACACATATCCAAATTAACACACACATCCAAACTAACACATATATCCAAACTAACACACATATCCAAACTAACACCTATATCCAAACTAACACACATATCCAAACTAACACATATATTTTAACTAACACCTACATCCAAACTAACACACATATCCAAACTAACACACATATCCAAACTAACACACGCATCGAAACTAACACATATATCCAATCTAACACACATATCCAAACTAACCCCTATATCCAAACTAACACCTATATCCAAACTAACACACATATCCAAATTAACACACACATCCAAACTAACACATATATCCAAACTAACACACATATCCAAACTAACACATATATTTAAACTAACACCTATATCCAAACTAACACACATATCCAAACTAACACATATATCTAAACTAACACACATATCCAAACTAACACACGTATCCAAACTAACACATATATCTAAACTAACACATATATCCAAACTAACACACATATCCACACTAACACACATATCCACACTAACACACATATCCAAACTAAAATACATATCCGAACTAACACCTATATCCAAACTAACACACATATCCAAACTAACACATATATCTAAACTAACACATATATCCAAACTAACACACGTATCCAAACTAACACATATATCTAAACTAACACACATATCCAAATAAACACACATATCCACACTAACACACTTACCCAAGCTAACACAAATATCCAAGCTAATAACACACATATCTAGACTAACACACATATCCACACTAACACACATATTGAAACTAACACAAAAACCCACACTAACACACATAACCAAACTCAACTACATATCCAAACTAACACACATAGCCACACTAACACACATATCCAAACTAACACACATATTCACACTAACACACATACCCGCACTAACACACATATCCAAACTAATGCACATATCCAAACTAAGACACATACCCACACTAACACACATATCCAAACTAATGCACATATCCAGACTAAGACACATACCCACACTAACACACATACCCACATTAACACCTATATCCAAACTAACACACATATCCAAATTAACACACACATCCAAACTAACACATATATCCAATCTAACACACATATCCAAACTAACCCCTATATCCAAACTAACACCTATATCCAAACTAACACACATATCCAAATTAACACACACATCCAAACTAACACCTATATCCAAACTAACACCTATATCCAAACTAACACCTATATCCAAACTAACACATATATCTAAACTAACACACATATCCAAACTAACACACGTATCCAAACTAACACATGTATTCAAACTAACACACATATCCAAACTAACTCCTATATCCAAACTAACACACATATCCAAACTAACACACATATCCAAACTAACCCCTATATCCAAATTAACACACATATCCAAAGTCACACATATATCTAAACTAACACACGTATCCAAACTAACACACATATCCATACTAACACACATATCCAAACTAAAATACATATCCAAACTAACACCTATATCCAAACTAACAGCTATATCCAAACTAACACATATATCTAAACTAACACACATATCCAAATTAACACACGCATCCAAACTAACACATATATCCAAACTAACACATATATCTAAACTAACACATATATCCAAACTAACACACGTATCCAAACTAACACATATATCTAAACTAACACACATATCCAAACTAACCCCTATATCCAATCTAACACCTATATCCAAACTAACACACATATCCAAACTAACACACGCATCCAAACTAACACATATATCCAATCTAACACACATATCCAAACTAACCCCTATATCCAAACTAAAACCTATATCCAAACTAACACACATATCCAAATTAACACACACATCCAAACTAACACATATATCCAAACTAACACACATATCCAAACTAACACCTATATCCAAACTAACACACATATCCAAACTAACACATATATTTAAACTAACACCTACATCCAAACTAACACACATATCCAAACTAACACACATATCCAAACTAACACACGCATCGAAACTAACACATATATCCAATCTAACACACATATCCAAACTAACCCCTATATCCAAACTAACACCTATATCCAAACTAACACACATATCCAAATTAACACACACATCCAAACTAACACATATATCCAAACTAACACACATATCCAAACTAACACATATATTTAAACTAACACCTATATCCAAACTAACACACATATCCAAACTAACACATATATCTAAACTAACACACATATCCAAACTAACACACGTATCCAAACTAACACATATATCTAAACTAACACATATATCCAAACTAACACACATATCCACACTAACACACATATCCACACTAACACACATATCCAAACTAAAATACATATCCGAACTAACACCTATATCCAAACTAACACACATATCCAAACTAACACATATATCTAAACTAACACATATATCCAAACTAACACACGTATCCAAACTAACACATATATCTAAACTAACACACATATCCAAATAAACACACATATCCACACTAACACACTTACCCAAGCTAACACAAATATCCAAGCTAATAACACACATATCTAGACTAACACACATATCCACACTAACACACATATTGAAACTAACACAAAAACCCACACTAACACACATAACCAAACTCAACTACATATCCAAACTAACACACATAGCCACACTAACACACATATCCAAACTAACACACATATTCACACTAACACACATACCCGCACTAACACACATATCCAAACTAATGCACATATCCAAACTAAGACACATACCCACACTAACACACATATCCAAACTAATGCACATATCCAGACTAAGACACATACCCACACTAACACACATACCCACATTAACACCTATATCCAAACTAACACACATATCCAAATTAACACACACATCCAAATTAACACACACATCCAAACTAACACATATATCCAAACTAACACACATATCCAAACTAACACATATATTTAAACTAACACCTATATCCAAACTAACACACATATCCAAACTAACACATATATCTAAACTAACACACATATCCAAACTAACACACGTATCCAAACTAACACATATATCTAAACTAACACATATATCCAAACTAACACACATATCCACACTAACACACATATCCACACTAACACACATATCCAAACTAAAATACATATCCGAACTAACACCTATATCCAAACTAACACACATATCCAAACTAACACATATATCTAAACTAACACATATATCCAAACTAACACACGTATCTAAACTAACACATATATCTAAACTAACACACATATCCAAACTAACCCCTATATCCAATCTAACACCTATATCCAAACTAACACACATATCCAAACTAACACACGCATCCAAACTAACACATATATCCAATCTAACACACATATCCAAACTAACCCCTATATCCAAACTAAAACCTATATCCAAACTAACACACATATCCAAATTAACACACACATCCAAACTAACACATATATCCAAACTAACACACATATCCAAACTAACACCTATATCCAAACTAACACACATATCCAAACTAACACATATATTTAAACTAACACCTACATCCAAACTAACACACATATCCAAACTAACACATATATCTAAACTAACACACATATCCAAACTAACACACGTATCCAAACTAACACATATATCTAAACTAACACACATATCCAAACTAACACACGTATCCAAACTAACGCATATATCTAAACTAACACACATATCCAAACTAACACATATATCTAAACTAACACACATATCCAAACTAACACACGTATCCAAACTAACGCATATATCTAAACTAACACACATATCCAAACTAACCCCTATATCCAAACTAACACCTATATCCAAACTAACACACATATCCAAATTAACACACACATCCAAACTAACACATATATCCAAACTAACACACATATCCAAACTAACACCTATATCCAAACTAACACACATATCCAAACTAACACATATATTTAAACTAACACCTATATCCAAACTAACACACATATCCAAACTAACACATATATCTAAACTAAAACACATATCCAAACTAACACACATATCCAAACTAACACACGCATCCAAACTAACACATATATCCAAACTAACACACATATCCAAACTAACACCTATATCCAAACTAACACACATATCCAAACTAACACATATATCTAAATTAACACACATATCCAAACTAACACACGTATCCAAACTAACCCCTATATCCAAACTAACACCTATATCCAAACTAACACACATATCCAAATTAACACACACATCCAAACTAACACATATATCCAAACTAACACACATATCCAAACTAACACCTATATCCAAACTAACACACATATCCAAACTAACTCATATATTTAAACTAACACCTATATCCAAACTAACACACATATCCAAATGAACACACACATCCAAACTAACCCCTATATCCAAACTAACACATATATCTAAACTAACACCTATATCCAAACTAACACACATATCCAAACTAACACATATATTTAAACTAACACCTATATCCAAACTAACACACATATCCAAACTAACACATATATCTAAACTAACACACATATCCAAACTAAAACACGTATCCAAACTAACACATATATCTAAACTAACACATATATCCAAACTAACACACATATCCACACTAACACACATATCCACACTAACACACATATCCAAACTAAAATACATATCCGAACTAACACCTATATCCAAACTAACACACATATCCAAACTAACACATATATCTAAACTAACACATATATCCAAACTAACACACGTATCCAAACTAACACATATATCTAAACTAACACACATATCCAAACTAACCCCTATATCCAATCTAACACCTATATCCAAACTAACACACATATCCAAACTAACACACGCATCCAAACTAACACATATATCCAATCTAACACACATATCCAAACTAACCCCTATATCCAAACTAAAACCTATATCCAAACTAACACACATATCCAAATTAACACACACATCCAAACTAACACATATATCCAAACTAACACACATATCCAAACTAACACCTATATCCAAACTAACACACATATCCAAACTAACACATATATTTAAACTAACACCTACATCCAAACTAACACACATATCCAAACTAACACACATATCCAAACTAACACACGCATCGAAACTAACACATATATCCAATCTAACACACATATCCAAACTAACCCCTATATCCAAACTAACACCTATATCCAAACTAACACACATATCCAAATTAACACACACATCCAAACTAACACATATATCCAAACTAACACACATATCCAAACTAACACATATATTTAAACTAACACCTATATCCAAACTAACACACATATCCAAACTAACACATATATCTAAACTAACACACATATCCAAACTAACACACGTATCCAAACTAACACATATATCTAAACTAACACATATATCCAAACTAACACACATATCCACACTAACACACATATCCACACTAACACACATATCCAAACTAAAATACATATCCGAACTAACACCTATATCCAAACTAACACACATATCCAAACTAACACATATATCTAAACTAACACATATATCCAAACTAACACACGTATCCAAACTAACACATATATCTAAACTAACACACATATCCAAATAAACACACATATCCACAATAACACACTTACCCAAGCTAACACAAATATCCAAGCTAATAACACACATATCTAGACTAACACACATATCCACACTAACACACATATTGAAACTAACACAAAAACCCACACTAACACACATAACCAAACTCAACTACATATCCAAACTAACACACATAGCCACACTAACACACATATCCAAACTAACACACATATTCACACTAACACACATACCCGCACTAACACACATATCCAAACTAATGCACATATCCAAACTAAGACACATACCCACACTAACACACATATCCAAACTAATGCACATATCCAGACTAAGACACATACCCACAATAACACACATACCCACATTAACACACATATCCAAACTAACACACATATCCACACTACCACATATATCCAAACTAACACACATATCCAAACTAACACACGCATCCAAACTAACACATATATCCAATCTAACACACATATCCAAACTAACCCCTATATCCAAACTAAAACCTATATCCAAACTAACACACATATCCAAACTAACACATATATCTAAACTAACACACATATCCAAACTAACACACGTATCCAAACTAACGCATATATCTAAACTAACACACATATCCAAACTAACACATATATCTAAACTAACACACATATCCAAACTAACACACGTATCCAAACTAACGCATATATCTAAACTAACACACATATCCAAACTAACCCCTATATCCAAACTAACACCTATATCCAAACTAACACACATATCCAAATTAACACACACATCCAAACTAACACATATATCCAAACTAACACACATATCCAAACTAACACCTATATCCAAACTAACACACATATCCAAACTAACACATATATTTAAACTAACACCTATATCCAAACTAACACACATATCCAAACTAACACATATATCTAAACTAAAACACATATCCAAACTAACACACATATCCAAACTAACACACGCATCCAAACTAACACATATATCCAAACTAACACACATATCCAAACTAACACCTATATCCAAACTAACACACATATCCAAACTAACACATATATCTAAATTAACACACATATCCAAACTAACACACGTATCCAAACTAACCCCTATATCCAAACTAACACCTATATCCAAACTAACACACATATCCAAATTAACACACACATCCAAACTAACGCATATATCCAAACTAACACACATATCCAAACTAACAGCTATATCCAAACTAACACACATATCCAAACTAACTCATATATTTAAACTAACACCTATATCCAAACTAACACACATATCCAAATGAACACACACATCCAAACTAACCCCTATATCCAAACTAACACATATATCTAAACTAACACCTATATCCAAACTAACACACATATCCAAACTAACACATATATTTAAACTAACACACATATCCAAACTAACACACATATCCACACTAACACATATATCCAAACTAACACACATATCCAAACTAACACACGCATCCAAACTAACACATATATCCAATCTAACACACATATCCAAACTAACCCCTATATCCAAACTAAAACCTATATCCAAACTAACACACGTATCCAAACTAACACATATATCTAAACTAACACACATATCCAAACTAACACACGTATCCAAACTAACGCATATATCTAAACTAACACACATATCCAAACTAACACATATATCTAAACTAACACACATATCCAAACTAACACACGTATCCAAACTAACGCATATATCTAAACTAACACACATATCCAAACTAACCCCTATATCCAAACTAACACCTATATCCAAACTAACACACATATCCAAATTAACACACACATCCAAACTAACACATATATCCAAACTAACACACATATCCAAACTAACACCTATATCCAAACTAACACACATATCCAAACTAACACATATATTTAAACTAACACCTATATCCAAACTAACACACATATCCAAACTAACACATATATCTAAACTAAAACACATATCCAAACTAACACACATATCCAAACTAACACACGCATCCAAACTAACACATATATCCAAACTAACACACATATCCAAACTAACACCTATATCCAAACTAACACACATATCCAAACTAACACATATATCTAAATTAACACACATATCCAAACTAACACACGTATCCAAACTAACCCCTATATCCAAACTAACACCTATATCCAAACTAACACACATATCCAAATTAACACACACATCCAAACTAACACATATATCCAAACTAACACACATATCCAAACTAACACCTATATCCAAACTAACACACATATCCAAACTAACTCATATATTTAAACTAACACCTATATCCAAACTAACACACATATCCAAATGAACACACACATCCAAACTAACCCCTATATCCAAACTAACACATATATCTAAACTAACACCTATATCCAAACTAACACACATATCCAAACTAACACATATATTTAAACTAACACCTATATCCAAACTAACACACATATCCAAACTAACACATATATCTAAACTAACACACATATCCAAACTAACACACGTATCCAAACTAACACATATATCTAAACTAACACACATATCCAAACTAACCCCTATATCCAATCTAACACCTATATCCAAACTAACACACATATCCAAACTAACACACGTATCCAAACTAACACATGTATTCAAACTAACACACATATCCAAACTAACTCCTATATCCAAACTAACACACATATCCAAACTAACACACATATCCAAACTAACCCCTATATCCAAATTAACACACATATCCAAACTAACACACGTATCCAAACTAACACATGTATCCAAACTAACACATATATCCAAACTAACACACATATCCAAACTAACCCCTATATCCAAACTAACACACATATCCAATTGAACACATATATCTAAACTAACACCGATATCCAAACTAACACATATATCTAAACTAACACACATATCCAAACTAACACATATATCCAATTGAACACATATATCTAAACTAACACCGATATCCAAACTAACACCTATATCCAGACTAACACCTATATCCAAACTAACACATATATCTAAACTAACACACATATCCAAACTAACACATATATCCAAACTAACACCTATATCCAAACTAACACACATATCCAAACTAACACATATATTTAAACTAACACCTATATCCAAAATAACACACATATCCAAACTAACACATATATCTAAACTAACACACATATCCAAACTAACACACGTATCCAAACTAACACATACTATATCTAAACTAACACACATATCCAAACTAACCCCTATATCCAAACTAACACACATATCCAAACGAACACATATATCTAAACTAACACCTATATCCAAACTAACACACATATCCAAATTAACACATATATCTAAACTAAAACACATATCCAAACTAACACACGTATCCAAACTAACACATATATCTAAACTAACACACATATCCAAACTAACCCCTATATCCAATCTAACACCTATATCCAAACTAACACACATATCCAAACTAACACACGCATCCAAACTAACACATATATCCAATCTAACACACATATCCAAACTAACACCTGTATCAAAACTAACACACATATCCAAACTAACACATATATTTAAACTAACACCTATATCCAAACTAATACACATATCCAAACTAACACATATCTAAACTAACACACATATCCAAACTAACACATGTATCCAAACTAACACATATATCAAACTAACACACATATCCAAACTAACACACGCATCCAAACTAACACATATATCCAAACTAACACACATATCCAAACAACACACATATCCAACCTAACACACGCATCCAAACTAACACATATATCCAAACTAACACACATATCCAAACTAACACCTATATCCAAACTAACACACATATCCAAATGAACACATATATCTAAACTAACACCGATATCCAAACTAACACACATATCCAAACTAACACACGTATCCAAACTAACACATATATCTAAACTAACACACATATCCAAACTAACCCCTATATCCAAACTAACACCTATATCCAAACTAACACACATATCCAAACTAACACACACATCCAAACTAACACATATATCCAAACTAACACACATATCCAAACTAACACCTATATCCAAACTAACACACATATCCAAACTAACACATATATTTAAACTAACACCTATATCCAAACTAACACACATATCCAAACTAACACATATATCTAAACTAACACACATATCCAAACTAACACACGTATCCAAACTAACACATACTATATCTAAACTAACACACATATCCAAACTAACCCCTATATCCAAACTAACACACATATCCAAACTAACACATATATCTAAACTAACACACATATCCAAACTAACACACATATCCACACTAACACACATATCCAAACTAAAATACATATCCAAACTAACACCTATATCCAAACTAACACCTATATCCAAACTAACACATATATCTAAACAAACACACATATCTAAACTAACACACACATCCAAACTAACACATATATCCAAACTACCACACATATCCAAACTAACACCTATATCCAAACTAAAACATATATCTACACTAACACATATATCTAAATTAACACATATATTCAAACTAACACATATATCCAAACCAACACACATATCCAAACTAACACATATATCTAAATTAACACACAATCCAAGCTAACACACACATCCAAACTAACACATATATCCAAACTAACACACATATCTAAACTAACACCTATATCCAAACTAACACACATATCCAAACTAACACATATATTTAAACTAACACCTATATCCAAACTAACACACATATCCAAACTAACACATATATCTAAACTAACACACATATCCAAACTAACACACGTATCCAAACTAACACATACTATATCTAAACTAACACACATATCCAAACTAACCCCTATATCCAAACTAACACACATATCCAAACTAACACATATATCTAAACTAACACACATATCCAAACTAACACACATATCCACACTAACACACATATCCAAACTAAAATACATATCCAAACTAACACCTATATCCAAACTAACACCTATATCCAAACTAACACATATATCTAAACTAACACACATATCCAAACTAACACACACATCCAAACTAACACATATATCCAAACTAACACACATATCCAAACTAACACCTATATCCAAACTAACACATATATCTAAACTAACACATATATCTAAATTAACACATATATTCAAACTAACACATATATCTAAACTAAAACACATATCCAAACTAACACACGTATCCAAACTAACACATATATCTAAACTAACACACATATCCAAACTAACCCCTATATCCAATCTAACACCTATATCCAAACTAACACACATATCCAAACTAACACACGCATCCAAACTAACACATATATCCAATCTAACACACATATCCAAACTAACCCCTATATCCAAACTAACACCTATATCCAAACTAACACACATATCCAAACTAACACACATATCCAAATGAACACATATATCTAAACTAACACCGATATCCAAACTAACACACATATCCAAACTAACACACGTATCCAAACTAACGCATATATCTAAACTAACACACATATCCAAACTAACCCCTATATCCAAACTAACACCTATATCCAAACTAACACACATATCCAAATTAACACACACATCCAAACTAACACATATATCCAAACTAACACACATATCCAAACTAACACCTATATCCAAACTAACACACATATCCAAACTAACACATATATTTAAACTAACACCTATATCCAAACTAACACACATATCCAAACTAACACATATATCTAAACTAAAACACATATCCAAACTAAAACACATATCCAAACTAACACACGCATCCAAACTAACACACATATCCAAACTAACCCCTATATCCAAACTAACACACATATCCAAACTAACACATATATCCAAACTAACACACATATCCAAACTAACACCTATATCCAAACTAACACACATATCCAAACGAACACATATATCTAAACTAACCCCTATATCCAATCTAACACCTATATCCAAACTAACACACATATCCAAACTAACACACGCATCGAAACTAACACATATATCCAATCTAACACACATATCCAAACTAACCCCTATATCCAAACTAACACCTATATCCAAACTAACACACATATCCAAATTAACACACACATCCAAACTAACACATATATCCAAACTAACACACATATCCAAACTAACACATATATTTAAACTAACACCTATATCCAAACTAACACACATATCCAAACTAACACATATATCTAAACTAACACACATATCCAAACTAACACACGTATCCAAACTAACACATATATCTAAACTAACACATATATCCAAACTAACACACATATCCACACTAACACACATATCCACACTAACACACATATCCAAACTAAAATACATATCCGAACTAACACCTATATCCAAACTAACACACATATCCAAACTAACACATATATCTAAACTAACACATATATCCAAACTAACACACGTATCCAAACTAACACATATATCTAAACTAACACACATATCCAAACTAACCCCTATATCCAATCTAACACCTATATCCAAACTAACACACATATCCAAACTAACACACGCATCCAAACTAACACATATATCCAATCTAACACACATATCCAAACTAACCCCTATATCCAAACTAAAACCTATATCCAAACTAACACACATATCCAAATTAACACACACATCCAAACTAACACATATATCCAAACTAACACACATATCCAAACTAACACCTATATCCAAACTAACACACATATCCAAACGAACACATATATCTAAACTAACCCCTATATCCAATCTAACACCTATATCCAAACTAACACACATATCCAAACTAACACACGCATCGAAACTAACACATATATCCAATCTAACACACATATCCAAACTAACCCCTATATCCAAACTAACACCTATATCCAAACTAACACACATATCCAAATTAACACACACATCCAAACTAACACATATATCCAAACTAACACACATATCCAAACTAACACATATATTTAAACTAACACCTATATCCAAACTAACACCTATATCCAAACTAACACCTATATCCAAACTAACACATATATCTAAACTAACACACATATCCAAACTAACACACATATCCAAACTAACACATGTATTCAAACTAACACACATATCCAAACTAACTCCTATATCCAAACTAACACACATATCCAAACTAACACACATATCCAAACTAACCCCTATATCCAAATTAACACACATATCCAAACTCACACATATATCTAAACTAACACACATATCCAAACTAACACACGTATCCAAACTAACACATATATCTAAACTAACACATATATCCAAACTAACACACATATCCACACTAACACACATATCCACACTAACACACATATCCAAACTAAAATACATATCCGAACTAACACCTATATCCAAACTAACACACATATCCAAACTAACACATATATCTAAACTAACACATATATCCAAACTAATACACGTATCCAAACTAACACATATATCTAAACTAACACACATATCCAAACTAACCCCTATATCCAATCTAACACCTATATCCAAACTAACACACATATCCAAACTAACACACGCATCCAAACTAACACATATATCCAATCTAACACACATATCCAAACTAACCCCTATATCCAAACTAAAACCTATATCCAAACTAACACACATATCCAAATTAACACACACATCCAAACTAACACATATATCCAAACTAACACACATATCCAAACTAACACCTATATCCAAACTAACACACATATCCAAACTAACACATATATTTAAACTAACACCTACATCCAAACTAACACACATATCCAAACTAACACATATATCTAAACTAACACACATATCCAAACTAACACACGTATCCAAACTAACACATATATCTAAACTAACACACATATCCAAACTAACCCCTATATCCAACCTAACACACATATCCAAACTAACACATATATCTAAACTAACACATATATCCAAACTAACACACGTATCCAAACTAACACATATATCTAAACTAACACATATATCCAAACTAACACACATATCCACACTAACACACATATCCACACTAACACACATATCCAAATTAAAATACATATCCAAACTAACACCTATATCCAAACTAACACCTATATCCAAACTAACACCTATATCCAAACTAACACATATATCTAAACTAACACACATATCCAAACTAACACACATATCCAAACTAACACATGTATTCAAACTAACACACATATCCAAACTAACTCCTATATCCAAACTAACACACATATCCAAACTAACACACATATCCAAACTAACCCCTATATCCAAATTAACACACATATCCAAACTCACACATATATCTAAACTAACACACGTATCCAAACTAACACACATATCCATACTAACACACATATCCAAACTAAAATACATATCCAAACTAACACCTATATCCAAACTAACAGCTATATCCAAACTAACACATATATCTAAACTAACACACATATCCAAATTAACACACGCATCCAAACTAACACATATATCCAAACTAACACACATATCCAAACTAACACCTATATCCAAACTAACACACATATCCAAACGAACACATATATCTAAACTAACACCTATATCCAAACTAACACACATATCCAAACTAACACATATATCCAAACTAACACACATATCCAAACTAACACACGTATCCAAACTAACACATATATCTAAACTAACACACATATCCAAACTAACACATATATCCAAACTAACACACATATCCAAACTAACACCTATATCCAAACTAACACACATATCCAAATGAACACATATATCTAAACTAACACCGATATCCAAACTAACACACATATCCAAACTAACACATATATCTAAACTAACACACATATCCAAACTAACACACGTATCCAAACTAACGCATATATCTAAACTAACACACATATCCAAACTAACCCCTATATCCAAACTAACACCTATATCCAAACTAACACACATATCCAAATTAACACACACATCCAAACTAACACATATATCCAATCTAACACACATATCCAAACTAACCCCTATATCCAAACTAACACCTATATCCAAACTAACACACATATCCAAACTAACACACATATCCAAATGAACACATATATCTAAACTAACACCGATATCCAAACTAACACACATATCCAAACTAACACACGTATCCAAACTAACGCATATATCTAAACTAACACACATATCCAAACTAACCCCTATATCCAAACTAACACCTATATCCAAACTAACACACATATCCAAATTAACACACACATCCAAACTAACACATATATCCAAACTAACACACATATCCAAACTAACACCTATATCCAAACTAACACACATATCCAAACTAACACATATATTTAAACTAACACCTATATCCAAACTAACACACATATCCAAACTAACACATATATCTAAACTAAAACACATATCCAAACTAACACCTATATCCAAACTAACACACATATCCAAACTAACCCCTATATCCAAACTAACACACATATCCAAACTAACACACGTATCCAAACTAACACATATATCTAAACTAACACACATATCCAAACTAACACATATATCTAAACTAACACACATATCCAAACTAACACACGTATCCAAACTAACACATATATCTAAACTAACACATATATCCAAACTAACACACATATCCAAACTAACACATATATTTAAACTAACACCTATATCCAAACTAACACACATATCCAAACTAACACATATATCTAAACTAACACACATATCCAAACTAACACACGTATCCAAACTAACACATATATCTAAACTAACACACATATCCAAACTAACCCCTATATCCAAACTAACACACATATCCAAACTAACACATATATCCAAACTAACACACATATCCAAACTAACACCTATATCCAAACTAACACACATATCCAAACGAACACATATATCTAAACTAACCCCTATATCCAATCTAACACCTATATCCAAACTAACACACATATCCAAACTAACACACGCATCGAAACTAACACATATATCCAATCTAACACACATATCCAAACTAACCCCTATATCCAAACTAACACCTATATCCAAACTAACACACATATCCAAATTAACACACACATCCAAACTAACACATATATCCAAACTAACACACATATCCAAACTAACACATATATTTAAACTAACACCTATATCCAAACTAACACACATATCCAAACTAACACATATATCTAAACTAACACACATATCCAAACTAACACACGTATCCAAACTAACACATATATCTAAACTAACACATATATCCAAACTAACACACATATCCACACTAACACACATATCCACACTAACACACATATCCAAACTAAAATACATATCCGAACTAACACCTATATCCAAACTAACACACATATCCAAACTAACACATATATCTAAACTAACACATATATCCAAACTAACACACGTATCCAAACTAACACATATATCTAAACTAACACACATATCCAAACTAACCCCTATATCCAATCTAACCCCTATATCCAACCTAACACACATATCCAAACTAACACACGTATCCAAACTAACACATATATCTAAACTAACACACATATCCAAACTAACCCCTATATCCAACCTAACACACATATCCAAACTAACACATATATCTAAACTAACACATATATCCAAACTAACACACGTATCCAAACTAACACATATATCTAAACTAACACATATATCCAAACTAACACACATATCCACACTAACACACATATCCACACTAACACACATATCCAAATTAAAATACATATCCAAACTAACACCTATATCCAAACTAACACCTATATCCAAACTAACACCTATATCCAAACTAACACATATATCTAAACTAACACACATATCCAAACTAACACACATATCCAAACTAACACATGTATTCAAACTAACACACATATCCAAACTAACTCCTATATCCAAACTAACACACATATCCAAACTAACACACATATCCAAACTAACCCCTATATCCAAATTAACACACATATCCAAACTCACACATATATCTAAACTAACACACGTATCCAAACTAACACACATATCCATACTAACACACATATCCAAACTAAAATACATATCCAAACTAACACCTATATCCAAACTAACAGCTATATCCAAACTAACACATATATCTAAACTAACACACATATCCAAATTAACACACGCATCCAAACTAACACATATATCCAAACTAACACACATATCCAAACTAACACCTATATCCAAACTAACACACATATCCAAACGAACACATATATCTAAACTAACACCTATATCCAAACTAACACACATATCCAAACTAACACATATATCCAAACTAACACACATATCCAAACTAACACACGTATCCAAACTAACACATATATCTAAACTAACACACATATCCAAACTAACACATATATCCAAACTAACACACATATCCAAACTAACACCTATATCCAAACTAACACACATATCCAAATGAACACATATATCTAAACTAACACCGATATCCAAACTAACACACATATCCAAACTAACACATATATCTAAACTAACACACATATCCAAACTAACACACGTATCCAAACTAACGCATATATCTAAACTAACACACATATCCAAACTAACCCCTATATCCAAACTAACACCTATATCCAAACTAACACACATATCCAAATTAACACACACATCCAAACTAACACATATATCCAATCTAACACACATATCCAAACTAACCCCTATATCCAAACTAACACCTATATCCAAACTAACACACATATCCAAATTAACACACACATCCAAACTAACACATATATCCAAACTAACACACATATCCAAACTAACACATATATTTAAACTAACACCTATATCCAAACTAACACACATATCCAAACTAACACATATATCTAAACTAACACACATATCCAAACTAACACACGTATCCAAACTAACACATATATCTAAACTAACACATATATCCAAACTAACACACATATCCACACTAACACACATATCCACACTAACACACATATCCAAACTAAAATACATATCCGAACTAACACCTATATCCAAACTAACACACATATCCAAACTAACACATATATCTAAACTAACACATATATCCAAACTAACACACGTATCCAAACTAACACATATATCTAAACTAACACACATATCCAAACTAACCCCTATATCCAATCTAACACCTATATCCAAACTAACACACATATCCAAACTAACACACGCATCCAAACTAACACATATATCCAATCTAACACACATATCCAAACTAACCCCTATATCCAAACTAAAACCTATATCCAAACTAACACACATATCCAAATTAACACACACATCCAAACTAACACATATATCCAAACTAACACACATATCCAAACTAACACCTATATCCAAACTAACACACATATCCAAACTAACACATATATTTAAACTAACACCTACATCCAAACTAACACACATATCCAAACTAACACATATATCTAAACTAACACACATATCCAAACTAACACACGTATCCAAACTAACACATATATCTAAACTAACACACATATCCAAACTAACACACGTATCCAAACTAACGCATATATCTAAACTAACACACATATCCAAACTAACACATATATCTAAACTAACACACATATCCAAACTAACACACGTATCCAAACTAACGCATATATCTAAACTAACACACATATCCAAACTAACCCCTATATCCAAACTAACACCTATATCCAAACTAACACACATATCCAAATTAACACACACATCCAAACTAACACATATATCCAAACTAACACACATATCCAAACTAACACCTATATCCAAACTAACACACATATCCAAACTAACACATATATTTAAACTAACACCTACATCCAAACTAACACACATATCCAAACTAACACATATATCTAAACTAACACACATATCCAAACTAACACACGTATCCAAACTAACACATATATCTAAACTAACACACATATCCAAACTAACCCCTATATCCAAACTAACACACATATCCAAACTAACACATCTATCTAAACTAACACACATATCCAAACTAACACACATATCCACACTAACACACATATCCAAACTAAAATACATATCCAAACTAACACCTATATCCAAACTAACACCTATATCCAAACTAACACATATATCTAAACTAACACACATATCCAAACTAACACACGCATCCAAACTAACACATATATCCAAACTAACACACATATCCAAACTAACACCTATATCCAAACAAACACACATATCCAAACGAACACATATATCTAAACTAACACCTATATCCAAACTAACACACATATCCAAACTGACACATATATCTAAACTAACACATATATCCAAACTAACACACATATCCACACTAACACACATATCCAAACTAACACACGTATCCAAACTAACACATATATCTAAACTAACACACATATCCAAACTAACCCCTATATCCAATCTAACACCTATATCCAAACTAACACACATATCCAAACTAACACACGCATCCAAACTAACACATATATCCAATCTAACACACATATCCAAACTAACCCCTATATCCAAACTAACACACATATCCAAACTAACACACGTATCCAAACTAACACATATATCTAAACTAACACACATATCCAAACTAACCCCTATATCCAACCTAACACACATATCCAAACTAACACACGTATCCAAACTAACACATATATCTAAACTAACACATATATCCAAACTAACACACATATCCACACTAACACACATATCCACACTAACACACATATCCAAATTAAAATATATATCCAAACTAACACCTATATCCAAACTAACACCTATATCCAAACTAACACCTATATCCAAACTAACACATATATCTAAACTAACACACATATCCAAACTAACACACATATCCAAACTAACACATGTATTCAAACTAACACACATATCCAAACTAACTCCTATATCCAAACTAACACACATATCCAAACTAACACACATATCCAAACTAACCCCTATATCCAAATTAACACACATATCCAAACTCACACATATATCTAAACTAACACACGTATCCAAACTAACACACATATCCATACTAACACACATATCCAAACTAAAATACATATCCAAACTAACACCTATATCCAAACTAACACACATATCCAAACTAACACATATATTTAAACTAACACCTACATCCAAACTAACACACATATCCAAACTAACACATATATCTAAACTAACACACATATCCAAACTAACACACGTATCCAAACTAACACATATATCTAAACTAACACACATATCCAAACTAACCCCTATATCCAAACTAACACACATATCCAAACTAACACATCTATCTAAACTAACACACATATCCAAACTAACACACATATCCACACTAACACACATATCCAAACTAAAATACATATCCAAACTAACACCTATATCCAAACTAACACCTATATCCAAACTAACACATATATCTAAACTAACACACATATCCAAACTAACACACGCATCCAAACTAACACATATATCCAAACTAACACACATATCCAAACTAACACCTATATCCAAACAAACACACATATCCAAACGAACACATATATCTAAACTAACACCTATATCCAAACTAACACACATATCCAAACTGACACATATATCTAAACTAACACATATATCCAAACTAACACACATATCCACACTAACACACATATCCAAACTAACACACGTATCCAAACTAACACATATATCTAAACTAACACACATATCCAAACTAACCCCTATATCCAATCTAACACCTATATCCAAACTAACACACATATCCAAACTAACACACGCATCCAAACTAACACATATATCCAATCTAACACACATATCCAAACTAACCCCTATATCCAAACTAACACCTATATCCAAACTAACACACATATCCAAATTAACACACACATCCAAACTAACACATATATCCAAACTAACACACATATCCAAACTAACACCTATATCCAAACTAACACACATATCCAAACTAACCCCTATATCCAAACTAACACACATATCCAAACTAACACACGTATCCAAACTAACACATATATCTAAACTAACACACATATCCAAACTAACACATATATCTAAACTAACACACATATCCAAACTAACACACGTATCCAAACTAACACATATATCTAAACTAACACATATATCCAAACTAACACACATATCCAAACTAACACATATATCTAAACTAACACACATATCCAAACTAACACACGCATCGAAACTAACACATATATCCAATCTAACACACATATCCAAACTAACCCCTATATCCAAACTAACACCTATATCCAAACTAACACACATATCCAAATTAACACACACATCCAAACTAACACATATATCCAAACTAACACACATATCCAAACTAACACATATATTTAAACTAACACCTATATCCAAACTAACACACATATCCAAACTAACACATATATCTAAACTAACACACATATCCAAACTAACACACGTATCCAAACTAACACATATATCTAAACTAACACATATATCCAAACTAACACACATATCCACACTAACACACATATCCACACTAACACACATATCCAAACTAAAATACATATCCGAACTAACACCTATATCCAAACTAACACACATATCCAAACTAACACATATATCTAAACTAACACATATATCCAAACTAACACACGTATCCAAACTAACACATATATCTAAACTAACACACATATCCAAACTAACCCCTATATCCAATCTAACACCTATATCCAAACTAACACACATATCCAAACTAACACACGCATCCAAACTAACACATATATCCAATCTAACACACATATCCAAACTAACCCCTATATCCAAACTAAAACCTATATCCAAACTAACACACATATCCAAATTAACACACATATCCAAATTAACACACACATCCAAACTAACACATATATCCAAACTAACACACATATCCAAACTAACACCTATATCCAAACTAACACACATATCCAAACTAACCCCTATATCCAAACTAACACACATATCCAAACTAACACACGTATCCAAACTAACACATATATCTAAACTAACACACATATCCAAACTAACCCCTATATCCAACCTAACACACATATCCAAACTAACACACGTATCCAAACTAACACATATATCTAAACTAACACATATATCCAAACTAACACACATATCCACACTAACACACATATCCACACTAACACACATATCCAAATTAAAATACATATCCAAACTAACACCTATATCCAAACTAACACCTATATCCAAACTAACACCTATATCCAAACTAACACATATATCTAAACTAACACACATATCCAAACTAACACACATATCCAAACTAACACATGTATTCAAACTAACACACATATCCAAACTAACTCCTATATCCAAACTAACACACATATCCAAACTAACACACATATCCAAACTAACCCCTATATCCAAATTAACACACATATCCAAACTCACACATATATCTAAACTAACACACGTATCCAAACTAACACACATATCCATACTAACACACATATCCAAACTAAAATACATATCCAAACTAACACCTATATCCAAACTAACAGCTATATCCAAACTAACACATATATCTAAACTAACACACATATCCAAATTAACACACGCATCCAAACTAACACATATATCCAAACTAACACACATATCCAAACTAACACCTATATCCAAACTAACACACATATCCAAACGAACACATATATCTAAACTAACACCTATATCCAAACTAACACACATATCCAAACTAACACATATATCCAAACTAACACACATATCCAAACTAACACACGTATCCAAACTAACACATATATCTAAACTAACACACATATCCAAACTAACACATATATCCAAACTAACACACATATCCAAACTAACACCTATATCCAAACTAACACACATATCCAAATGAACACATATATCTAAACTAACACCGATATCCAAACTAACACACATATCCAAACTAACACATATATCTAAACTAACACACATATCCAAACTAACACACGTATCCAAACTAACGCATATATCTAAACTAACACACATATCCAAACTAACCCCTATATCCAAACTAACACCTATATCCAAACTAACACACATATCCAAATTAACACACACATCCAAACTAACACATATATCCAATCTAACACACATATCCAAACTAACCCCTATATCCAAACTAACACCTATATCCAAACTAACACACATATCCAAATTAACACACACATCCAAACTAACACATATATCCAAACTAACACACATATCCAAACTAACACATATATTTAAACTAACACCTATATCCAAACTAACACACATATCCAAACTAACACATATATCTAAACTAACACACATATCCAAACTAACACACGTATCCAAACTAACACATATATCTAAACTAACACATATATCCAAACTAACACACATATCCACACTAACACACATATCCACACTAACACACATATCCAAACTAAAATACATATCCGAACTAACACCTATATCCAAACTAACACACATATCCAAACTAACACATATATCTAAACTAACACATATATCCAAACTAACACACGTATCCAAACTAACACATATATCTAAACTAACACACATATCCAAACTAACCCCTATATCCAAACTAACACCTATATCCAAACTAACACACATATCCAAATTAACACACACATCCAAACTAACACATATATCCAATCTAACACACATATCCAAACTAACCCCTATATCCAAACTAACACCTATATCCAAACTAACACACATATCCAAATTAACACACACATCCAAACTAACACATATATCCAAACTAACACACATATCCAAACTAACACATATATTTAAACTAACACCTATATCCAAACTAACACACATATCCAAACTAACACATATATCTAAACTAACACACATATCCAAACTAACACACGTATCCAAACTAACACATATATCTAAACTAACACATATATCCAAACTAACACACATATCCACACTAACACACATATCCACACTAACACACATATCCAAACTAAAATACATATCCGAACTAACACCTATATCCAAACTAACACACATATCCAAACTAACACATATATCTAAACTAACACATATATCCAAACTAACACACGTATCCAAACTAACACATATATCTAAACTAACACACATATCCAAACTAACCCCTATATCCAATCTAACACCTATATCCAAACTAACACACATATCCAAACTAACACACGCATCCAAACTAACACATATATCCAATCTAACACACATATCCAAACTAACCCCTATATCCAAACTAAAACCTATATCCAAACTAACACACATATCCAAATTAACACACACATCCAAACTAACACATATATCCAAACTAACACACATATCCAAACTAACACCTATATCCAAACTAACACACATATCCAAACTAACACATATATTTAAACTAACACCTACATCCAAACTAACACACATATCCAAACTAACACATATATCTAAACTAACACACATATCCAAACTAACACACGTATCCAAACTAACACATATATCTAAACTAACACACATATCCAAACTAACACACGTATCCAAACTAACGCATATATCTAAACTAACACACATATCCAAACTAACACATATATCTAAACTAACACACATATCCAAACTAACACACGTATCCAAACTAACGCATATATCTAAACTAACACACATATCCAAACTAACCCCTATATCCAAACTAACACCTATATCCAAACTAACACACATATCCAAATTAACACACACATCCAAACTAACACATATATCCAAACTAACACACATATCCAAACTAACACCTATATCCAAACTAACACACATATCCAAACTAACACATATATTTAAACTAACACCTACATCCAAACTAACACACATATCCAAACTAACACATATATCTAAACTAACACACATATCCAAACTAACACACGTATCCAAACTAACACATATATCTAAACTAACACACATATCCAAACTAACCCCTATATCCAAACTAACACACATATCCAAACTAACACATCTATCTAAACTAACACACATATCCAAACTAACACACATATCCACACTAACACACATATCCAAACTAAAATACATATCCAAACTAACACCTATATCCAAACTAACACCTATATCCAAACTAACACATATATCTAAACTAACACACATATCCAAACTAACACACGCATCCAAACTAACACATATATCCAAACTAACACACATATCCAAACTAACACCTATATCCAAACAAACACACATATCCAAACGAACACATATATCTAAACTAACACCTATATCCAAACTAACACACATATCCAAACTGACACATATATCTAAACTAACACATATATCCAAACTAACACACATATCCACACTAACACACATATCCAAACTAACACACGTATCCAAACTAACACATATATCTAAACTAACACACATATCCAAACTAACCCCTATATCCAATCTAACACCTATATCCAAACTAACACACATATCCAAACTAACACACGCATCCAAACTAACACATATATCCAATCTAACACACATATCCAAACTAACCCCTATATCCAAACTAACACACATATCCAAACTAACACACGTATCCAAACTAACACATATATCTAAACTAACACACATATCCAAACTAACCCCTATATCCAACCTAACACACATATCCAAACTAACACACGTATCCAAACTAACACATATATCTAAACTAACACATATATCCAAACTAACACACATATCCACACTAACACACATATCCACACTAACACACATATCCAAATTAAAATACATATCCAAACTAACACCTATATCCAAACTAACACCTATATCCAAACTAACACCTATATCCAAACTAACACATATATCTAAACTAACACACATATCCAAACTAACACACATATCCAAACTAACACATGTATTCAAACTAACACACATATCCAAACTAACTCCTATATCCAAACTAACACACATATCCAAACTAACACACATATCCAAACTAACCCCTATATCCAAATTAACACACATATCCAAACTCACACATATATCTAAACTAACACACGTATCCAAACTAACACACATATCCATACTAACACACATATCCAAACTAAAATACATATCCAAACTAACACCTATATCCAAACTAACACACATATCCAAACTAACACATATATTTAAACTAACACCTACATCCAAACTAACACACATATCCAAACTAACACATATATCTAAACTAACACACATATCCAAACTAACACACGTATCCAAACTAACACATATATCTAAACTAACACACATATCCAAACTAACCCCTATATCCAAACTAACACACATATCCAAACTAACACATCTATCTAAACTAACACACATATCCAAACTAACACACATATCCACACTAACACACATATCCAAACTAAAATACATATCCAAACTAACACCTATATCCAAACTAACACCTATATCCAAACTAACACATATATCTAAACTAACACACATATCCAAACTAACACACGCATCCAAACTAACACATATATCCAAACTAACACACATATCCAAACTAACACCTATATCCAAACAAACACACATATCCAAACGAACACATATATCTAAACTAACACCTATATCCAAACTAACACACATATCCAAACTGACACATATATCTAAACTAACACATATATCCAAACTAACACACATATCCACACTAACACACATATCCAAACTAACACACGTATCCAAACTAACACATATATCTAAACTAACACACATATCCAAACTAACCCCTATATCCAATCTAACACCTATATCCAAACTAACACACATATCCAAACTAACACACGCATCCAAACTAACACATATATCCAATCTAACACACATATCCAAACTAACCCCTATATCCAAACTAACACCTATATCCAAACTAACACACATATCCAAATTAACACACACATCCAAACTAACACATATATCCAAACTAACACACATATCCAAACTAACACCTATATCCAAACTAACACACATATCCAAACTAACCCCTATATCCAAACTAACACACATATCCAAACTAACACACGTATCCAAACTAACACATATATCTAAACTAACACACATATCCAAACTAACACATATATCTAAACTAACACACATATCCAAACTAACACACGTATCCAAACTAACACATATATCTAAACTAACACATATATCCAAACTAACACACATATCCAAACTAACACATATATTTAAACTAACACCTATATCCAAACTAACACACATATCCAAACTAACACATATATCTAAACTAACACACATATCCAAACTAACACACGTATCCAAACTAACACATATATCTAAACTAACACACATATCCAAACTAACCCTTTATCCAAACTAACACACATATCCAAACTAACACATATATCCAAACTAACACACATATCCAAACTAACACCTATATCCAAACTAACACACATATCCAAACGAACACATATATCTAAACTAACCCCTATATCCAATCTAACACCTATATCCAAACTAACACACATATCCAAACTAACACACGCATCGAAACTAACACATATATCCAATCTAACACACATATCCAAACTAACCCCTATATCCAAACTAACACCTATATCCAAACTAACACACATATCCAAATTAACACACACATCCAAACTAACACATATATCCAAACTAACACACATATCCAAACTAACACATATATTTAAACTAACACCTATATCCAAACTAACACACATATCCAAACTAACACATATATCTAAACTAACACACATATCCAAACTAACACACGTATCCAAACTAACACATATATCTAAACTAACACATATATCCAAACTAACACACATATCCACACTAACACACATATCCACACTAACACACATATCCAAACTAAAATACATATCCGAACTAACACCTATATCCAAACTAACACACATATCCAAACTAACACATATATCTAAACTAACACATATATCCAAACTAACACACGTATCCAAACTAACACATATATCTAAACTAACACACATATCCAAACTAACCCCTATATCCAATCTAACACCTATATCCAAACTAACACACATATCCAAACTAACACACGCATCCAAACTAACACATATATCCAATCTAACACACATATCCAAACTAACCCCTATATCCAAACTAAAACCTATATCCAAACTAACACACATATCCAAATTAACACACATATCCAAATTAACACACACATCCAAACTAACACATATATCCAAACTAACACACATATCCAAACTAACACCTATATCCAAACTAACACACATATCCAAACTAACCCCTATATCCAAACTAACACACATATCCAAACTAACACACGTATCCAAACTAACACATATATCTAAACTAACACACATATCCAAACTAACCCCTATATCCAACCTAACACACATATCCAAACTAACACACGTATCCAAACTAACACATATATCTAAACTAACACATATATCCAAACTAACACACATATCCACACTAACACACATATCCACACTAACACACATATCCAAATTAAAATACATATCCAAACTAACACCTATATCCAAACTAACACCTATATCCAAACTAACACCTATATCCAAACTAACACATATATCTAAACTAACACACATATCCAAACTAACACACATATCCAAACTAACACATGTATTCAAACTAACACACATATCCAAACTAACTCCTATATCCAAACTAACACACATATCCAAACTAACACACATATCCAAACTAACCCCTATATCCAAATTAACACACATATCCAAACTCACACATATATCTAAACTAACACACGTATCCAAACTAACACACATATCCATACTAACACACATATCCAAACTAAAATACATATCCAAACTAACACCTATATCCAAACTAACAGCTATATCCAAACTAACACATATATCTAAACTAACACACATATCCAAATTAACACACGCATCCAAACTAACACATATATCCAAACTAACACACATATCCAAACTAACACCTATATCCAAACTAACACACATATCCAAACGAACACATATATCTAAACTAACACCTATATCCAAACTAACACACATATCCAAACTAACACATATATCCAAACTAACACACATATCCAAACTAACACACGTATCCAAACTAACACATATATCTAAACTAACACACATATCCAAACTAACACATATATCCAAACTAACACACATATCCAAACTAACACCTATATCCAAACTAACACACATATCCAAATGAACACATATATCTAAACTAACACCGATATCCAAACTAACACACATATCCAAACTAACACATATATCTAAACTAACACACATATCCAAACTAACACACGTATCCAAACTAACGCATATATCTAAACTAACACACATATCCAAACTAACCCCTATATCCAAACTAACACCTATATCCAAACTAACACACATATCCAAATTAACACACACATCCAAACTAACACATATATCCAATCTAACACACATATCCAAACTAACCCCTATATCCAAACTAACACCTATATCCAAACTAACACACATATCCAAATTAACACACACATCCAAACTAACACATATATCCAAACTAACACACATATCCAAACTAACACATATATTTAAACTAACACCTATATCCAAACTAACACACATATCCAAACTAACACATATATCTAAACTAACACACATATCCAAACTAACACACGTATCCAAACTAACACATATATCTAAACTAACACATATATCCAAACTAACACACATATCCACACTAACACACATATCCACACTAACACACATATCCAAACTAAAATACATATCCGAACTAACACCTATATCCAAACTAACACACATATCCAAACTAACACATATATCTAAACTAACACATATATCCAAACTAACACACGTATCCAAACTAACACATATATCTAAACTAACACACATATCCAAACTAACCCCTATATCCAATCTAACACCTATATCCAAACTAACACACATATCCAAACTAACACACGCATCCAAACTAACACATATATCCAATCTAACACACATATCCAAACTAACCCCTATATCCAAACTAAAACCTATATCCAAACTAACACACATATCCAAATTAACACACACATCCAAACTAACACATATATCCAAACTAACACACATATCCAAACTAACACATATATCTAAACTAACACACATATCCAAACTAACCCCTATATCCAATCTAACACCTATATCCAAACTAACACACATATCCAAACTAACACACATATCCAAACTAACACATATATCTAAACTAACACACATATCCAAACTAACACACGTATCCAAACTAACACATATATCTAAACTAACACACATATCCAAACTAACACACGTATCCAAACTAACGCATATATCTAAACTAACACACATATCCAAACTAACACATATATCTAAACTAACACACATATCCAAACTAACACACGTATCCAAACTAACGCATATATCTAAACTAACACACATATCCAAACTAACCCCTATATCCAAACTAACACCTATATCCAAACTAACACACATATCCAAATTAACACACACATCCAAACTAACACATATATCCAAACTAACACACATATCCAAACTAACACCTATATCCAAACTAACACACATATCCAAACTAACACATATATTTAAACTAACACCTACATCCAAACTAACACACATATCCAAACTAACACATATATCTAAACTAACACACATATCCAAACTAACACACGTATCCAAACTAACACATATATCTAAACTAACACACATATCCAAACTAACCCCTATATCCAAACTAACACACATATCCAAACTAACACATCTATCTAAACTAACACACATATCCAAACTAACACACATATCCACACTAACACACATATCCAAACTAAAATACATATCCAAACTAACACCTATATCCAAACTAACACCTATATCCAAACTAACACATATATCTAAACTAACACACATATCCAAACTAACACACGCATCCAAACTAACACATATATCCAAACTAACACACATATCCAAACTAACACCTATATCCAAACAAACACACATATCCAAACGAACACATATATCTAAACTAACACCTATATCCAAACTAACACACATATCCAAACTGACACATATATCTAAACTAACACATATATCCAAACTAACACACATATCCACACTAACACACATATCCAAACTAACACACGTATCCAAACTAACACATATATCTAAACTAACACACATATCCAAACTAACCCCTATATCCAATCTAACACCTATATCCAAACTAACACACATATCCAAACTAACACACGCATCCAAACTAACACATATATCCAATCTAACACACATATCCAAACTAACCCCTATATCCAAACTAACACCTATATCCAAACTAACACACATATCCAAATTAACACACACATCCAAACTAACACATATATCCAAACTAACACACATATCCAAACTAACACCTATATCCAAACTAACACACATATCCAAACTAACCCCTATATCCAAACTAACACACATATCCAAACTAACACACGTATCCAAACTAACACATATATCTAAACTAACACACATATCCAAACTAACACATATATCTAAACTAACACACATATCCAAACTAACACACGTATCCAAACTAACACATATATCTAAACTAACACATATATCCAAACTAACACACATATCCAAACTAACACATATATTTAAACTAACACCTATATCCAAACTAACACACATATCCAAACGAACACATATATCTAAACTAACCCCTATATCCAATCTAACACCTATATCCAAACTAACACACGCATCGAAACTAACACATATATCCAATCTAACACACATATCCAAACTAACCCCTATATCCAAACTAACACCTATATCCAAACTAACACACATATCCAAATTAACACACACATCCAAACTAACACATATATCCAAACTAACACACATATCCAAACTAACACATATATTTAAACTAACACCTATATCCAAACTAACACCTATATCCAAACTAACACCTATATCCAAACTAACACATATATCCAAACTAACACACATATCCAAACTAACACACATATCCAAACTAACCCCTATATCCAAATTAACACACATATCCAAACTCACACATATATCTAAACTAACACACATTTCCAAACTAACACACGTATCCAAACTAACACATATATCTAAACTAACACATATATCCAAACTAACACACATATCCACACTAACACACATATCCACACTAACACACATATCCAAACTAAAATACATATCCGAACTAACACCTATATCCAAACTAACACACATATCCAAACTAACACATATATCTAAACTAACACATATATCCAAACTAATACACGTATCCAAACTAACACATATATCTAAACTAACACACATATCCAAACTAACCCCTATATCCAATCTAACACCTATATCCAAACTAACACACATATCCAAACTAACACACGCATCCAAACTAACACATATATCCAATCTAACACACATATCCAAACTAACCCCTATATCCAAACTAAAACCTATATCCAAACTAACACACATATCCAAATTAACACACACATCCAAACTAACACATATATCCAAACTAACACACATATCCAAACTAACACCTATATCCAAACTAACACACATATCCAAACTAACACATATATTTAAACTAACACCTACATCCAAACTAACACACATATCCAAACTAACACATATATCTAAACTAACACACATATCCAAACTAACACACGTATCCAAACTAACACATATATCTAAACTAACACACATATCCAAACTAACCCCTATATCCAACCTAACACACATATCCAAACTAACACATATATCTAAACTAACACATATATCCAAACTAACACACGTATCCAAACTAACACATATATCTAAACTAACACATATATCCAAACTAACACACATATCCACACTAACACACATATCCACACTAACACACATATCCAAATTAAAATACATATCCAAACTAACACCTATATCCAAACTAACACCTATATCCAAACTAACACCTATATCCAAACTAACACATATATCTAAACTAACACACATATCCAAACTAACACACATATCCAAACTAACACATGTATTCAAACTAACACACATATCCAAACTAACTCCTATATCCAAACTAACACACATATCCAAACTAACACACATATCCAAACTAACCCCTATATCCAAATTAACACACATATCCAAACTCACACATATATCTAAACTAACACACGTATCCAAACTAACACACATATCCATACTAACACACATATCCAAACTAAAATACATATCCAAACTAACACCTATATCCAAACTAACAGCTATATCCAAACTAACACATATATCTAAACTAACACACATATCCAAATTAACACACGCATCCAAACTAACACATATATCCAAACTAACACACATATCCAAACTAACACCTATATCCAAACTAACACACATATCCAAACGAACACATATATCTAAACTAACACCTATATCCAAACTAACACACATATCCAAACTAACACATATATCCAAACTAACACACATATCCAAACTAACACACGTATCCAAACTAACACATATATCTAAACTAACACACATATCCAAACTAACACATATATCCAAACTAACACACATATCCAAACTAACACCTATATCCAAACTAACACACATATCCAAATGAACACATATATCTAAACTAACACCGATATCCAAACTAACACACATATCCAAACTAACACATATATCTAAACTAACACACATATCCAAACTAACACACGTATCCAAACTAACGCATATATCTAAACTAACACACATATCCAAACTAACCCCTATATCCAAACTAACACCTATATCCAAACTAACACACATATCCAAACTAACACACATATCCAAATGAACACATATATCTAAACTAACACCGATATCCAAACTAACACACATATCCAAACTAACACACGTATCCAAACTAACGCATATATCTAAACTAACACACATATCCAAACTAACCCCTATATCCAAACTAACACCTATATCCAAACTAACACACATATCCAAATTAACACACACATCCAAACTAACACATATATCCAAACTAACACACATATCCAAACTAACACCTATATCCAAACTAACACACATATCCAAACTAACACATATATCCAAACTAACACACATATCCAAACTAACACACGTATCCAAACTAACACATATATCTAAACTAACACACATATCCAAACTAACACATATATCCAAACTAACACACATATCCAAACTAACACCTATATCCAAACTAACACACATATCCAAATGAACACATATATCTAAACTAACACCGATATCCAAACTAACACACATATCCAAACTAACACATATATCTAAACTAACACACATATCCAAACTAACACACGTATCCAAACTAACGCATATATCTAAACTAACACACATATCCAAACTAACCCCTATATCCAAACTAACACCTATATCCAAACTAACACACATATCCAAACTAACACACATATCCAAATGAACACATATATCTAAACTAACACCGATATCCAAACTAACACACATATCCAAACTAACACACGTATCCAAACTAACGCATATATCTAAACTAACACACATATCCAAACTAACCCCTATATCCAAACTAACACCTATATCCAAACTAACACACATATCCAAACTAACACACATATCCAAACGAACACATATATCTAAACTAACCCCTATATCCAATCTAACACCTATATCCAAACTAACACACATATCCAAACTAACACACGCATCGAAACTAACACATATATCCAATCTAACACACATATCCAAACTAACCCCTATATCCAAACTAACACCTATATCCAAACTAACACACATATCCAAATTAACACACACATCCAAACTAACACATATATCCAAACTAACACACATATCCAAACTAACACATATATTTAAACTAACACCTATATCCAAACTAACACACATATCCAAACTAACACATATATCTAAACTAACACACATATCCAAACTAACACACGTATCCAAACTAACACATATATCTAAACTAACACATATATCCAAACTAACACACATATCCACACTAACACACATATCCACACTAACACACATATCCAAACTAAAATACATATCCGAACTAACACCTATATCCAAACTAACACACATATCCAAACTAACACATATATCTAAACTAACACATATATCCAAACTAACACACGTATCCAAACTAACACATATATCTAAACTAACACACATATCCAAACTAACCCCTATATCCAATCTAACACCTATATCCAAACTAACACACATATCCAAACTAACACACGCATCCAAACTAACACATATATCCAATCTAACACACATATCCAAACTAACCCCTATATCCAAACTAAAACCTATATCCAAACTAACACACATATCCAAATTAACACACATATCCAAATTAACACACACATCCAAACTAACACATATATCCAAACTAACACACATATCCAAACTAACACCTATATCCAAACTAACACACATATCCAAACTAACCCCTATATCCAAACTAACACACATATCCAAACTAACACACGTATCCAAACTAACACATATATCTAAACTAACACACATATCCAAACTAACCCCTATATCCAACCTAACACACATATCCAAACTAACACACGTATCCAAACTAACACATATATCTAAACTAACACATATATCCAAACTAACACACATATCCACACTAACACACATATCCACACTAACACACATATCCAAATTAAAATACATATCCAAACTAACACCTATATCCAAACTAACACCTATATCCAAACTAACACCTATATCCAAACTAACACATATATCTAAACTAACACACATATCCAAACTAACACACATATCCAAACTAACACATGTATTCAAACTAACACACATATCCAAACTAACTCCTATATCCAAACTAACACACATATCCAAACTAACACACATATCCAAACTAACCCCTATATCCAAATTAACACACATATCCAAACTCACACATATATCTAAACTAACACACGTATCCAAACTAACACACATATCCATACTAACACACATATCCAAACTAAAATACATATCCAAACTAACACCTATATCCAAACTAACAGCTATATCCAAACTAACACATATATCTAAACTAACACACATATCCAAATTAACACACGCATCCAAACTAACACATATATCCAAACTAACACACATATCCAAACTAACACCTATATCCAAACTAACACACATATCCAAACGAACACATATATCTAAACTAACACCTATATCCAAACTAACACACATATCCAAACTAACACATATATCCAAACTAACACACATATCCAAACTAACACACGTATCCAAACTAACACATATATCTAAACTAACACACATATCCAAACTAACACATATATCCAAACTAACACACATATCCAAACTAACACCTATATCCAAACTAACACACATATCCAAATGAACACATATATCTAAACTAACACCGATATCCAAACTAACACACATATCCAAACTAACACATATATCTAAACTAACACACATATCCAAACTAACACACGTATCCAAACTAACGCATATATCTAAACTAACACACATATCCAAACTAACCCCTATATCCAAACTAACACCTATATCCAAACTAACACACATATCCAAATTAACACACACATCCAAACTAACACATATATCCAATCTAACACACATATCCAAACTAACCCCTATATCCAAACTAACACCTATATCCAAACTAACACACATATCCAAATTAACACACACATCCAAACTAACACATATATCCAAACTAACACACATATCCAAACTAACACATATATTTAAACTAACACCTATATCCAAACTAACACACATATCCAAACTAACACATATATCTAAACTAACACACATATCCAAACTAACACACGTATCCAAACTAACACATATATCTAAACTAACACATATATCCAAACTAACACACATATCCACACTAACACACATATCCACACTAACACACATATCCAAACTAAAATACATATCCGAACTAACACCTATATCCAAACTAACACACATATCCAAACTAACACATATATCTAAACTAACACATATATCCAAACTAACACACGTATCCAAACTAACACATATATCTAAACTAACACACATATCCAAACTAACCCCTATATCCAATCTAACACCTATATCCAAACTAACACACATATCCAAACTAACACACGCATCCAAACTAACACATATATCCAATCTAACACACATATCCAAACTAACCCCTATATCCAAACTAAAACCTATATCCAAACTAACACACATATCCAAATTAACACACACATCCAAACTAACACATATATCCAAACTAACACACATATCCAAACTAACACATATATCTAAACTAACACACATATCCAAACTAACCCCTATATCCAATCTAACACCTATATCCAAACTAACACACATATCCAAACTAACACACATATCCAAACTAACACATATATCTAAACTAACACACATATCCAAACTAACACACGTATCCAAACTAACACATATATCTAAACTAACACACATATCCAAACTAACACACGTATCCAAACTAACGCATATATCTAAACTAACACACATATCCAAACTAACACATATATCTAAACTAACACACATATCCAAACTAACACACGTATCCAAACTAACGCATATATCTAAACTAACACACATATCCAAACTAACCCCTATATCCAAACTAACACCTATATCCAAACTAACACACATATCCAAATTAACACACACATCCAAACTAACACATATATCCAAACTAACACACATATCCAAACTAACACCTATATCCAAACTAACACACATATCCAAACTAACACATATATTTAAACTAACACCTACATCCAAACTAACACACATATCCAAACTAACACATATATCTAAACTAACACACATATCCAAACTAACACACGTATCCAAACTAACACATATATCTAAACTAACACACATATCCAAACTAACCCCTATATCCAAACTAACACACATATCCAAACTAACACATCTATCTAAACTAACACACATATCCAAACTAACACACATATCCACACTAACACACATATCCAAACTAAAATACATATCCAAACTAACACCTATATCCAAACTAACACCTATATCCAAACTAACACATATATCTAAACTAACACACATATCCAAACTAACACACGCATCCAAACTAACACATATATCCAAACTAACACACATATCCAAACTAACACCTATATCCAAACAAACACACATATCCAAACGAACACATATATCTAAACTAACACCTATATCCAAACTAACACACATATCCAAACTGACACATATATCTAAACTAACACATATATCCAAACTAACACACATATCCACACTAACACACATATCCAAACTAACACACGTATCCAAACTAACACATATATCTAAACTAACACACATATCCAAACTAACCCCTATATCCAATCTAACACCTATATCCAAACTAACACACATATCCAAACTAACACACGCATCCAAACTAACACATATATCCAATCTAACACACATATCCAAACTAACCCCTATATCCAAACTAACACCTATATCCAAACTAACACACATATCCAAATTAACACACACATCCAAACTAACACATATATCCAAACTAACACACATATCCAAACTAACACCTATATCCAAACTAACACACATATCCAAACTAACCCCTATATCCAAACTAACACACATATCCAAACTAACACACGTATCCAAACTAACACATATATCTAAACTAACACACATATCCAAACTAACACATATATCTAAACTAACACACATATCCAAACTAACACACGTATCCAAACTAACACATATATCTAAACTAACACATATATCCAAACTAACACACATATCCAAACTAACACATATATTTAAACTAACACCTATATCCAAACTAACACACATATCCAAACGAACACATATATCTAAACTAACCCCTATATCCAATCTAACACCTATATCCAAACTAACACACGCATCGAAACTAACACATATATCCAATCTAACACACATATCCAAACTAACCCCTATATCCAAACTAACACCTATATCCAAACTAACACACATATCCAAATTAACACACACATCCAAACTAACACATATATCCAAACTAACACACATATCCAAACTAACACATATATTTAAACTAACACCTATATCCAAACTAACACCTATATCCAAACTAACACCTATATCCAAACTAACACATATATCCAAACTAACACACATATCCAAACTAACACACATATCCAAACTAACCCCTATATCCAAATTAACACACATATCCAAACTCACACATATATCTAAACTAACACACATTTCCAAACTAACACACGTATCCAAACTAACACATATATCTAAACTAACACATATATCCAAACTAACACACATATCCACACTAACACACATATCCACACTAACACACATATCCAAACTAAAATACATATCCGAACTAACACCTATATCCAAACTAACACACATATCCAAACTAACACATATATCTAAACTAACACATATATCCAAACTAATACACGTATCCAAACTAACACATATATCTAAACTAACACACATATCCAAACTAACCCCTATATCCAATCTAACACCTATATCCAAACTAACACACATATCCAAACTAACACACGCATCCAAACTAACACATATATCCAATCTAACACACATATCCAAACTAACCCCTATATCCAAACTAAAACCTATATCCAAACTAACACACATATCCAAATTAACACACACATCCAAACTAACACATATATCCAAACTAACACACATATCCAAACTAACACCTATATCCAAACTAACACACATATCCAAACTAACACATATATTTAAACTAACACCTACATCCAAACTAACACACATATCCAAACTAACACATATATCTAAACTAACACACATATCCAAACTAACACACGTATCCAAACTAACACATATATCTAAACTAACACACATATCCAAACTAACCCCTATATCCAACCTAACACACATATCCAAACTAACACATATATCTAAACTAACACATATATCCAAACTAACACACGTATCCAAACTAACACATATATCTAAACTAACACATATATCCAAACTAACACACATATCCACACTAACACACATATCCACACTAACACACATATCCAAATTAAAATACATATCCAAACTAACACCTATATCCAAACTAACACCTATATCCAAACTAACACCTATATCCAAACTAACACATATATCTAAACTAACACACATATCCAAACTAACACACATATCCAAACTAACACATGTATTCAAACTAACACACATATCCAAACTAACTCCTATATCCAAACTAACACACATATCCAAACTAACACACATATCCAAACTAACCCCTATATCCAAATTAACACACATATCCAAACTCACACATATATCTAAACTAACACACGTATCCAAACTAACACACATATCCATACTAACACACATATCCAAACTAAAATACATATCCAAACTAACACCTATATCCAAACTAACAGCTATATCCAAACTAACACATATATCTAAACTAACACACATATCCAAATTAACACACGCATCCAAACTAACACATATATCCAAACTAACACACATATCCAAACTAACACCTATATCCAAACTAACACACATATCCAAACGAACACATATATCTAAACTAACACCTATATCCAAACTAACACACATATCCAAACTAACACATATATCCAAACTAACACACATATCCAAACTAACACACGTATCCAAACTAACACATATATCTAAACTAACACACATATCCAAACTAACACATATATCCAAACTAACACACATATCCAAACTAACACCTATATCCAAACTAACACACATATCCAAATGAACACATATATCTAAACTAACACCGATATCCAAACTAACACACATATCCAAACTAACACATATATCTAAACTAACACACATATCCAAACTAACACACGTATCCTAACTAACGCATATATCTAAACTAACACACATATCCAAACTAACCCCTATATCCAAACTAACACCTATATCCAAACTAACACACATATCCAAACTAACACACATATCCAAATGAACACATATATCTAAACTAACACCGATATCCAAACTAACACACATATCCAAACTAACACACGTATCCAAACTAACGCATATATCTAAACTAACACACATATCCAAACTAACCCCTATATCCAAACTAACACCTATATCCAAACTAACACACATATCCAAATTAACACACACATCCAAACTAACACATATATCCAAACTAACACACATATCCAAACTAACACCTATATCCAAACTAACACACATATCCAAACTAACACATATATTTAAACTAACACCTATATCCAAACTAACACACATATCCAAACTAACACATATATCTAAACTAAAACACATATCCAAACTAAAACACATATCCAAACTAACACACGCATCCAAACTAACACACATATCCAAACTAACCCCTATATCCAAACTAACACACATATCCAAACTAACACATATATCCAAACTAACACACATATCCAAACTAACACCTATATCCAAACTAACACACATATCCAAACGAACACATATATCTAAACTAACCCCTATATCCAATCTAACACCTATATCCAAACTAACACACATATCCAAACTAACACACGCATCGAAACTAACACATATATCCAATCTAACACACATATCCAAACTAACCCCTATATCCAAACTAACACCTATATCCAAACTAACACACATATCCAAATTAACACACACATCCAAACTAACACATATATCCAAACTAACACACATATCCACACTAACACACATATCCACACTAACACACATATCCAAACTAAAATACATATCCGAACTAACACCTATATCCAAACTAACACACATATCCAAACTAACACATATATCTAAACTAACACATATATCCAAACTAACACACGTATCCAAACTAACACATATATCTAAACTAACACACATATCCAAACTAACCCCTATATCCAATCTAACACCTATATCCAAACTAACACACATATCCAAACTAACACACGCATCCAAACTAACACATATATCCAATCTAACACACATATCCAAACTAACCCCTATATCCAAACTAAAACCTATATCCAAACTAACACACATATCCAAATTAACACACACATCCAAACTAACACATATATCCAAACTAACACACATATCCAAACTAACACCTATATCCAAACTAACACACATATCCAAACGAACACATATATCTAAACTAACCCCTATATCCAATCTAACACCTATATCCAAACTAACACACATATCCAAACTAACACACGCATCGAAACTAACACATATATCCAATCTAACACACATATCCAAACTAACCCCTATATCCAAACTAACACCTATATCCAAACTAACACACATATCCAAATTAACACACACATCCAAACTAACACATATATCCAAACTAACACACATATCCAAACTAACACATATATTTAAACTAACACCTATATCCAAACTAACACCTATATCCAAACTAACACCTATATCCAAACTAACACATATATCTAAACTAACACACATATCCAAACTAACACACATATCCAAACTAACACATGTATTCAAACTAACACACATATCCAAACTAACTCCTATATCCAAACTAACACACATATCCAAACTAACACACATATCCAAACTAACCCCTATATCCAAATTAACACACATATCCAAACTCACACATATATCTAAACTAACACACATATCCAAACTAACACACGTATCCAAACTAACACATATATCTAAACTAACACATATATCCAAACTAACACACATATCCACACTAACACACATATCCACACTAACACACATATCCAAACTAAAATACATATCCGAACTAACACCTATATCCAAACTAACACACATATCCAAACTAACACATATATCTAAACTAACACATATATCCAAACTAAACACGTATCCAAACTAACACATATATCTAAACTAACACACATATCCAAACTAACCCCTATATCCAATCTAACACCTATATCCAAACTAACACACATATCCAAACTAACACACGCATCCAAACTAACACATATATCCAATCTAACACACATATCCAAACTAACCCCTATATCCAAACTAAAACCTATATCCAAACTAACACACATATCCAAATTAACACACACATCCAAACTAACACATATATCCAAACTAACACACATATCCAAACTAACACCTATATCCAAACTAACACACATATCCAAACTAACACATATATTTAAACTAACACCTACATCCAAACTAACACACATATCCAAACTAACACATATATCTAAACTAACACACATATCCAAACTAACACACGTATCCAAACTAACACATATATCTAAACTAACACACATATCCAAACTAACCCCTATATCCAACCTAACACACATATCCAAACTAACACATATATCTAAACTAACACATATATCCAAACTAACACACGTATCCAAACTAACACATATATCTAAACTAACACATATATCCAAACTAACACACATATCCACACTAACACACATATCCACACTAACACACATATCCAAATTAAAATACATATCCAAACTAACACCTATATCCAAACTAACACCTATATCCAAACTAACACCTATATCCAAACTAACACATATATCTAAACTAACACACATATCCAAACTAACACACATATCCAAACTAACACATGTATTCAAACTAACACACATATCCAAACTAACTCCTATATCCAAACTAACACACATATCCAAACTAACACACATATCCAAACTAACCCCTATATCCAAATTAACACACATATCCAAACTCACACATATATCTAAACTAACACACGTATCCAAACTAACACACATATCCATACTAACACACATATCCAAACTAAAATACATATCCAAACTAACACCTATATCCAAACTAACAGCTATATCCAAACTAACACATATATCTAAACTAACACACATATCCAAATTAACACACGCATCCAAACTAACACATATATCCAAACTAACACACATATCCAAACTAACACCTATATCCAAACTAACACACATATCCAAACGAACACATATATCTAAACTAACACCTATATCCAAACTAACACACATATCCAAACTAACACATATATCCAAACTAACACACATATCCAAACTAACACACGTATCCAAACTAACACATATATCTAAACTAACACACATATCCAAACTAACACATATATCCAAACTAACACACATATCCAAACTAACACCTATATCCAAACTAACACACATATCCAAATGAACACATATATCTAAACTAACACCGATATCCAAACTAACACACATATCCAAACTAACACATATATCTAAACTAACACACATATCCAAACTAACACACGTATCCAAACTAACGCATATATCTAAACTAACACACATATCCAAACTAACCCCTATATCCAAACTAACACCTATATCCAAACTAACACACATATCCAAATTAACACACACATCCAAACTAACACATATATCCAATCTAACACACATATCCAAACTAACCCCTATATCCAAACTAACACCTATATCCAAACTAACACACATATCCAAACTAACACACATATCCAAATGAACACATATATCTAAACTAACACCGATATCCAAACTAACACACATATCCAAACTAACACACGTATCCAAACTAACGCATATATCTAAACTAACACACATATCCAAACTAACCCCTATATCCAAACTAACACCTATATCCAAACTAACACACATATCCAAATTAACACACACATCCAAACTAACACATATATCCAAACTAACACACATATCCAAACTAACACCTATATCCAAACTAACACACATATCCAAACTAACACATATATTTAAACTAACACCTATATCCAAACTAACACACATATCCAAACTAACACATATATCTAAACTAAAACACATATCCAAACTAAAACACATATCCAAACTAACACACGCATCCAAACTAACACACATATCCAAACTAACCCCTATATCCAAACTAACACACATATCCAAACTAACACATATATCCAAACTAACACACATATCCAAACTAACACCTATATCCAAACTAACACACATATCCAAACGAACACATATATCTAAACTAACCCCTATATCCAATCTAACACCTATATCCAAACTAACACACATATCCAAACTAACACACGCATCGAAACTAACACATATATCCAATCTAACACACATATCCAAACTAACCCCTATATCCAAACTAACACCTATATCCAAACTAACACACATATCCAAATTAACACACACATCCAAACTAACACATATATCCAAACTAACACACATATCCAAACTAACACATATATTTAAACTAACACCTATATCCAAACTAACACACATATCCAAACTAACACATATATCTAAACTAACACACATATCCAAACTAACACACGTATCCAAACTAACACATATATCTAAACTAACACATATATCCAAACTAACACACATATCCACACTAACACACATATCCACACTAACACACATATCCAAACTAAAATACATATCCGAACTAACACCTATATCCAAACTAACACACATATCCAAACTAACACATATATCTAAACTAACACATATATCCAAACTAACACACGTATCCAAACTAACACATATATCTAAACTAACACACATATCCAAACTAACCCCTATATCCAATCTAACACCTATATCCAAACTAACACACATATCCAAACTAACACACGCATCCAAACTAACACATATATCCAATCTAACACACATATCCAAACTAACCCCTATATCCAAACTAAAACCTATATCCAAACTAACACACATATCCAAATTAACACACACATCCAAACTAACACATATATCCAAACTAACACACATATCCAAACTAACACCTATATCCAAACTAACACACATATCCAAACTAACACATATATTTAAACTAACACCTACATCCAAACTAACACACATATCCAAACTAACACATATATCTAAACTAACACACATATCCAAACTAACACACGTATCCAAACTAACACATATATCTAAACTAACACACATATCCAAACTAACCCCTATATCCAAACTAACACACATATCCAAACTAACACATCTATCTAAACTAACACACATATCCAAACTAACACACATATCCACACTAACACACATATCCAAACTAAAATACATATCCAAACTAACACCTATATCCAAACTAACACCTATATCCAAACTAACACATATATCTAAACTAACACACATATCCAAACTAACACACGCATCCAAACTAACACATATATCCAAACTAACACACATATCCAAACTAACACCTATATCCAAACAAACACACATATCCAAACGAACACATATATCTAAACTAACACCTATATCCAAACTAACACACATATCCAAACTGACACATATATCTAAACTAACACATATATCCAAACTAACACACATATCCACACTAACACACATATCCAAACTAACACACGTATCCAAACTAACACATATATCTAAACTAACACACATATCCAAACTAACCCCTATATCCAATCTAACACCTATATCCAAACTAACACACATATCCAAACTAACACACGCATCCAAACTAACACATATATCCAATCTAACACACATATCCAAACTAACCCCTATATCCAAACTAACACCTATATCCAAACTAACACACATATCCAAATTAACACACACATCCAAACTAACACATATATCCAAACTAACACACATATCCAAACTAACACCTATATCCAAACTAACACACATATCCAAACTAACCCCTATATCCAAACTAACACACATATCCAAACTAACACACGTATCCAAACTAACACATATATCTAAACTAACACACATATCCAAACTAACACATATATCTAAACTAACACACATATCCAAACTAACACACGTATCCAAACTAACACATATATCTAAACTAACACATATATCCAAACTAACACACATATCCAAACTAACACATATATTTAAACTAACACCTATATCCAAACTAACACACATATCCAAACTAACACATATATCTAAACTAACACACATATCCAAACTAACACACGTATCCAAACTAAAACATATATCTAAACTAACACACATATCCAAACTAACCCCTATATCCAAACTAACACACATATCCAAACTAACACATATATCCAAACTAACACACATATCCAAACTAACACCTATATCCAAACTAACACACATATCCAAACGAACACATATATCTAAACTAACCCCTATATCCAATCTAACACCTATATCCAAACTAACACACATATCCAAACTAACACACGCATCGAAACTAACACATATATCCAATCTAACACACATATCCAAACTAACCCCTATATCCAAACTAACACCTATATCCAAACTAACACACATATCCAAATTAACACACACATCCAAACTAACACATATATCCAAACTAACACACATATCCAAACTAACACATATATTTAAACTAACACCTATATCCAAACTAACACACATATCCAAACTAACACATATATCTAAACTAACACACATATCCAAACTAACACACGTATCCAAACTAACACATATATCTAAACTAACACATATATCCAAACTAACACACATATCCACACTAACACACATATCCACACTAACACACATATCCAAACTAAAATACATATCCGAACTAACACCTATATCCAAACTAACACACATATCCAAACTAACACATATATCTAAACTAACACATATATCCAAACTAACACACGTATCCAAACTAACACATATATCTAAACTAACACACATATCCAAACTAACCCCTATATCCAATCTAACACCTATATCCAAACTAACACACATATCCAAACTAACACACGCATCCAAACTAACACATATATCCAATCTAACACACATATCCAAACTAACCCCTATATCCAAACTAAAACCTATATCCAAACTAACACACATATCCAAATTAACACACATATCCAAATTAACACACACATCCAAACTAACACATATATCCAAACTAACACACATATCCAAACTAACACCTATATCCAAACTAACACACATATCCAAACTAACCCCTATATCCAAACTAACACACATATCCAAACTAACACACGTATCCAAACTAACACATATATCTAAACTAACACACATATCCAAACTAACCCCTATATCCAACCTAACACACATATCCAAACTAACACATATATCTAAACTAACACATATATCCAAACTAACACACGTATCCAAACTAACACATATATCTAAACTAACACATATATCCAAACTAACACACATATCCACACTAACACACATATCCACACTAACACACATATCCAAATTAAAATACATATCCAAACTAACACCTATATCCAAACTAACACCTATATCCAAACTAACACCTATATCCAAACTAACACATATATCTAAACTAACACACATATCCAAACTAACACACATATCCAAACTAACACATGTATTCAAACTAACACACATATCCAAACTAACTCCTATATCCAAACTAACACACATATCCAAACTAACACACATATCCAAACTAACCCCTATATCCAAATTAACACACATATCCAAACTCACACATATATCTAAACTAACACACGTATCCAAACTAACACACATATCCATACTAACACACATATCCAAACTAAAATACATATCCAAACTAACACCTATATCCAAACTAACAGCTATATCCAAACTAACACATATATCTAAACTAACACACATATCCAAATTAACACACGCATCCAAACTAACACATATATCCAAACTAACACACATATCCAAACTAACACCTATATCCAAACTAACGCACATATCCAAACGAACACATATATCTAAACTAACACCTATATCCAAACTAACACACATATCCAAACTAACACATATATCCAAACTAACACACATATCCAAACTAACACACGTATCCAAACTAACACATATATCTAAACTAACACACATATCCAAACTAACACATATATCCAAACTAACACACATATCCAAACTAACACCTATATCCAAACTAACACACATATCCAAATGAACACATATATCTAAACTAACACCGATATCCAAACTAACACACATATCCAAACTAACACATATATCTAAACTAACACACATATCCAAACTAACACACGTATCCAAACTAACGCATATATCTAAACTAACACACATATCCAAACTAACCCCTATATCCAAACTAACACCTATATCCAAACTAACACACATATCCAAATTAACACACACATCCAAACTAACACATATATCCAATCTAACACACATATCCAAACTAACCCCTATATCCAAACTAACACCTATATCCAAACTAACACACATATCCAAATTAACACACACATCCAAACTAACACATATATCCAAACTAACACACATATCCAAACTAACACATATATTTAAACTAACACCTATATCCAAACTAACACACATATCCAAACTAACACATATATCTAAACTAACACACATATCCAAACTAACACACGTATCCAAACTAACACATATATCTAAACTAACACATATATCCAAACTAACACACATATCCACACTAACACACATATCCACACTAACACACATATCCAAACTAAAATACATATCCGAACTAACACCTATATCCAAACTAACACACATATCCAAACTAACACATATATCTAAACTAACACATATATCCAAACTAACACACGTATCCAAACTAACACATATATCTAAACTAACACACATATCCAAACTAACCCCTATATCCAATCTAACACCTATATCCAAACTAACACCTATATCCAAACTAACACACATATCCAAACTAACCCCTATATCCAAACTAACACACATATCCAAACTAACACACGTATCCAAACTAACACATATATCTAAACTAACACACATATCCAAACTAACCCCTATATCCAACCTAACACACATATCCAAACTAACACATATATCTAAACTAACACATATATCCAAACTAACACACGTATCCAAACTAACACATATATCTAAACTAACACATATATCCAAACTAACACACATATCCACACTAACACACATATCCACACTAACACACATATCCAAATTAAAATACATATCCAAACTAACACCTATATCCAAACTAACACCTATATCCAAACTAACACCTATATCCAAACTAACACATATATCTAAACTAACACACATATCCAAACTAACACACATATCCAAACTAACACATGTATTCAAACTAACACACATATCCAAACTAACTCCTATATCCAAACTAACACACATATCCAAACTAACACACATATCCAAACTAACCCCTATATCCAAATTAACACACATATCCAAACTCACACATATATCTAAACTAACACACGTATCCAAACTAACACACATATCCATACTAACACACATATCCAAACTAAAATACATATCCAAACTAACACCTATATCCAAACTAACAGCTATATCCAAACTAACACATATATCTAAACTAACACACATATCCAAATTAACACACGCATCCAAACTAACACATATATCCAAACTAACACACATATCCAAACTAACACCTATATCCAAACTAACACACATATCCAAACGAACACATATATCTAAACTAACACCTATATCCAAACTAACACACATATCCAAACTAACACATATATCCAAACTAACACACATATCCAAACTAACACACGTATCCAAACTAACACATATATCTAAACTAACACACATATCCAAACTAACACATATATCCAAACTAACACACATATCCAAACTAACACCTATATCCAAACTAACACACATATCCAAATGAACACATATATCTAAACTAACACCGATATCCAAACTAACACACATATCCAAACTAACACATATATCTAAACTAACACACATATCCAAACTAACACACGTATCCAAACTAACGCATATATCTAAACTAACACACATATCCAAACTAACCCCTATATCCAAACTAACACCTATATCCAAACTAACACACATATCCAAATTAACACACACATCCAAACTAACACATATATCCAATCTAACACACATATCCAAACTAACCCCTATATCCAAACTAACACCTATATCCAAACTAACACACATATCCAAATTAACACACACATCCAAACTAACACATATATCCAAACTAACACACATATCCAAACTAACACATATATTTAAACTAACACCTATATCCAAACTAACACACATATCCAAACTAACACATATATCTAAACTAACACACATATCCAAACTAACACACGTATCCAAACTAACACATATATCTAAACTAACACATATATCCAAACTAACACACATATCCACACTAACACACATATCCACACTAACACACATATCCAAACTAAAATACATATCCGAACTAACACCTATATCCAAACTAACACACATATCCAAACTAACACATATATCTAAACTAACACATATATCCAAACTAACACACGTATCCAAACTAACACATATATCTAAACTAACACACATATCCAAACTAACCCCTATATCCAATCTAACACCTATATCCAAACTAACACACATATCCAAACTAACACACGCATCCAAACTAACACATATATCCAATCTAACACACATATCCAAACTAACCCCTATATCCAAACTAAAACCTATATCCAAACTAACACACATATCCAAATTAACACACACATCCAAACTAACACATATATCCAAACTAACACACATATCCAAACTAACACCTATATCCAAACTAACACACATATCCAAACTAACACATATATTTAAACTAACACCTACATCCAAACTAACACACATATCCAAACTAACACATATATCTAAACTAACACACATATCCAAACTAACACACGTATCCAAACTAACACATATATCTAAACTAACACACATATCCAAACTAACACACGTATCCAAACTAACGCATATATCTAAACTAACACACATATCCAAACTAACACATATATCTAAACTAACACACATATCCAAACTAACACACGTATCCAAACTAACGCATATATCTAAACTAACACACATATCCAAACTAACCCCTATATCCAAACTAACACCTATATCCAAACTAACACACATATCCAAATTAACACACACATCCAAACTAACACATATATCCAAACTAACACACATATCCAAACTAACACCTATATCCAAACTAACACACATATCCAAACTAACACATATATTTAAACTAACACCTACATCCAAACTAACACACATATCCAAACTAACACATATATCTAAACTAACACACATATCCAAACTAACACACGTATCCAAACTAACACATATATCTAAACTAACACACATATCCAAACTAACCCCTATATCCAAACTAACACACATATCCAAACTAACACATCTATCTAAACTAACACACATATCCAAACTAACACACATATCCACACTAACACACATATCCAAACTAAAATACATATCCAAACTAACACCTATATCCAAACTAACACCTATATCCAAACTAACACATATATCTAAACTAACACACATATCCAAACTAACACACGCATCCAAACTAACACATATATCCAAACTAACACACATATCCAAACTAACACCTATATCCAAACAAACACACATATCCAAACGAACACATATATCTAAACTAACACCTATATCCAAACTAACACACATATCCAAACTGACACATATATCTAAACTAACACATATATCCAAACTAACACACATATCCACACTAACACACATATCCAAACTAACACACGTATCCAACCTAACACATATATCTAAACTAACACACATATCCAAACTAACCCCTATATCCAATCTAACACCTATATCCAAACTAACACACATATCCAAACTAACACACGCATCCAAACTAACACATATATCCAATCTAACACACATATCCAAACTAACCCCTATATCCAAACTAACACCTATATCCAAACTAACACACATATCCAAATTAACACACACATCCAAACTAACACATATATCCAAACTAACACACATATCCAAACTAACACCTATATCCAAACTAACACACATATCCAAACTAACCCCTATATCCAAACTAACACACATATCCAAACTAACACACGTATCCAAACTAACACATATATCTAAACTAACACACATATCCAAACTAACACATATATCTAAACTAACACACATATCCAAACTAACACACGTATCCAAACTAACACATATATCTAAACTAACACATATATCCAAACTAACACACATATCCAAACTAACACATATATTTAAACTAACACCTATATCCAAACTAACACACATATCCAAACTAACACATATATCTAAACTAACACACATATCCAAACTAACACACGTATCCAAACTAACACATATATCTAAACTAACACACATATCCAAACTAACCCCTATATCCAAACTAACACACATATCCAAACTAACACATATATCCAAACTAACACACATATCCAAACTAACACCTATATCCAAACTAACACACATATCCAAACGAACACATATATCTAAACTAACCCCTATATCCAATCTAACACCTATATCCAAACTAACACACATATCCAAACTAACACACGCATCGAAACTAACACATATATCCAATCTAACACACATATCCAAACTAACCCCTATATCCAAACTAACACCTATATCCAAACTAACACACATATCCAAATTAACACACACATCCAAACTAACACATATATCCAAACTAACACACATATCCAAACTAACACATATATTTAAACTAACACCTATATCCAAACTAACACCTATATCCAAACTAACACCTATATCCAAACTAACACATATATCTAAACTAACACACATATCCAAACTAACACACATATCCAAACTAACACATGTATTCAAACTAACACACATATCCAAACTAACTCCTATATCCAAACTAACACACATATCCAAACTAACACACATATCCAAACTAACCCCTATATCCAAATTAACACACATATCCAAACTCACACATATATCTAAACTAACACACATATCCAAACTAACACACGTATCCAAACTAACACATATATCTAAACTAACACATATATCCAAACTAACACACATATCCACACTAACACACATATCCACACTAACACACATATCCAAACTAAAATACATATCCGAACTAACACCTATATCCAAACTAACACACATATCCAAACTAACACATATATCTAAACTAACACATATATCCAAACTAATACACGTATCCAAACTAACACATATATCTAAACTAACACACATATCCAAACTAACCCCTATATCCAATCTAACACCTATATCCAAACTAACACACATATCCAAACTAACACACGCATCCAAACTAACACATATATCCAATCTAACACACATATCCAAACTAACCCCTATATCCAAACTAAAACCTATATCCAAACTAACACACATATCCAAATTAACACACACATCCAAACTAACACATATATCCAAACTAACACACATATCCAAACTAACACCTATATCCAAACTAACACACATATCCAAACTAACACATATATTTAAACTAACACCTACATCCAAACTAACACACATATCCAAACTAACACATATATCTAAACTAACACACATATCCAAACTAACACACGTATCCAAACTAACACATATATCTAAACTAACACACATATCCAAACTAACCCCTATATCCAACCTAACACACATATCCAAACTAACACATATATCTAAACTAACACATATATCCAAACTAACACACGTATCCAAACTAACACATATATCTAAACTAACACATATATCCAAACTAACACACATATCCACACTAACACACATATCCACACTAACACACATATCCAAATTAAAATACATATCCAAACTAACACCTATATCCAAACTAACACCTATATCCAAACTAACACCTATATCCAAACTAACACATATATCTAAACTAACACACATATCCAAACTAACACACATATCCAAACTAACACATGTATTCAAACTAACACACATATCCAAACTAACTCCTATATCCAAACTAACACACATATCCAAACTAACACACATATCCAAACTAACCCCTATATCCAAATTAACACACATATCCAAACTCACACATATATCTAAACTAACACACGTATCCAAACTAACACACATATCCATACTAACACACATATCCAAACTAAAATACATATCCAAACTAACACCTATATCCAAACTAACAGCTATATCCAAACTAACACATATATCTAAACTAACACACATATCCAAATTAACACACGCATCCAAACTAACACATATATCCAAACTAACACACATATCCAAACTAACACCTATATCCAAACTAACACACATATCCAAACGAACACATATATCTAAACTAACACCTATATCCAAACTAACACACATATCCAAACTAACACATATATCCAAACTAACACACATATCCAAACTAACACACGTATCCAAACTAACACATATATCTAAACTAACACACATATCCAAACTAACACATATATCCAAACTAACACACATATCCAAACTAACACCTATATCCAAACTAACACACATATCCAAATGAACACATATATCTAAACTAACACCGATATCCAAACTAACACACATATCCAAACTAACACATATATCTAAACTAACACACATATCCAAACTAACACACGTATCCAAACTAACGCATATATCTAAACTAACACACATATCCAAACTAACCCCTATATCCAAACTAACACCTATATCCAAACTAACACACATATCCAAATTAACACACACATCCAAACTAACACATATATCCAATCTAACACACATATCCAAACTAACCCCTATATCCAAACTAACACCTATATCCAAACTAACACACATATCCAAACTAACACACATATCCAAATGAACACATATATCTAAACTAACACCGATATCCAAACTAACACACATATCCAAACTAACACACGTATCCAAACTAACGCATATATCTAAACTAACACACATATCCAAACTAACCCCTATATCCAAACTAACACCTATATCCAAACTAACACACATATCCAAATTAACACACACATCCAAACTAACACATATATCCAAACTAACACACATATCCAAACTAACACCTATATCCAAACTAACACACATATCCAAACTAACACATATATTTAAACTAACACCTATATCCAAACTAACACACATATCCAAACTAACACATATATCTAAACTAAAACACATATCCAAACTAAAACACATATCCAAACTAACACACGCATCCAAACTAACACACATATCCAAACTAACCCCTATATCCAAACTAACACACATATCCAAACTAACACATATATCCAAACTAACACACATATCCAAACTAACACCTATATCCAAACTAACACACATATCCAAACGAACACATATATCTAAACTAACCCCTATATCCAATCTAACACCTATATCCAAACTAACACACATATCCAAACTAACACACGCATCGAAACTAACACATATATCCAATCTAACACACATATCCAAACTAACCCCTATATCCAAACTAACACCTATATCCAAACTAACACACATATCCAAATTAACACACACATCCAAACTAACACATATATCCAAACTAACACACATATCCAAACTAACACATATATTTAAACTAACACCCATATCCAAACTAACACACATATCCAAACTAACACATATATCTAAACTAACACACATATCCAAACTAACACACGTATACAAACTAACACATATATCTAAACTAACACATATATCCAAACTAACACACATATCCACACTAACACACATATCCACACTAACACACATATCCAAACTAAAATACATATCCGAACTAACACCTATATCCAAACTAACACACATATCCAAACTAACACATATATCTAAACTAACACATATATCCAAACTAACACACGTATCCAAACTAACACATATATCTAAACTAACACACATATCCAAACTAACCCCTATATCCAATCTAACACCTATATCCAAACTAACACACATATCCAAACTAACACACGCATCCAAACTAACACATATATCCAATCTAACACACATATCCAAACTAACCCCTATATCCAAACTAAAACCTATATCCAAACTAACACACATATCCAAATTAACACACACATCCAAACTAACACATATATCCAAACTAACACACATATCCAAACTAACACCTATATCCAAACTAACACACATATCCAAACTAACACATATATTTAAACTAACACCTACATCCAAACTAACACACATATCCAAACTAACACATATATCTAAACTAACACACATATCCAAACTAACACACGTATCCAAACTAACACATATATCTAAACTAACACACATATCCAAACTAACCCCTATATCCAAACTAACACACATATCCAAACTAACACATCTATCTAAACTAACACACATATCCAAACTAACACACATATCCACACTAACTCACATATCCAAACTAAAATACATATCCAAACTAACACCTATATCCAAACTAACACCTATATCCAAACTAACACATATATCTAAACTAACACACATATCCAAACTAACACACGCATCCAAACTAACACATATATCCAAACTAACACACATATCCAAACTAACACCTATATCCAAACAAACACACATATCCAAACGAACACATATATCTAAACTAACACCTATATCCAAACTAACACACATATCCAAACTGACACATATATCTAAACTAACACATATATCCAAACTAACACACATATCCACACTAACACACATATCCAAACTAACACACGTATCCAAACTAACACATATATCTAAACTAACACACATATCCAAACTAACCCCTATATCCAATCTAACACCTATATCCAAACTAACACACATATCCAAACTAACACACGCATCCAAACTAACACATATATCCAATCTAACACACATATCCAAACTAACCCCTATATCCAAACTAACACCTATATCCAAACTAACACACATATCCAAATTAACACACACATCCAAACTAACACATATATCCAAACTAACACACATATCCAAACTAACACCTATATCCAAACTAACACACATATCCAAACTAACCCCTATATCCAAACTAACACACATATCCAAACTAACACACGTATCCAAACTAACACATATATCTAAACTAACACACATATCCAAACTAACACATATATCTAAACTAACACACATATCCAAACTAACACACGTATCCAAACTAACACATATATCTAAACTAACACATATATCCAAACTAACACACATATCCAAACTAACACATATATTTAAACTAACACCTATATCCAAACTAACACACATATCCAAACTAACACATATATCTAAACTAACACACATATCCAAACTAACACACGTATCCAAACTAACACATATATCTAAACTAACACACATATCCAAACTAACCCCTATATCCAAACTAACACACATATCCAAACTAACACATATATCCAAACTAACACACATATCCAAACTAACACCTATATCCAAACTAACACACATATCCAAACGAACACATATATCTAAACTAACCCCTATATCCAATCTAACACCTATATCCAAACTAACACACATATCCAAACTAACACACGCATCGAAACTAACACATATATCCAATCTAACACACATATCCAAACTAACCCCTATATCCAAACTAACACCTATATCCAAACTAACACACATATCCAAATTAACACACACATCCAAACTAACACATATATCCAAACTAACACACATATCCAAACTAACACATATATTTAAACTAACACCTATATCCAAACTAACACACATATCCAAACTAACACATATATCTAAACTAACACACATATCCAAACTAACACACGTATCCAAACTAACACATATATCTAAACTAACACATATATCCAAACTAACACACATATCCACACTAACACACATATCCACACTAACACACATATCCAAACTAAAATACATATCCGAACTAACACCTATATCCAAACTAACACACATATCCAAACTAACACATATATCTAAACTAACACATATATCCAAACTAACACACGTATCCAAACTAACACATATATCTAAACTAACACACATATCCAAACTAACCCCTATATCCAATCTAACACCTATATCCAAACTAACACACATATCCAAACTAACACACGCATCCAAACTAACACATATATCCAATCTAACACACATATCCAAACTAACCCCTATATCCAAACTAAAACCTATATCCAAACTAACACACATATCCAAATTAACACACATATCCAAATTAACACACACATCCAAACTAACACATATATCCAAACTAACACACATATCCAAACTAACACCTATATCCAAACTAACACACATATCCAAACTAACCCCTATATCCAAACTAACACACATATCCAAACTAACACACGTATCCAAACTAACACATATATCTAAACTAACACACATATCCAAACTAACCCCTATATCCAACCTAACACACATATCCAAACTAACACATATATCTAAACTAACACATATATCCAAACTAACACACGTATCCAAACTAACACATATATCTAAACTAACACATATATCCAAACTAACACACATATCCACACTAACACACATATCCACACTAACACACATATCCAAATTAAAATACATATCCAAACTAACACCTATATCCAAACTAACACCTATATCCAAACTAACACCTATATCCAAACTAACACATATATCTAAACTAACACACATATCCAAACTAACACACATATCCAAACTAACACATGTATTCAAACTAACACACATATCCAAACTAACTCCTATATCCAAACTAACACACATATCCAAACTAACACACATATCCAAACTAACCCCTATATCCAAATTAACACACATATCCAAACTCACACATATATCTAAACTAACACACGTATCCAAACTAACACACATATCCATACTAACACACATATCCAAACTAAAATACATATCCAAACTAACACCTATATCCAAACTAACAGCTATATCCAAACTAACACATATATCTAAACTAACACACATATCCAAATTAACACACGCATCCAAACTAACACATATATCCAAACTAACACACATATCCAAACTAACACCTATATCCAAACTAACACACATATCCAAACGAACACATATATCTAAACTAACACCTATATCCAAACTAACACACATATCCAAACTAACACATATATCCAAACTAACACACATATCCAAACTAACACACGTATCCAAACTAACACATATATCTAAACTAACACACATATCCAAACTAACACATATATCCAAACTAACACACATATCCAAACTAACACCTATATCCAAACTAACACACATATCCAAATGAACACATATATCTAAACTAACACCGATATCCAAACTAACACACATATCCAAACTAACACATATATCTAAACTAACACACATATCCAAACTAACACACGTATCCAAACTAACGCATATATCTAAACTAACACACATATCCAAACTAACCCCTATATCCAAACTAACACCTATATCCAAACTAACACACATATCCAAATTAACACACACATCCAAACTAACACATATATCCAATCTAACACACATATCCAAACTAACCCCTATATCCAAACTAACACCTATATCCAAACTAACACACATATCCAAATTAACACACACATCCAAACTAACACATATATCCAAACTAACACACATATCCAAACTAACACATATATTTAAACTAACACCTATATCCAAACTAACACACATATCCAAACTAACACATATATCTAAACTAACACACATATCCAAACTAACACACGTATCCAAACTAACACATATATCTAAACTAACACATATATCCAAACTAACACACATATCCACACTAACACACATATCCACACTAACACACATATCCAAACTAAAATACATATCCGAACTAACACCTATATCCAAACTAACACACATATCCAAACTAACACATATATCTAAACTAACACATATATCCAAACTAACACACGTATCCAAACTAACACATATATCTAAACTAACACACATATCCAAACTAACCCCTATATCCAATCTAACACCTATATCCAAACTAACACACATATCCAAACTAACACACGCATCCAAACTAACACATATATCCAATCTAACACACATATCCAAACTAACCCCTATATCCAAACTAAAACCTATATCCAAACTAACACACATATCCAAATTAACACACACATCCAAACTAACACATATATCCAAACTAACACACATATCCAAACTAACACCTATATCCAAACTAACACACATATCCAAACTAACACATATATTTAAACTAACACCTACATCCAAACTAACACACATATCCAAACTAACACATATATCTAAACTAACACACATATCCAAACTAACACACGTATCCAAACTAACACATATATCTAAACTAACACACATATCCAAACTAACACACGTATCCAAACTAACGCATATATCTAAACTAACACACATATCCAAACTAACACATATATCTAAACTAACACACATATCCAAACTAACACACGTATCCAAACTAACGCATATATCTAAACTAACACACATATCCAAACTAACCCCTATATCCAAACTAACACCTATATCCAAACTAACACACATATCCAAATTAACACACACATCCAAACTAACACATATATCCAAACTAACACACATATCCAAACTAACACCTATATCCAAACTAACACACATATCCAAACTAACACATATATTTAAACTAACACCTACATCCAAACTAACACACATATCCAAACTAACACATATATCTAAACTAACACACATATTCAAACTAACACACGTATCCAAACTAACACATATATCTAAACTAACACACATATCCAAACTAACCCCTATATCCAAACTAACACACATATCCAAACTAACACATCTATCTAAACTAACACACATATCCAAACTAACACACATATCCACACTAACACACATATCCAAACTAAAATACATATCCAAACTAACACCTATATCCAAACTAACACCTATATCCAAACTAACACATATATCTAAACTAACACACATATCCAAACTAACACACGCATCCAAACTAACACATATATCCAAACTAACACACATATCCAAACTAACACCTATATCCAAACAAACACACATATCCAAACGAACACATATATCTAAACTAACACCTATATCCAAACTAACACACATATCCAAACTGACACATATATCTAAACTAACACATATATCCAAACTAACACACATATCCACACTAACACACATATCCAAACTAACACACGTATCCAAACTAACACATATATCTAAACTAACACACATATCCAAACTAACCCCTATATCCAATCTAACACCTATATCCAAACTAACACACATATCCAAACTAACACACGCATCCAAACTAACACATATATCCAATCTAACACACATATCCAAACTAACCCCTATATCCAAACTAACACCTATATCCAAACTAACACACATATCCAAATTAACACACACATCCAAACTAACACATATATCCAAACTAACACACATATCCAAACTAACACCTATATCCAAACTAACACACATATCCAAACTAACCCCTATATCCAAACTAACACACATATCCAAACTAACACACGTATCCAAACTAACACATATATCTAAACTAACACACATATCCAAACTAACACATATATCTAAACTAACACACATATCCAAACTAACACACGTATCCAAACTAACACATATATCTAAACTAACACATATATCCAAACTAACACACATATCCAAACTAACACATATATTTAAACTAACACCTATATCCAAACTAACACACATATCCAAACTAACACATATATCTAAACTAACACACATATCCAAACTAACACACGTATCCAAACTAACACATATATCTAAACTAACACACATATCCAAACTAACCCCTATATCCAAACTAAAACCTATATCCAAACTAACACACATATCCAAATTAACACACATATCCAAATTAACACACACATCCAAACTAACACATATATCCAAACTAACACACATATCCAAACTAACACCTATATCCAAACTAACACACATATCCAAACTAACCCCTATATCCAAACTAACACACATATCCAAACTAACACACGTATCCAAACTAACACATATATCTAAACTAACACACATATCCAAACTAACCCCTATATCCAACCTAACACACATATCCAAACTAACACATATATCTAAACTAACACATATATCCAAACTAACACACGTATCCAAACTAACACATATATCTAAACTAACACATATATCCAAACTAACACACATATCCACACTAACACACATATCCACACTAACACACATATCCAAATTAAAATACATATCCAAACTAACACCTATATCCAAACTAACACCTATATCCAAACTAACACCTATATCCAAACTAACACATATATCTAAACTAACACACATATCCAAACTAACACACATATCCAAACTAACACATGTATTCAAACTAACACACATATCCAAACTAACTCCTATATCCAAACTAACACACATATCCAAACTAACACACATATCCAAACTAACCCCTATATCCAAATTAACACACATATCCAAACTCACACATATATCTAAACTAACACACGTATCCAAACTAACACACATATCCATACTAACACACATATCCAAACTAAAATACATATCCAAACTAACACCTATATCCAAACTAACAGCTATATCCAAACTAACACATATATCTAAACTAACACACATATCCAAATTAACACACGCATCCAAACTAACACATATATCCAAACTAACACACATATCCAAACTAACACCTATATCCAAACTAACACACATATCCAAACGAACACATATATCTAAACTAACACCTATATCCAAACTAACACACATATCCAAACTAACACATATATCCAAACTAACACACATATCCAAACTAACACACGTATCCAAACTAACACATATATCTAAACTAACACACATATCCAAACTAACACATATATCCAAACTAACACACATATCCAAACTAACACCTATATCCAAACTAACACACATATCCAAATGAACACATATATCTAAACTAACACCGATATCCAAACTAACACACATATCCAAACTAACACATATATCTAAACTAACACACATATCCAAACTAACACACGTATCCAAACTAACGCATATATCTAAACTAACACACATATCCAAACTAACCCCTATATCCAAACTAACACCTATATCCAAACTAACACACATATCCAAATTAACACACACATCCAAACTAACACATATATCCAATCTAACACACATATCCAAACTAACCCCTATATCCAAACTAACACCTATATCCAAACTAACACACATATCCAAATTAACACACACATCCAAACTAACACATATATCCAAACTAACACACATATCCAAACTAACACATATATTTAAACTAACACCTATATCCAAACTAACACACATATCCAAACTAACACATATATCTAAACTAACACACATATCCAAACTAACACACGTATCCAAACTAACACATATATCTAAACTAACACATATATCCAAACTAACACACATATCCACACTAACACACATATCCACACTAACACACATATCCAAACTAAAATACATATCCGAACTAACACCTATATCCAAACTAACACACATATCCAAACTAACACATATATCTAAACTAACACATATATCCAAACTAACACACGTATCCAAACTAACACATATATCTAAACTAACACACATATCCAAACTAACCCCTATATCCAATCTAACACCTATATCCAAACTAACACACATATCCAAACTAACACACGCATCCAAACTAACACATATATCCAATCTAACACACATATCCAAACTAACCCCTATATCCAAACTAAAACCTATATCCAAACTAACACACATATCCAAATTAACACACACATCCAAACTAACACATATATCCAAACTAACACACATATCCAAACTAACACCTATATCCAAACTAACACACATATCCAAACTAACACATATATTTAAACTAACACCTACATCCAAACTAACACACATATCCAAACTAACACATATATCTAAACTAACACACATATCCAAACTAACACACGTATCCAAACTAACACATATATCTAAACTAACACACATATCCAAACTAACACACGTATCCAAACTAACGCATATATCTAAACTAACACACATATCCAAACTAACACATATATCTAAACTAACACACATATCCAAACTAACACACGTATCCAAACTAACGCATATATCTAAACTAACACACATATCCAAACTAACCCCTATATCCAAACTAACACCTATATCCAAACTAACACACATATCCAAATTAACACACACATCCAAACTAACACATATATCCAAACTAACACACATATCCAAACTAACACCTATATCCAAACTAACACACATATCCAAACTAACACATATATTTAAACTAACACCTACATCCAAACTAACACACATATCCAAACTAACACATATATCTAAACTAACACACATATCCAAACTAACACACGTATCCAAACTAACACATATATCTAAACTAACACACATATCCAAACTAACCCCTATATCCAAACTAACACACATATCCAAACTAACACATCTATCTAAACTAACACACATATCCAAACTAACACACATATCCACACTAACACACATATCCAAACTAAAATACATATCCAAACTAACACCTATATCCAAACTAACACCTATATCCAAACTAACACATATATCTAAACTAACACACATATCCAAACTAACACACGCATCCAAACTAACACATATATCCAAACTAACACACATATCCAAACTAACACCTATATCCAAACAAACACACATATCCAAACGAACACATATATCTAAACTAACACCTATATCCAAACTAACACACATATCCAAACTGACACATATATCTAAACTAACACATATATCCAAACTAACACACATATCCACACTAACACACATATCCAAACTAACACACGTATCCAAACTAACACATATATCTAAACTAACACACATATCCAAACTAACCCCTATATCCAATCTAACACCTATATCCAAACTAACACACATATCCAAACTAACACACGCATCCAAACTAACACATATATCCAATCTAACACACATATCCAAACTAACCCCTATATCCAAACTAACACCTATATCCAAACTAACACACATATCCAAATTAACACACACATCCAAACTAACACATATATCCAAACTAACACACATATCCAAACTAACACCTATATCCAAACTAACACACATATCCAAACTAACCCCTATATCCAAACTAACACACATATCCAAACTAACACACGTATCCAAACTAACACATATATCTAAACTAACACACATATCCAAACTAACACATATATCTAAACTAACACACATATCCAAACTAACACACGTATCCAAACTAACACATATATCTAAACTAACACATATATCCAAACTAACACACATATCCAAACTAACACATATATTTAAACTAACACCTATATCCAAACTAACACACATATCCAAACTAACACATATATCTAAACTAACACACATATCCAAACTAACACACGTATCCAAACTAACACATATATCTAAACTAACACACATATCCAAACTAACCCCTATATCCAAACTAACACACATATCCAAACTAACACATATATCCAAACTAACACACATATCCAAACTAACACCTATATCCAAACTAACACACATATCCAAACGAACACATATATCTAAACTAACCCCTATATCCAATCTAACACCTATATCCAAACTAACACACATATCCAAACTAACACACGCATCGAAACTAACACATATATCCAATCTAACACACATATCCAAACTAACCCCTATATCCAAACTAACACCTATATCCAAACTAACACACATATCCAAATTAACACACACATCCAAACTAACACATATATCCAAACTAACACACATATCCAAACTAACACATATATTTAAACTAACACCTATATCCAAACTAACACACATATCCAAACTAACACATATATCTAAACTAACACACATATCCAAACTAACACACGTATCCAAACTAACACATATATCTAAACTAACACATATATCCAAACTAACACACATATCCACACTAACTCACATATCCACACTAACACACATATCCAAACTAAAATACATATCCGAACTAACACCTATATCCAAACTAACACACATATCCAAACTAACACATATATCTAAACTAACACATATATCCAAACTAACACACGTATCCAAACTAACACATATATCTAAACTAACACACATATCCAAACTAACCCCTATATCCAATCTAACACCTATATCCAAACTAACACACATATCCAAACTAACACACGCATCCAAACTAACACATATATCCAATCTAACACACATATCCAAACTAACCCCTATATCCAAACTAAAACCTATATCCAAACTAACACACATATCCAAATTAACACACACATCCAAACTAACACATATATCCAAACTAACACACATATCCAAACTAACACCTATATCCAAACTAACACACATATCCAAACTAACACATATATTTAAACTAACACCTACATCCAAACTAACACACATATCCAAACTAACACATATATCTAAACTAACACACATATCCAAACTAACACACGTATCCAAACTAACACATATATCTAAACTAACACACATATCCAAACTAACACACGTATCCAAACTAACACATATATCTAAACTAACACACATATCCAAACTAACCCCTATATCCAAACTAACACACATATCCAAACTAACACATATATCCAAACTAACACACATATCCAAACTAACACCTATATCCAAACTAACACACATATCCAAACGAACACATATATCTAAACTAACCCCTATATCCAATCTAACACCTATATCCAAACTAACACACATATCCAAACTAACACACGCATCGAAACTAACACATATATCCAATCTAACACACATATCCAAACTAACCCCTATATCCAAACTAACACCTATATCCAAACTAACACACATATCCAAATTAACACACACATCCAAACTAACACATATATCCAAACTAACACACATATCCAAACTAACACATATATTTAAACTAACACCTATATCCAAACTAACACACATATCCAAACTAACACATATATCTAAACTAACACACATATCCAAACTAACACACGTATCCAAACTAACACATATATCTAAACTAACACATATATCCAAACTAACACACATATCCACACTAACACACATATCCACACTAACACACATATCCAAACTAAAATACATATCCGAACTAACACCTATATCCAAACTAACACACATATCCAAACTAACACATATATCTAAACTAACACATATATCCAAACTAACACACGTATCCAAACTAACACATATATCTAAACTAACACACATATCCAAACTAACCCCTATATCCAATCTAACACCTATATCCAAACTAACACACATATCCAAACTAACACACGCATCCAAACTAACACATATATCCAATCTAACACACATATCCAAACTAACCCCTATATCCAAACTAAAACCTATATCCAAACTAACACACATATCCAAATTAACACACATATCCAAATTAACACACACATCCAAACTAACACATATATCCAAACTAACACACATATCCAAACTAACACCTATATCCAAACTAACACACATATCCAAACTAACCCCTATATCCAAACTAACACACATATCCAAACTAACACACGTATCCAAACTAACACATATATCTAAACTAACACACATATCCAAACTAACCCCTATATCCAACCTAACACACATATCCAAACTAACACATATATCTAAACTAACACATATATCCAAACTAACACACGTATCCAAACTAACACATATATCTAAACTAACACATATATCCAAACTAACACACATATCCACACTAACACACATATCCACACTAACACACATATCCAAATTAAAATACATATCCAAACTAACACCTATATCCAAACTAACACCTATATCCAAACTAACACCTATATCCAAACTAACACATATATCTAAACTAACACACATATCCAAACTAACACACATATCCAAACTAACACATGTATTCAAACTAACACACATATCCAAACTAACTCCTATATCCAAACTAACACACATATCCAAACTAACACACATATCCAAACTAACCCCTATATCCAAATTAACACACATATCCAAACTCACACATATATCTAAACTAACACACGTATCCAAACTAACACACATATCCATACTAACACACATATCCAAACTAAAATACATATCCAAACTAACACCTATATCCAAACTAACAGCTATATCCAAACTAACACATATATCTAAACTAACACACATATCCAAATTAACACACGCATCCAAACTAACACATATATCCAAACTAACACACATATCCAAACTAACACCTATATCCAAACTAACACACATATCCAAACGAACACATATATCTAAACTAACACCTATATCCAAACTAACACACATATCCAAACTAACACATATATCCAAACTAACACACATATCCAAACTAACACACGTATCCAAACTAACACATATATCTAAACTAACACACATATCCAAACTAACACATATATCCAAACTAACACACATATCCAAACTAACACCTATATCCAAACTAACACACATATCCAAATGAACACATATATCTAAACTAACACCGATATCCAAACTAACACACATATCCAAACTAACACATATATCTAAACTAACACACATATCCAAACTAACACACGTATCCAAACTAACGCATATATCTAAACTAACACACATATCCAAACTAACCCCTATATCCAAACTAACACCTATATCCAAACTAACACACATATCCAAATTAACACACACATCCAAACTAACACATATATCCAATCTAACACACATATCCAAACTAACCCCTATATCCAAACTAACACCTATATCCAAACTAACACACATATCCAAATTAACACACACATCCAAACTAACACATATATCCAAACTAACACACATATCCAAACTAACACATATATTTAAACTAACACCTATATCCAAACTAACACACATATCCAAACTAACACATATATCTAAACTAACACACATATCCAAACTAACACACGTATCCAAACTAACACATATATCTAAACTAACACATATATCCAAACTAACACACATATCCACACTAACACACATATCCACACTAACACACATATCCAAACTAAAATACATATCCGAACTAACACCTATATCCAAACTAACACACATATCCAAACTAACACATATATCTAAACTAACACATATATCCAAACTAACACACGTATCCAAACTAACACATATATCTAAACTAACACACATATCCAAACTAACCCCTATATCCAATCTAACACCTATATCCAAACTAACACACATATCCAAACTAACACACGCATCCAAACTAACACATATATCCAATCTAACACACATATCCAAACTAACCCCTATATCCAAACTAAAACCTATATCCAAACTAACACACATATCCAAATTAACACACACATCCAAACTAACACATATATCCAAACTAACACACATATCCAAACTAACACCTATATCCAAACTAACACACATATCCAAACTAACACATATATTTAAACTAACACCTACATCCAAACTAACACACATATCCAAACTAACACATATATCTAAACTAACACACATATCCAAACTAACACACGTATCCAAACTAACACATATATCTAAACTAACACACATATCCAAACTAACACACGTATCCAAACTAACGCATATATCTAAACTAACACACATATCCAAACTAACACATATATCTAAACTAACACACATATCCAAACTAACACACGTATCCAAACTAACGCATATATCTAAACTAACACACATATCCAAACTAACCCCTATATCCAAACTAACACCTATATCCAAACTAACACACATATCCAAATTAACACACACATCCAAACTAACACATATATCCAAACTAACACACATATCCAAACTAACACCTATATCCAAACTAACACACATATCCAAACTAACACATATATTTAAACTAACACCTACATCCAAACTAACACACATATCCAAACTAACACATATATCTAAACTAACACACATATCCAAACTAACACACGTATCCAAACTAACACATATATCTAAACTAACACACATATCCAAACTAACCCCTATATCCAAACTAACACACATATCCAAACTAACACATCTATCTAAACTAACACACATATCCAAACTAACACACATATCCACACTAACACACATATCCAAACTAAAATACATATCCAAACTAACACCTATATCCAAACTAACACCTATATCCAAACTAACACATATATCTAAACTAACACACATATCCAAACTAACACACGCATCCAAACTAACACATATATCCAAACTAACACACATATCCAAACTAACACCTATATCCAAACAAACACACATATCCAAACGAACACATATATCTAAACTAACACCTATATCCAAACTAACACACATATCCAAACTGACACATATATCTAAACTAACACATATATCCAAACTAACACACATATCCACACTAACACACATATCCAAACTAACACACGTATCCAAACTAACACATATATCTAAACTAACACACATATCCAAACTAACCCCTATATCCAATCTAACACCTATATCCAAACTAACACACATATCCAAACTAACACACGCATCCAAACTAACACATATATCCAATCTAACACACATATCCAAACTAACCCCTATATCCAAACTAACACCTATATCCAAACTAACACACATATCCAAATTAACACACACATCCAAACTAACACATATATCCAAACTAACACACATATCCAAACTAACACCTATATCCAAACTAACACACATATCCAAACTAACCCCTATATCCAAACTAACACACATATCCAAACTAACACACGTATCCAAACTAACACATATATCTAAACTAACACACATATCCAAACTAACACATATATCTAAACTAACACACATATCCAAACTAACACACGTATCCAAACTAACACATATATCTAAACTAACACATATATCCAAACTAACACACATATCCAAACTAACACATATATTTAAACTAACACCTATATCCAAACTAACACACATATCCAAACTAACACATATATCTAAACTAACACACATATCCAAACTAACACACGTATCCAAACTAACACATATATCTAAACTAACACACATATCCAAACTAACCCCTATATCCAAACTAACACACATATCCAAACTAACACATATATCCAAACTAACACACATATCCAAACTAACACCTATATCCAAACTAACACACATATCCAAACGAACACATATATCTAAACTAACCCCTATATCCAATCTAACACCTATATCCAAACTAACACACATATCCAAACTAACACACGCATCGAAACTAACACATATATCCAATCTAACACACATATCCAAACTAACCCCTATATCCAAACTAACACCTATATCCAAACTAACACACATATCCAAATTAACACACACATCCAAACTAACACATATATCCAAACTAACACACATATCCAAACTAACACATATATTTAAACTAACACCTATATCCAAACTAACACACATATCCAAACTAACACATATATCTAAACTAACACACATATCCAAACTAACACACGTATCCAAACTAACACATATATCTAAACTAACACATATATCCAAACTAACACACATATCCACACTAACTCACATATCCACACTAACACACATATCCAAACTAAAATACATATCCGAACTAACACCTATATCCAAACTAACACACATATCCAAACTAACACATATATCTAAACTAACACATATATCCAAACTAACACACGTATCCAAACTAACACATATATCTAAACTAACACACATATCCAAACTAACCCCTATATCCAATCTAACACCTATATCCAAACTAACACACATATCCAAACTAACACACGCATCCAAACTAACACATATATCCAATCTAACACACATATCCAAACTAACCCCTATATCCAAACTAAAACCTATATCCAAACTAACACACATATCCAAATTAACACACACATCCAAACTAACACATATATCCAAACTAACACACATATCCAAACTAACACCTATATCCAAACTAACACACATATCCAAACTAACACATATATTTAAACTAACACCTACATCCAAACTAACACACATATCCAAACTAACACATATATCTAAACTAACACACATATCCAAACTAACACACGTATCCAAACTAACACATATATCTAAACTAACACACATATCCAAACTAACCCCTATATCCAAACTAACACACATATCCAAACTAACACATCTATCTAAACTAACACACATATCCAAACTAACACACATATCCACACTAACACACATATCCAAACTAAAATACATATCCAAACTAACACCTATATCCAAACTAACACCTATATCCAAACTAACACATATATCTAAACTAACACACATATCCAAACTAACACACGCATCCAAACTAACACATATATCCAAACTAACACACATATCCAAACTAACACCTATATCCAAACAAACACACATATCCAAACGAACACATATATCTAAACTAACACCTATATCCAAACTAACACACATATCCAAACTGACACATATATCTAAACTAACACATATATCCAAACTAACACACATATCCACACTAACACACATATCCAAACTAACACACGTATCCAAACTAACACATATATCTAAACTAACACACATATCCAAACTAACCCCTATATCCAATCTAACACCTATATCCAAACTAACACACATATCCAAACTAACACACGCATCCAAACTAACACATATATCCAATCTAACACACATATCCAAACTAACCCCTATATCCAAACTAACACCTATATCCAAACTAACACACATATCCAAATTAACACACACATCCAAACTAACACATATATCCAAACTAACACACATATCCAAACTAACACCTATATCCAAACTAACACACATATCCAAACTAACCCCTATATCCAAACTAACACACATATCCAAACTAACACACGTATCCAAACTAACACATATATCTAAACTAACACACATATCCAAACTAACACATATATCTAAACTAACACACATATCCAAACTAACACACGTATCCAAACTAACACATATATCTAAACTAACACATATATCCAAACTAACACACATATCCAAACTAACACATATATTTAAACTAACACCTATATCCAAACTAACACACATATCCAAACTAACACATATATCTAAACTAACACACATATCCAAACTAACACACGTATCCAAACTAACACATATATCTAAACTAACACACATATCCAAACTAACCCCTATATCCAAACTAACACACATATCCAAACTAACACATATATCCAAACTAACACACATATCCAAACTAACACCTATATCCAAACTAACACACATATCCAAACGAACACATATATCTAAACTAACCCCTATATCCAATCTAACACCTATATCCAAACTAACACACATATCCAAACTAACACACGCATCGAAACTAACACATATATCCAATCTAACACACATATCCAAACTAACCCCTATATCCAAACTAACACCTATATCCAAACTAACACACATATCCAAATTAACACACACATCCAAACTAACACATATATCCAAACTAACACACATATCCAAACTAACACATATATTTAAACTAACACCTATATCCAAACTAACACACATATCCAAACTAACACATATATCTAAACTAACACACATATCCAAACTAACACACGTATCCAAACTAACACATATATCTAAACTAACACATATATCCAAACTAACACACATATCCACACTAACACACATATCCACACTAACACACATATCCAAACTAAAATACATATCCGAACTAACACCTATATCCAAACTAACACACATATCCAAACTAACACATATATCTAAACTAACACATATATCCAAACTAACACACGTATCCAAACTAACACATATATCTAAACTAACACACATATCCAAACTAACCCCTATATCCAATCTAACACCTATATCCAAACTAACACACATATCCAAACTAACACACGCATCCAAACTAACACATATATCCAATCTAACACACATATCCAAACTAACCCCTATATCCAAACTAAAACCTATATCCAAACTAACACACATATCCAAATTAACACACACATCCAAACTAACACATATATCCAAACTAACACACATATCCAAACTAACACCTATATCCAAACTAACACACATATCCAAACTAACACATATATTTAAACTAACACCTACATCCAAACTAACACACATATCCAAACTAACACATATATCTAAACTAACACACATATCCAAACTAACACACGTATCCAAACTAACACATATATCTAAACTAACACACATATCCAAACTAACCCCTATATCCAACCTAACACACATATCCAAACTAACACATATATCTAAACTAACACATATATCCAAACTAAGACACGTATCCAAACTAACACATATATCTAAACTAACACATATATCCAAACTAACACACATATCCACACTAACACACATATCCACACTAACACACATATCCAAATTAAAATACATATCCAAACTAACACCTATATCCAAACTAACACCTATATCCAAACTAACACCTATATCCAAACTAACACATATATCTAAACTAACACACATATCCAAACTAACACACATATCCAAACTAACACATGTATTCAAACTAACACACATATCCAAACTAACTCCTATATCCAAACTAACACACATATCCAAACTAACACACATATCCAAACTAACCCCTATATCCAAATTAACACACATATCCAAACTCACACATATATCTAAACTAACACACGTATCCAAACTAACACACATATCCATACTAACACACATATCCAAACTAAAATACATATCCAAACTAACACCTATATCCAAACTAACAGCTATATCCAAACTAACACATATATCTAAACTAACACACATATCCAAATTAACACACGCATCCAAACTAACACATATATCCAAACTAACACACATATCCAAACTAACACCTATATCCAAACTAACACACATATCCAAACGAACACATATATCTAAACTAACACCTATATCCAAACTAACACACATATCCAAACTAACACATATATCCAAACTAACACACATATCCAAACTAACACACGTATCCAAACTAACACATATATCTAAACTAACACACATATCCAAACTAACACATATATCCAAACTAACACACATATCCAAACTAACACCTATATCCAAACTAACACACATATCCAAATGAACACATATATCTAAACTAACACCGATATCCAAACTAACACACATATCCAAACTAACACATATATCTAAACTAACACACATATCCAAACTAACACACGTATCCAAACTAACGCATATATCTAAACTAACACACATATCCAAACTAACCCCTATATCCAAACTAACACCTATATCCAAACTAACACACATATCCAAATTAACACACACATCCAAACTAACACATATATCCAATCTAACACACATATCCAAACTAACCCCTATATCCAAACTAACACCTATATCCAAACTAACACACATATCCAAATTAACACACACATCCAAACTAACACATATATCCAAACTAACACACATATCCAAACTAACACATATATTTAAACTAACACCTATATCCAAACTAACACACATATCCAAACTAACACATATATCTAAACTAACACACATATCCAAACTAACACACGTATCCAAACTAACACATATATCTAAACTAACACATATATCCAAACTAACACACATATCCACACTAACACACATATCCACACTAACACACATATCCAAACTAAAATACATATCCGAACTAACACCTATATCCAAACTAACACACATATCCAAACTAACACATATATCTAAACTAACACATATATCCAAACTAACACACATATCCAAATTAACACACACATCCAAACTAACACATATATCCAAACTAACACACATATCCAAACTAACACATATATTTAAACTAACACCTATATCCAAACTAACACACATATCCAAACTAACACATATATCTAAACTAACACACATATCCAAACTAACACACGTATCCAAACTAACACATATATCTAAACTAACACATATATCCAAACTAACACACATATCCACACTAACACACATATCCACACTAACACACATATCCAAACTAAAATACATATCCGAACTAACACCTATATCCAAACTAACACACATATCCAAACTAACACATATATCTAAACTAACACATATATCCAAACTAACACACGTATCCAAACTAACACATATATCTAAACTAACACACATATCCAAACTAACCCCTATATCCAATCTAACACCTATATCCAAACTAACACACATATCCAAACTAACACACGCATCCAAACTAACACCTATATCCAAACTAACACACATATCCAAACTAACCCCTATATCCAAACTAAAACCTATATCCAAACTAACACACATATCCAAATTAACACACACATCCAAACTAACACATATATCCAAACTAACACACATATCCAAACTAACACCTATATCCAAACTAACACACATATCCAAACTAACACATATATTTAAACTAACACCTACATCCAAACTAACACACATATCCAAACTAACACATATATCTAAACTAACACACATATCCAAACTAACACACGTATCCAAACTAACACATATATCTAAACTAACACACATATCCAAACTAACCCCTATATCCAACCTAACACACATATCCAAACTAACACATATATCTAAACTAACACATATATCCAAACTAACACACGTATCCAAACTAACACATATATCTAAACTAACACATATATCCAAACTAACACACATATCCACACTAACACACATATCCACACTAACACACATATCCAAATTAAAATACATATCCAAACTAACACCTATATCCAAACTAACACCTATATCCAAACTAACACCTATATCCAAACTAACACATATATCTAAACTAACACACATATCCAAACTAACACACATATCCAAACTAACACATGTATTCAAACTAACACACATATCCAAACTAACTCCTATATCCAAACTAACACACATATCCAAACTAACACACATATCCAAACTAACCCCTATATCCAAATTAACACACATATCCAAACTCACACATATATCTAAACTAACACACGTATCCAAACTAACACACATATCCATACTAACACACATATCCAAACTAAAATACATATCCAAACTAACACCTATATCCAAACTAACAGCTATATCCAAACTAACACATATATCTAAACTAACACACATATCCAAATTAACACACGCATCCAAACTAACACATATATCCAAACTAACACACATATCCAAACTAACACCTATATCCAAACTAACACACATATCCAAACGAACACATATATCTAAACTAACACCTATATCCAAACTAACACACATATCCAAACTAACACATATATCCAAACTAACACACATATCCAAACTAACACACGTATCCAAACTAACACATATATCTAAACTAACACACATATCCAAACTAACACATATATCCAAACTAACACACATATCCAAACTAACACCTATATCCAAACTAACACACATATCCAAATGAACACATATATCTAAACTAACACCGATATCCAAACTAACACACATATCCAAACTAACACATATATCTAAACTAACACACATATCCAAACTAACACACGTATCCAAACTAACGCATATATCTAAACTAACACACATATCCAAACTAACCCCTATATCCAAACTAACACCTATATCCAAACTAACACACATATCCAAATTAACACACACATCCAAACTAACACATATATCCAATCTAACACACATATCCAAACTAACCCCTATATCCAAACTAACACCTATATCCAAACTAACACACATATCCAAATTAACACACACATCCAAACTAACACATATATCCAAACTAACACACATATCCAAACTAACACATATATTTAAACTAACACCTATATCCAAACTAACACACATATCCAAACTAACACATATATCTAAACTAACACACATATCCAAACTAACACACGTATCCAAACTAACACATATATCTAAACTAACACATATATCCAAACTAACACACATATCCACACTAACACACATATCCACACTAACACACATATCCAAACTAAAATACATATCCGAACTAACACCTATATCCAAACTAACACACATATCCAAACTAACACATATATCTAAACTAACACATATATCCAAACTAACACACGTATCCAAACTAACACATATATCTAAACTAACACACATATCCAAACTAACCCCTATATCCAATCTAACACCTATATCCAAACTAACACACATATCCAAACTAACACACGCATCCAAACTAACACATATATCCAATCTAACACACATATCCAAACTAACCCCTATATCCAAACTAAAACCTATATCCAAACTAACACACATATCCAAATTAACACACACATCCAAACTAACACATATATCCAAACTAACACACATATCCAAACTAACACCTATATCCAAACTAACACACATATCCAAACTAACACATATATTTAAACTAACACCTACATCCAAACTAACACACATATCCAAACTAACACATATATCTAAACTAACACACATATCCAAACTAACACACGTATCCAAACTAACACATATATCTAAACTAACACACATATCCAAACTAACACACGTATCCAAACTAACGCATATATCTAAACTAACACACATATCCAAACTAACACATATATCTAAACTAACACACATATCCAAACTAACACACGTATCCAAACTAACGCATATATCTAAACTAACACACATATCCAAACTAACCCCTATATCCAAACTAACACCTATATCCAAACTAACACACATATCCAAATTAACACACACATCCAAACTAACACATATATCCAAACTAACACACATATCCAAACTAACACCTATATCCAAACTAACACACATATCCAAACTAACACATATATTTAAACTAACACCTATATCCAAACTAACACACATATCCAAACTAACACATATATCTAAACTAAAACACATATCCAAACTAAAACACATATCCAAACTAACACACGCATCCAAACTAACACATATATCCAAACTAACACACATATCCAAACTAACACCTATATCCAAACTAACACACATATCCAAACTAACACATATATCTAAATTAACACACATATCCAAACTAACACACGTATCCAAACTAACCCCTATATCCAAACTAACACCTATATCCAAACTAACAAACATATCCAAATTAACACACACATCCAAACTAACACATATATCCAAACTAACACACATATCCAAACTAACACCTATATCCAAACTAACACACATATCCAAACTAACACATATATCTAAACTAACACACATATCCAAACTAACACACGTATCCAAACTAACACATATATCTAAACTAACACACATATCCAAACTAACACACGTATCCAAACTAACGCATATATCTAAACTAACACACATATCCAAACTAACACATATATCTAAACTAACACACATATCCAAACTAACACACGTATCCAAACTAACGCATATATCTAAACTAACACACATATCCAAACTAACCCCTATATCCAAACTAACACCTATATCCAAACTAACACACATATCCAAATTAACACACACATCCAAACTAACACATATATCCAAACTAACACACATATCCAAACTAACACCTATATCCAAACTAACACACATATCCAAACTAACACATATATTTAAACTAACACCTATATCCAAACTAACACACATATCCAAACTAACACATATATCTAAACTAAAACACATATCCAAACTAAAACACATATCCAAACTAACACACGCATCCAAACTAACCCCTATATCCAAACTAACACCTATATCCAAACTAACAAACATATCCAAATTAACACACACATCCAAACTAACACATATATCCAAACTAACACACATATCCAAACTAACACCTATATCCAAACTAACACACATATCCAAATGAACACACACATCCAAACTAACCCCTATATCCAAACTAACACATATATCTAAACTAACACCTATATCCAAACTAACACACATATCCAAACTAACACATATATTTAAACTAACACCTATATCCAAACTAACACACATATCCAAACTAACACATATATCTAAACTAACACACATATCCAAACTAACACACGTATCCAAACTAACACATATATCTAAACTAACACATATATCCAAACTAACACACATATCCACACTAACACACATATCCACACTAACACACATATCCAAACTAAAATACATATCCGAACTAACACCTATATCCAAACTAACACACATATCCAAACTAACACATATATCTAAACTAACACATATATCCAAACTAACACACGTATCCAAACTAACACATATATCTAAACTAACACACATATCCAAACTAACCCCTATATCCAATCTAACACCTATATCCAAACTAACACACATATCCAAACTAACACACGCATCCAAAATAACACATATATCCAATCTAACACACATATCCAAACTAACCCCTATATCCAAACTAAAACCTATATCCAAACTAACACACATATCCAAATTAACACACACATCCAAACTAACACATATATCCAAACTAACACACATATCCAAACTAACACCTCTATCCAAACTAACACACATATCCAAACTAACACATATATTTAAACTAACACCTACATCCAAACTAACACACATATCCAAACTAACACACATATCCAAACTAACACACGCATCGAAACTAACACATATATCCAATCTAACACACATATCCAAACTAACCCCTATATCCAAACTAACCCCTATATCCAAACTAACACCTATATCCAAACTAACACACATATCCAAACTAAAACACATATCCAAACTAACCCCTATATCCAAACTAACACACATATCCAAACTAACACATATATCTAAACTAACACACATATCCAAACTAACACACATATCCACACTAACACACATATCCAAACTAAAATACATATCCAAACTAACACCTATATCCAAACTAACACCTATATCCAAACTAACACATATATCTAAACTAACACACATATCCAAACTAACACACGCATCCAAACTAACACATATATCCAAACTAACACACATATCCAAACTAACACCTATATCCAAACAAACACACATATCCAAATGAACACATATATCTAAACTAACACCTATATCCAAACTAACACACATATCCAAACTGACACATATATCTAAACTAACACATATATCCAAACTAACACACATATCCACACTAACACACATATCCAAACTAACACACGTATCCAAACTAACACATATATCTAAACTAACACACATATCCAAACTAACCCCTATATCCAATCTAACACCTATATCCAAACTAACCCCTATATCCAAACTAACACCTATATCCAAACTAACACACATATCCAAACTAAAACACATATCCAAACTAACCCCTATATCCAAACTAACACACATATCCAAACTAACACATATATCTAAACTAACACACATATCCAAACTAACACACATATCCACACTAACACACATATCCAAACTAAAATACATATCCAAACTAACACCTATATCCAAACTAACACCTATATCCAAACTAACACATATATCTAAACTAACACACATATCCAAACTAACACACGCATCCAAACTAACACATATATCCAAACTAACACACATATCCAAACTAACACCTATATCCAAACAAACACACATATCCAAATGAACACATATATCTAAACTAACACCTATATCCAAACTAACACACATATCCAAACTGACACATATATCTAAACTAACACATATATCCAAACTAACACACATATCCACACTAACACACATATCCAAACTAACACACGTATCCAAACTAACACATATATCTAAACTAACACACATATCCAAACTAACCCCTATATCCAATCTAACACCTATATCCAAACTAACACACATATCCAAACTAACACACGCATCCAAACTAACACATATATCCAATCTAACACACATATCCAAACTAACCCCTATATCCAAACTAACACCTATATCCAAACTAACACACATATCCAAATTAACACACACATCCAAACTAACACATATATCCAAACTAACACACATATCCAAACTAACACCTATATCCAAACTAACACACATATCCAAACTAACCCCTATATCCAAACTAACACACATATCCAAACTACCACACGTATCCAAACTAACACATATATCTAAACTAACACACATATCCAAACTAACACATATATCTAAACTAACACACATATCCAAACTAACACACGTATCCAAACTAACACATATATCTAAACTAACACATATATCCAAACTAACACACATATCCAAACTAACACATATATTTAAACTAACACCTATATCCAAACTAACACACATATCCAAACTAACACATATATCTAAACTAACACACATATCCAAACTAACACACGTATCCAAACTAACACATATATCTAAACTAACACACATATCCAAACTAACCCCTATATCCAAACTAACACACATATCCAAACTAACACATATATCCAAACTAACACACATATCCAAACTAACACCTATATCCAAACTAACACACATATCCAAACGAACACATATATCTAAACTAACCCCTATATCCAATCTAACACCTATATCCAAACTAACACACATATCCAAACTAACACACGCATCGAAACTAACACATATATCCAATCTAACACACATATCCAAACTAACCCCTATATCCAAACTAACACCTATATCCAAACTAACACACATATCCAAATTAACACACACATCCAAACTAACACATATATCCAAACTAACACACATATCCAAACTAACACATATATTTAAACTAACACCTATATCCAAACTAACACACATATCCAAACTAACACATATATCTAAACTAACACACATATCCAAACTAACACACGTATCCAAACTAACACATATATCTAAACTAACACATATATCCAAACTAACACACATATCCACACTAACACACATATCCACACTAACACACATATCCAAACTAAAATACATATCCGAACTAACACCTATATCCAAACTAACACACATATCCAAACTAACACATATATCTAAACTAACACATATATCCAAACTAACACACGTATCCAAACTAACACATATATCTAAACTAACACACATATCCAAACTAACCCCTATATCCAATCTAACACCTATATCCAAACTAACACACATATCCAAACTAACACACGCATCCAAACTAACACATATATCCAATCTAACACACATATCCAAACTAACCCCTATATCCAAACTAAAACCTATATCCAAACTAACACACACATCCAAATTAACACACACATCCAAACTAACACATATATCCAAACTAACACACATATCCAAACTAACACCTATATCCAAACTAACACACATATCCAAACTAACACATATATTTAAACTAACACCTACATCCAAACTAACACACATATCCAAACTAACACACATATCCAAACTAACGCACGCATCGAAACTAACACATATATCCAATCTAACACACATATCCAAACTAACCCCTATATCCAAACTAACCCCTATATCCAAACTAACACCTATATCCAAACTAACACACATATCCAAACTAAAACACATATCCAAACTAACCCCTATATCCAAACTAACACACATATCCAAACTAACACATATATCTAAACTAACACACATATCCAAACTAACACACATATCCACACTAACACACATATCCAAACTAAAATACATATCCAAACTAACACCTATATCCAAACTAACACCTATATCCAAACTAACACATATATCTAAACTAACACACATATCCAAACTAACACACGCATCCAAACTAACACATATATCCAAACTAACACACATATCCAAACTAACACCTATATCCAAACAAACACACATATCCAAATGAACACATATATCTAAACTAACACCTATATCCAAACTAACACACATATCCAAACTGACACATATATCTAAACTAACACATATATCCAAACTAACACACATATCCACACTAACACACATATCCAAACTAACACACGTATCCAAACTAACACATATATCTAAACTAACACACATATCCAAACTAACCCCTATATCCAATCTAACACCTATATCCAAACTAACACACATATCCAAACTAACACACGCATCCAAACTAACACATATATCCAATCTAACACACATATCCAAACTAACCCCTATATCCAAACTAACACCTATATCCAAACTAACACCTATATCCAAACTAACACACATATCCAAATTAACACACACATCCAAACTAACACATATATCCAAACTAACACACATATCCAAACTAACACCTATATCCAAACTAACACACATATCCAAACTAACCCCTATATCCAAACTAACACACATATCCAAACTAACACACGTATCCAAACTAACACATATATCTAAACTAACACACATATCCAAACTAACACATATATCTAAACTAACACACATATCCAAACTAACACACGTATCCAAACTAACACATATATCTAAACTAACACATATATCCAAACTAACACACATATCCAAACTAACACATATATTTAAACTAACACCTATATCCAAACTAACACACATATCCAAACTAACACATATATCTAAACTAACACACATATCCAAACTAACACACGTATCCAAACTAACACATATATCTAAACTAACACACATATCCAAACTAACCCCTATATCCAAACTAACACACATATCCAAACTAACACATATATCCAAACTAACACACATATCCAAACTAACACCTATATCCAAACTAACACACATATCCAAACGAACACATATATCTAAACTAACCCCTATATCCAATCTAACACCTATATCCAAACTAACACACATATCCAAACTAACACACGCATCGAAACTAACACATATATCCAATCTAACACACATATCCAAACTAACCCCTATATCCAAACTAACACCTATATCCAAACTAACACACATATCCAAATTAACACACACATCCAAACTAACACATATATCCAAACTAACACACATATCCAAACTAACACATATATTTAAACTAACACCTATATCCAAACTAACACACATATCCAAACTAACACATATATCTAAACTAACACACATATCCAAACTAACACACGTATCCAAACTAACACATATATCTAAACTAACACATATATCCAAACTAACACACATATCCACACTAACACACATATCCACACTAACACACATATCCAAACTAAAATACATATCCGAACTAACACCTATATCCAAACTAACACACATATCCAAACTAACACATATATCTAAACTAACACATGTATCCAAACTAACACACGTATCCAAACTAACACATATATCTAAACTAACACACATATCCAAACTAACCCCTATATCCAATCTAACACCTATATCCAAACTAACACACATATCCAAACTAACACACGCATCCAAACTAACACATATATCCAATCTAACACACATATCCAAACTAACCCCTATATCCAAACTAAAACCTATATCCAAACTAACACACATATCCAAATTAACACACACATCCAAACTAACACATATATCCAAACTAACACACATATCCAAACTAACACCTATATCCAAACTAACACACATATCCAAACTAACACACATATATTTAAACTAACACCTACATCCAAACTAACACACATATCCAAACTAACACATATATCTAAACTAACACACATATCCAAACTAACACACGTATCCAAACTAACACATATATCTAAACTAACACACATATCCAAACTAACCCCTATATCCAACCTAACACACATATCCAAACTAACACATATATCTAAACTAACACATATATCCAAACTAACACACGTATCCAAACTAACACATATATCTAAACTAACACATATATCCAAACTAACACACATATCCACACTAACACACATATCCACACTAACACACATATCCAAATTAAAATACATATCCAAACTAACACCTATATCCAAACTAACACCTATATCCAAACTAACACCTATATCCAAACTAACACATATATCTAAACTAACACACATATCCAAACTAACACACGTATCCAAACTAACACATGTATTCAAACTAACACACATATCCAAACTAACTCCTATATCCAAACTAACACACATATCCAAACTAACACACATATCCAAACTAACCCCTATATCCAAATTAACACACATATCCAAAGTCACACATATATCTAAACTAACACACGTATCCAAACTAACACACATATCCATACTAACACACATATCCAAACTAAAATACATATCCAAACTAACACCTATATCCAAACTAACAGCTATATCCAAACTAACACATATATCTAAACTAACACACATATCCAAATTAACACACGCATCCAAACTAACACATATATCCAAACTAACACACATATCCAAACTAACACCTATATCCAAACTAACACACATATCCAAACGAACACATATATCTAAACTAACACCTATATCCAAACTAACACACATATCCAAACTAACACATATATCCAAACTAACACACATATCCAAACTAACACACATATCCAAACTAACACATATATCTAAACTAACACACATATCCAAACTAACACATATATCCAAACTAACACACATATCCAAACTAACACCTATATCCAAACTAACACACATATCCAAATGAACACATATATCTAAACTAACACCGATATCCAAACTAACACACATATCCAAACTAACACATATATCTAAACTAACACACATATCCAAACTAACACACGTATCCAAACTAACGCATATATCTAAACTAACACACATATCCAAACTAACCCCTATATCCAAACTAACACCTATATCCAAACTAACACACATATCCAAATTAACACACACATCCAAACTAACACATATATCCAATCTAACACACATATCCAAACTAACCCCTATATCCAAACTAACACCTATATCCAAACTAACACACATATCCAAATTAACACACACATCCAAACTAACACATATATCCAAACTAACACACATATCCAAACTAACACATATATTTAAACTAACACCTATATCCAAACTAACACACATATCCAAACTAACACATATATCTAAACTAACACACATATCCAAACTAACACACGTATCCAAACTAACACATATATCTAAACTAACACATATATCCAAACTAACACACATATCCACACTAACACACATATCCACACTAACACACATATCCAAACTAAAATACATATCCGAACTAACACCTATATCCAAACTAACACACATATCCAAACTAACACATATATCTAAACTAACACATATATCCAAACTAACACACGTATCCAAACTAACACATATATCTAAACTAACACACATATCCAAACTAACCCCTATATCCAATCTAACACCTATATCCAAACTAACACACATATCCAAACTAACACACGCATCCAAACTAACACATATATCCAATCTAACACACATATCCAAACTAACCCCTATTTCCAAACTAAAACCTATATCCAAACTAACACACATATCCAAATTAACACACACATCCAAACTAACACATATATCCAAACTAACACACATATCCAAACTAACACCTATATCCAAACTAACACACATATCCAAACTAACACATATATTTAAACTAACACCTACATCCAAACTAACACACATATCCAAACTAACACATATATCTAAACTAACACACATATCCAAACTAACACACGTATCCAAACTAACACATATATCTAAACTAACACACATATCCAAACTAACACACGTATCCAAACTAACGCATATATCTAAACTAACACACATATCCAAACTAACACATATATCTAAACTAACACACATATCCAAACTAACACACGTATCCAAACTAACGCTTATATCTAAACTAACACACATATCCAAACTAACCCCTATATCCAAACTAACACCTATATCCAAACTAACACACATATCCAAATTAACACACACATCCAAACTAACACATATATCCAAACTAACACACATATCCAAACTAACACCTATATCCAAACTAACACACATATCCAAACTAACACATATATTTAAACTAACACCTATATCCAAACTAACACACATATCCAAACTAACACATATATCTAAACTAAAACACATATCCAAACTAACACACATATCCAAACTAACACACGCATCCAAACTAACACATATATCCAAACTAACACACATATCCAAACTAACACCTATATCCAAACTAACACACATATCCAAACTAACACATATATCTAAATTAACACACATATCCAAACTAACACACGTATCCAAACTAACCCCTATATCCAAACTAACACCTATATCCAAACTAACACACATATCCAAATTAACACACACATCCAAACTAACACATATATCCAAACTAACACACATATCCAAACTAACACCTATATCCAAACTAACACACATATCCAAACTAACTCATATATTTAAACTAACACCTATATCCAAACTAACACACATATCCAAATGAACACACACATCCAAACTAACCCCTATATCCAAACTAACACATATATCTAAACTAACACCTATATCTAAACTAACACACATATCCAAACTAACACATATATTTAAACTAACACCTATATCCAAACTAACACACATATCCAAACTAACACATATATCTAAACTAACACACATATCCAAACTAACACACGTATCCAAACTAACACATATATCTAAACTAACACATATATCCAAACTAACACACATATCCACACTAACACACATATCCACACTAACACACATATCCAAACTAAAATACATATCCGAACTAACACCTATATCCAAACTAACACACATATCCAAACTAACACATATATCTAAACTAACACATATATCCAAACTAACACACGTATCCAAACTAACACATATATCTAAACTAACACACATATCCAAACTAACCCCTATATCCAATCTAACACCTATATCCAAACTAACACACATATCCAAACTAACACACGTATCCAAACTAACACATATATCCAATCTAACACACATATCCAAACTAACCCCTATATCCAAACTAAAACCTATATCCAAACTAACACACATATCCAAATTAACACACACATCCAAACTAACACATATATCCAAACTAACACACATATCCAAACTAACACCTATATCCAAACTAACACACATATCCAAACTAACACATATATTTAAACTAACACCTACATCCAAACTAACACACATATCCAAACTAACACACATATCCAAACTAACACACGCATCGAAACTAACACATATATCCAATCTAAAACACATATCCAAACTAACCCCTATATCCAAACTAACACCTATATCCAAACTAACACACATATCCAAATTAACACACACATCCAAACTAACACATATATCCAAACTAACACACATATCCAAACTAACACATATATTTAAACTAACACCTATATCCAAACTAACACACATATCCAAACTAACACATATATCTAAACTAACACACATATCCAAACTAACACACGTATCCAAACTAACACATATATCTAAACTAACACATATATCCAAACTAACACACATATCCACACTAACACACATATCCACACTAACACACATATCCAAACTAAAATACATATCCGAACTAACACCTATATCCAAACTAACACACATATCCAAACTAACACATATATCTAAACTAACACATATATCCAAACTAACACACGTATCCAAACTAACACATATATCTAAACTAACACACATATCCAAATAAACACACATATCCACACTAACACACTTACCCAAGCTAACACAAATATCCAAGCTAATAACACACATATCTAGACTAACACACATATCCACACTAACACACATATTGAAACTAACACAAAAACCCACACTAACACACATAACCAAACTCAACTACATATCCAAACTAACACACATAGCCACACTAACACACATATCCAAACTAACACACATATTCACACTAACACACATACCCGCACTAACACACATATCCAAACTAATGCACATATCCAAACTAAGACACATACCCACACTAACACACATATCCAAACTAATGCACATATCCAGACTAAGACACATACCCACACTAACACACATACCCACATTAACACCTATATCCAAACTAACACACATATCCAAATTAACACACACATCCAAACTAACACATATATCTAAACTAACACACATATCCAAACTAACACACGTATCCAAACTAACACATATATCTAAACTAACACACATATCCAAACTAACCCCTATATCCAACCTAACACACATATCCAAACTAACACATATATCTAAACTAACACATATATCCAAACTAACACACGTATCCAAACTAACACATATATCTAAACTAACACATATATCCAAACTAACACACATATCCACACTAACACACATATCCACACTAACACACATATCCAAATTAAAATACATATCCAAACTAACACCTATATCCAAACTAACACCTATATCCAAACTAACACCTATATCCAAACTAACACATATATCTAAACTAACACACATATCCAAACTAACACACGTATCCAAACTAACACATGTATTCAAACTAACACACATATCCAAACTAACTCCTATATCCAAACTAACACACATATCCAAACTAACACACATATCCAAACTAACCCCTATATCCAAATTAACACACATATCCAAAGTCACACATATATCTAAACTAACACACGTATCCAAACTAACACACATATCCATACTAACACACATATCCAAACTAAAATACATATCCAAACTAACACCTATATCCAAACTAACAGCTATATCCAAACTAACACATATATCTAAACTAACACACATATCCAAATTAACACACGCATCCAAACTAACACATATATCCAAACTAACACACATATCCAAACTAACACCTATATCCAAACTAACACACATATCCAAACGAACACATATATCTAAACTAACACCTATATCCAAACTAACACACATATCCAAACTAACACATATATCCAAACTAACACACATATCCAAACTAACACACGTATCCAAACTAACACATATATCTAAACTAACACACATATCCAAACTAACACATATATCCAAACTAACACACATATCCAAACTAACACCTATATCCAAACTAACACACATATCCAAATGAACACATATATCTAAACTAACACCGATATCCAAACTAACACACATATCCAAACTAACACATATATCTAAACTAACACACATATCCAAACTAACACATGTATCCAAACTAACGCATATATCTAAACTAACACACATATCCAAACTAACCCCTATATCCAAACTAACACCTATATCCAAACTAACACACATATCCAAATTAACACACACATCCAAACTAACACATATATCCAATCTAACACACATATCCAAACTAACCCCTATATCCAAACTAACACCTATATCCAAACTAACACACATATCCAAATTAACACACACATCCAAACTAACACATATATCCAAACTAACACACATATCCAAACTAACACATATATTTAAACTAACACCTATATCCAAACTAACACACATATCCAAACTAACACATATATCTAAACTAACACACATATCCAAACTAACACACGTATCCAAACTAACACATATATCTAAACTAACACATATATCCAAACTAACACACATATCCACACTAACACACATATCCACACTAACACACATATCCAAACTAAAATACATATCCGAACTAACACCTATATCCAAACTAACACACATATCCAAACTAACACATATATCTAAACTAACACATATATCCAAACTAACACACGTATCCAAACTAACACATATATCTAAACTAACACACATATCCAAACTAACCCCTATATCCAATCTAACACCTATATCCAAACTAACACACATATCCAAACTAACACACGCATCCAAACTAACACATATATCCAATCTAACACACATATCCAAACTAACCCCTATATCCAAACTAAAACCTATATCCAAACTAACACACATATCCAAATTAACACACACATCCAAACTAACACATATCTCCAAACTAACACACATATCCAAACTAACACCTATATCCAAACTAACACACATATCCAAACTAACACATATATTTAAACTAACACCTACATCCAAACTAACACATATATCTAAACTAACACACATATCCAAATTAACACACGCATCCAAACTAACACATATATCCAAACTAACACATATATCTAAACTAACACATATATCCAAACTAACACACGTATCCAAACTAACACATATATCTAAACTAACACACATATCCAAACTAACCCCTATATCCAATCTAACACCTATATCCAAACTAACACACATATCCAAACTAACACACGCATCCAAACTAACTCATATATCCAATCTAACACACATATCCAAACTAACCCCTATATCCAAACTAAAACCTATATCCAAACTAACACACATATCCAAATTAACACACACATCCAAACTAACACATATATCCAAACTAACACACATATCCAAACTAACACCTATATCCAAACTAACACACATATCCAAACTAACACATATATTTAAACTAACACCTACATCCAAACTAACACACATATCCAAACTAACACATATATCTAAATTAACACACATATCCAAACTAACACACGTATCCAAACTAACCCCTATATCCAAACTAACACCTATATCCAAACTAACACACATATCCAAATTAACACACACATCCAAACTAACACATATATCCAAACTAACACACATATCCAAACTAACACCTATATCCAAACTAACACACATATCCAAACTAACTCATATATTTAAACTAACACCTATATCCAAACTAACACACATATCCAAATGAACACACACATCCAAACTAACCCCTATATCCAAACTAACACATATATCTAAACTAACACCTATATCTAAACTAACACACATATCCAAACTAACACATATATTTAAACTAACACCTATATCCAAACTAACACACATATCCAAACTAACACATATATCTAAACTAACACACATATCCAAACTAACACACGTATCCAAACTAACACATATATCTAAACTAACACATATATCCAAACTAACACACATATCCACACTAACACACATATCCACACTAACACACATATCCAAACTAAAATACATATCCGAACTAACACCTATATCCAAACTAACACACATATCCAAACTAACACATATATCTAAACTAACACATATATCCAAACTAACACACGTATCCAAACTAACACATATATCTAAACTAACACACATATCCAAACTAACCCCTATATCCAATCTAACACCTATATCCAAACTAACACACATATCCAAACTAACACACGTATCCAAACTAACACATATATCCAATCTAACACACATATCCAAACTAACCCCTATATCCAAACTAAAACCTATATCCAAACTAACACACATATCCAAATTAACACACACATCCAAACTAACACATATATCCAAACTAACACACATATCCAAACTAACACCTATATCCAAACTAACACACATATCCAAACTAACACATATATTTAAACTAACACCTACATCCAAACTAACACACATATCCAAACTAACACACATATCCAAACTAACACACGCATCGAAACTAACACATATATCCAATCTAAAACACATATCCAAACTAACCCCTATATCCAAACTAACACCTATATCCAAACTAACACACATATCCAAATTAACACACACATCCAAACTAACACATATATCCAAACTAACACACATATCCAAACTAACACATATATTTAAACTAACACCTATATCCAAACTAACACACATATCCAAACTAACACATATATCTAAACTAACACACATATCCAAACTAACACACGTATCCAAACTAACACATATATCTAAACTAACACATATATCCAAACTAACACACATATCCACACTAACACACATATCCACACTAACACACATATCCAAACTAAAATACATATCCGAACTAACACCTATATCCAAACTAACACACATATCCAAACTAACACATATATCTAAACTAACACATATATCCAAACTAACACACGTATCCAAACTAACACATATATCTAAACTAACACACATATCCAAATAAACACACATATCCACACTAACACACTTACCCAAGCTAACACAAATATCCAAGCTAATAACACACATATCTAGACTAACACACATATCCACACTAACACACATATTGAAACTAACACAAAAACCCACACTAACACACATAACCAAACTCAACTACATATCCAAACTAACACACATAGCCACACTAACACACATATCCAAACTAACACACATATTCACACTAACACACATACCCGCACTAACACACATATCCAAACTAATGCACATATCCAAACTAAGACACATACCCACACTAACACACATATCCAAACTAATGCACATATCCAGACTAAGACACATACCCACACTAACACACATACCCACATTAACACCTATATCCAAACTAACACACATATCCAAATTAACACACACATCCAAACTAACACATATATCTAAACTAACACACATATCCAAACTAACACACGTATCCAAACTAACACATATATCTAAACTAACACACATATCCAAACTAACCCCTATATCCAACCTAACACACATATCCAAACTAACACATATATCTAAACTAACACATATATCCAAACTAACACACGTATCCAAACTAACACATATATCTAAACTAACACATATATCCAAACTAACACACATATCCACACTAACACACATATCCACACTAACACACATATCCAAATTAAAATACATATCCAAACTAACACCTATATCCAAACTAACACCTATATCCAAACTAACACCTATATCCAAACTAACACATATATCTAAACTAACACACATATCCAAACTAACACACGTATCCAAACTAACACATGTATTCAAACTAACACACATATCCAAACTAACTCCTATATCCAAACTAACACACATATCCAAACTAACACACATATCCAAACTAACCCCTATATCCAAATTAACACACATATCCAAAGTCACACATATATCTAAACTAACACACGTATCCAAACTAACACACATATCCATACTAACACACATATCCAAACTAAAATACATATCCAAACTAACACCTATATCCAAACTAACAGCTATATCCAAACTAACACATATATCTAAACTAACACACATATCCAAATTAACACACGCATCCAAACTAACACATATATCCAAACTAACACACATATCCAAACTAACACCTATATCCAAACTAACACACATATCCAAACGAACACATATATCTAAACTAACACCTATATCCAAACTAACACACATATCCAAACTAACACATATATCCAAACTAACACACATATCCAAACTAACACACGTATCCAAACTAACACATATATCTAAACTAACACACATATCCAAACTAACACATATATCCAAACTAACACACATATCCAAACTAACACCTATATCCAAACTAACACACATATCCAAATGAACACATATATCTAAACTAACACCGATATCCAAACTAACACACATATCCAAACTAACACATATATCTAAACTAACACACATATCCAAACTAACACATGTATCCAAACTAACGCATATATCTAAACTAACACACATATCCAAACTAACCCCTATATCCAAACTAACACCTATATCCAAACTAACACACATATCCAAATTAACACACACATCCAAACTAACACATATATCCAATCTAACACACATATCCAAACTAACCCCTATATCCAAACTAACACCTATATCCAAACTAACACACATATCCAAATTAACACACACATCCAAACTAACACATATATCCAAACTAACACACATATCCAAACTAACACATATATTTAAACTAACACCTATATCCAAACTAACACACATATCCAAACTAACACATATATCTAAACTAACACACATATCCAAACTAACACACGTATCCAAACTAACACATATATCTAAACTAACACATATATCCAAACTAACACACATATCCACACTAACACACATATCCACACTAACACACATATCCAAACTAAAATACATATCCGAACTAACACCTATATCCAAACTAACACACATATCCAAACTAACACATATATCTAAACTAACACATATATCCAAACTAACACACGTATCCAAACTAACACATATATCTAAACTAACACACATATCCAAACTAACCCCTATATCCAATCTAACACCTATATCCAAACTAACACACATATCCAAACTAACACACGCATCCAAACTAACACATATATCCAATCTAACACACATATCCAAACTAACCCCTATATCCAAACTAAAACCTATATCCAAACTAACACACATATCCAAATTAACACACACATCCAAACTAACACATATCTCCAAACTAACACACATATCCAAACTAACACCTATATCCAAACTAACACACATATCCAAACTAACACATATATTTAAACTAACACCTACATCCAAACTAACACATATATCTAAACTAACACACATATCCAAATTAACACACGCATCCAAACTAACACATATATCCAAACTAACACATATATCTAAACTAACACATATATCCAAACTAACACACGTATCCAAACTAACACATATATCTAAACTAACACACATATCCAAACTAACCCCTATATCCAATCTAACACCTATATCCAAACTAACACACATATCCAAACTAACACACGCATCCAAACTAACTCATATATCCAATCTAACACACATATCCAAACTAACCCCTATATCCAAACTAAAACCTATATCCAAACTAACACACATATCCAAATTAACACACACATCCAAACTAACACATATATCCAAACTAACACACATATCCAAACTAACACCTATATCCAAACTAACACACATATCCAAACTAACACATATATTTAAACTAACACCTACATCCAAACTAACACACATATCCAAACTAACACACATATCCAAACTAACACACGCATCGAAACTAACACATATATCCAATCTAACACACATATCCAAACTAACCCCTATATCCAAACTAACACACATATCCAAATTAACACACACATCCAAACTAACACATATATCCAAACTAACACACATATCCAAACTAACACATATATTTAAACTAACACCTATATCCAAACTAACACACATATCCAAACTAACACATATATCTAAACTAACACACATATCCAAACTAACACACGTATCCAAACTAACACATATATCTAAACTAACACATATATCCAAACTAACACACATATCCACACTAACACACATATCCACACTAACACACATATCCAAACTAAAATACATATCCGAACTAACACCTATATCCAAACTAACACACATATCCAAACTAACACATATATCTAAACTAACACATATATCCAAACTAACACACGTATCCAAACTAACACATATATCTAAACTAACACACATATCCAAATAAACACACATATCCACACTAACACACTTACCCAAGCTAACACAAATATCCAAGCTAATAACACACATATCTAGACTAACACACATATCCACACTAACACACATATTGAAACTAACACAAAAACCCACACTAACACACATAACCAAACTCAACTACATATCCAAACTAACACACATAGCCACACTAACACACATATCCAAACTAACACACATATTCACACTAACACACATACCCGCACTAACACACATATCCAAACTAATGCACATATCCAAACTAAGACACATACCCACACTAACACACATATCCAAACTAATGCACATATCCAGACTAAGACACATACCCACACTAACACACATACCCACATTAACACCTATATCCAAACTAACACACATATCCAAATTAACACACACATCCAAACTAACACATATATCCAATCTAACACACATATCCAAACTAACCCCTATATCCAAACTAACACCTATATCCAAACTAACACACATATCCAAATTAACACACACATCCAAACTAACACCTATATCCAAACTAACACCTATATCCAAACTAACACCTATATCCAAACTAACACATATATCTAAACTAACACACATATCCAAACTAACACACGTATCCAAACTAACACATGTATTCAAACTAACACACATATCCAAACTAACTCCTATATCCAAACTAACACACATATCCAAACTAACACACATATCCAAACTAACCCCTATATCCAAATTAACACACATATCCAAAGTCACACATATATCTAAACTAACACACATATCCAAACTAACACACGCATCGAAACTAACACATATATCCAATCTAAAACACATATCCAAACTAACCCCTATATCCAAACTAACACCTATATCCAAACTAACACACATATCCAAATTAACACACACATCCAAACTAACACATATATCCAAACTAACACACATATCCAAACTAACACATATATTTAAACTAACACCTATATCCAAACTAACACACATATCCAAACTAACACATATATCTAAACTAACACACATATCCAAACTAACACACGTATCCAAACTAACACATATATCTAAACTAACACATATATCCAAACTAACACACATATCCACACTAACACACATATCCACACTAACACACATATCCAAACTAAAATACATATCCGAACTAACACCTATATCCAAACTAACACACATATCCAAACTAACACATATATCTAAACTAACACATATATCCAAACTAACACACGTATCCAAACTAACACATATATCTAAACTAACACACATATCCAAATAAACACACATATCCACACTAACACACTTACCCAAGCTAACACAAATATCCAAGCTAATAACACACATATCTAGACTAACACACATATCCACACTAACACACATATTGAAACTAACACAAAAACCCACACTAACACACATAACCAAACTCAACTACATATCCAAACTAACACACATAGCCACACTAACACACATATCCAAACTAACACACATATTCACACTAACACACATACCCACACTAACACACATATCCAAACTAATGCACATATCCAAACTAAGACACATACCCACACTAACACACATATCCAAACTAATGCACATATCCAGACTAAGACACATACCCACACTAACACACATACCCACATTAACACCTATATCCAAACTAACACACATATCCAAATTAACACACACATCCAAACTAACACATATATCTAAACTAACACACATATCCAAACTAACACACGTATCCAAACTAACACATATATCTAAACTAACACACATATCCAAACTAACCCCTATATCCAACCTAACACACATATCCAAACTAACACATATATCTAAACTAACACATATATCCAAACTAACACACGTATCCAAACTAACACATATATCTAAACTAACACATATATCCAAACTAACACACATATCCACACTAACACACATATCCACACTAACACACATATCCAAATTAAAATACATATCCAAACTAACACCTATATCCAAACTAACACCTATATCCAAACTAACACCTATATCCAAACTAACACATATATCTAAACTAACACACATATCCAAACTAACACACGTATCCAAACTAACACATGTATTCAAACTAACACACATATCCAAACTAACTCCTATATCCAAACTAACACACATATCCAAACTAACACACATATCCAAACTAACCCCTATATCCAAATTAACACACATATCCAAAGTCACACATATATCTAAACTAACACACGTATCCAAACTAACACACATATCCATACTAACACACATATCCAAACTAAAATACATATCCAAACTAACACCTATATCCAAACTAACAGCTATATCCAAACTAACACATATATCTAAACTAACACACATATCCAAATTAACACACGCATCCAAACTAACACATATATCCAAACTAACACACATATCCAAACTAACACCTATATCCAAACTAACACACATATCCAAACGAACACATATATCTAAACTAACACCTATATCCAAACTAACACACATATCCAAACTAACACATATATCCAAACTAACACACATATCCAAACTAACACACGTATCCAAACTAACACATATATCTAAACTAACACACATATCCAAACTAACACATATATCCAAACTAACACACATATCCAAACTAACACCTATATCCAAACTAACACACATATCCAAATGAACACATATATCTAAACTAACACCGATATCCAAACTAACACACATATCCAAACTAACACATATATCTAAACTAACACACATATCCAAACTAACACACGTATCCAAACTAACGCATATATCTAAGCTAACACACATATCCAAACTAACCCCTATATCCAAACTAACACCTATATCCAAACTAACACACATATCCAAATTAACACACACATCCAAACTAACACATATATCCAATCTAACACACATATCCAAACTAACCCCTATATCCAAACTAACACCTATATCCAAACTAACACACATATCCAAATTAACACACACATCCAAACTAACACATATATCCAAACTAACACACATATCCAAACTAACACATATATTTAAACTAACACCTATATCCAAACTAACACACATATCCAAACTAACACATATATCTAAACTAACACACATATCCAAACTAACACACGTATCCAAACTAACACATATATCTAAACTAACACATATATCCAAACTAACACACATATCCACACTAACACACATATCCACACTAACACACATATCCAAACTAAAATACATATCCGAACTAACACCTATATCCAAACTAACACACATATCCAAACTAACACATATATCTAAACTAACACATATATCCAAACTAACACACGTATCCAAACTAACACATATATCTAAACTAACACACATATCCAAACTAACCCCTATATCCAATCTAACACCTATATCCAAACTAACACACATATCCAAACTAACACACGCATCCAAACTAACACATATATCCAATCTAACACACATATCCAAACTAACCCCTATATCCAAACTAAAACCTATATCCAAACTAACACACATATCCAAATTAACACACACATCCAAACTAACACATATATCCAAACTAACACACATATCCAAACTAACACCTATATCCAAACTAACACACATATCCAAACTAACACATATATTTAAACTAACACCTACATCCAAACTAACACATATATCTAAACTAACACACATATCCAAATTAACACACGCATCCAAACTAACACATATATCCAAACTAACACATATATCTAAACTAACACATATATCCAAACTAACACACGTATCCAAACTAACACATATATCTAAACTAACACACATATCCAAACTAACCCCTATATCCAATCTAACACCTATATCCAAACTAACACACATATCCAAACTAACACACGCATCCAAACTAACACATATATCCAATCTAACACACATATCCAAACTAACCCCTATATCCAAACTAAAACCTATATCCAAACTAACACACATATCCAAATTAACACACACATCCAAACTAACACATATATCCAAACTAACACACATATCCAAACTAACACCTATATCCAAACTAACACACATATCCAAACTAACACATATATTTTAACTAACACCTACATCCAAACTAACACACATATCCAAACTAACACACATATCCAAACTAACACACGCATCGAAACTAACACATATATCCAATCTAACACACATATCCAAACTAACCCCTATATCCAAACTAACACCTATATCCAAACTAACACACATATCCAAATTAACACACACATCCAAACTAACACATATATCCAAACTAACACACATATCCAAACTAACACATATATTTAAACTAACACCTATATCCAAACTAACACACATATCCAAACTAACACATATATCTAAACTAACACACATATCCAAACTAACACACGTATCCAAACTAACACATATATCTAAACTAACACATATATCCAAACTAACACACATATCCACACTAACACACATATCCACACTAACACACATATCCAAACTAAAATACATATCCGAACTAACACCTATATCCAAACTAACACACATATCCAAACTAACACATATATCTAAACTAACACATATATCCAAACTAACACACGTATCCAAACTAACACATATATCTAAACTAACACACATATCCAAATAAACACACATATCCACACTAACACACTTACCCAAGCTAACACAAATATCCAAGCTAATAACACACATATCTAGACTAACACACATATCCACACTAACACACATATTGAAACTAACACAAAAACCCACACTAACACACATAACCAAACTCAACTACATATCCAAACTAACACACATAGCCACACTAACACACATATCCAAACTAACACACATATTCACACTAACACACATACCCGCACTAACACACATATCCAAACTAATGCACATATCCAAACTAAGACACATACCCACACTAACACACATATCCAAACTAATGCACATATCCAGACTAAGACACATACCCACACTAACACACATACCCACATTAACACCTATATCCAAACTAACACACATATCCAAATTAACACACACATCCAAACTAACACATATATCCAATCTAACACACATATCCAAACTAACCCCTATATCCAAACTAACACCTATATCCAAACTAACACACATATCCAAATTAACACACACATCCAAACTAACACCTATATCCAAACTAACACCTATATCCAAACTAACACCTATATCCAAACTAACACATATATCTAAACTAACACACATATCCAAACTAACACACGTATCCAAACTAACACATGTATTCAAACTAACACACATATCCAAACTAACTCCTATATCCAAACTAACACACATATCCAAACTAACACACATATCCAAACTAACCCCTATATCCAAATTAACACACATATCCAAAGTCACACATATATCTAAACTAACACACGTATCCAAACTAACACACATATCCATACTAACACACATATCCAAACTAAAATACATATCCAAACTAACACCTATATCCAAACTAACAGCTATATCCAAACTAACACATATATCTAAACTAACACACATATCCAAATTAACACACGCATCCAAACTAACACATATATCCAAACTAACACATATATCTAAACTAACACATATATCCAAACTAACACACGTATCCAAACTAACACATATATCTAAACTAACACACATATCCAAACTAACCCCTATATCCAATCTAACACCTATATCCAAACTAACACACATATCCAAACTAACACACGCATCCAAACTAACACATATATCCAATCTAACACACATATCCAAACTAACCCCTATATCCAAACTAAAACCTATATCCAAACTAACACACATATCCAAATTAACACACACATCCAAACTAACACATATATCCAAACTAACACACATATCCAAACTAACACCTATATCCAAACTAACACACATATCCAAACTAACACATATATTTAAACTAACACCTACATCCAAACTAACACACATATCCAAACTAACACACATATCCAAACTAACACACGCATCGAAACTAACACATATATCCAATCTAACACACATATCCAAACTAACCCCTATATCCAAACTAACACCTATATCCAAACTAACACACATATCCAAATTAACACACACATCCAAACTAACACATATATCCAAACTAACACACATATCCAAACTAACACATATATTTAAACTAACACCTATATCCAAACTAACACACATATCCAAACTAACACATATATCTAAACTAACACACATATCCAAACTAACACACGTATCCAAACTAACACATATATCTAAACTAACACATATATCCAAACTAACACACATATCCACACTAACACACATATCCACACTAACACACATATCCAAACTAAAATACATATCCGAACTAACACCTATATCCAAACTAACACACATATCCAAACTAACACATATATCTAAACTAACACATATATCCAAACTAACACACGTATCCAAACTAACACATATATCTAAACTAACACACATATCCAAATAAACACACATATCCACACTAACACACTTACCCAAGCTAACACAAATATCCAAGCTAATAACACACATATCTAGACTAACACACATATCCACACTAACACACATATTGAAACTAACACAAAAACCCACACTAACACACATAACCAAACTCAACTACATATCCAAACTAACACACATAGCCACACTAACACACATATCCAAACTAACACACATATTCACACTAACACACATACCCGCACTAACACACATATCCAAACTAATGCACATATCCAAACTAAGACACATACCCACACTAACACACATATCCAAACTAATGCACATATCCAGACTAAGACACATACCCACACTAACACACATACCCACATTAACACCTATATCCAAACTAACACACATATCCAAATTAACACACACATCCAAATTAACACACACATCCAAACTAACACATATATCCAAACTAACACACATATCCAAACTAACACATATATTTAAACTAACACCTATATCCAAACTAACACACATATCCAAACTAACACATATATCTAAACTAACACACATATCCAAACTAACACACGTATCCAAACTAACACATATATCTAAACTAACACATATATCCAAACTAACACACATATCCACACTAACACACATATCCACACTAACACACATATCCAAACTAAAATACATATCCGAACTAACACCTATATCCAAACTAACACACATATCCAAACTAACACATATATCTAAACTAACACATATATCCAAACTAACACACGTATCTAAACTAACACATATATCTAAACTAACACACATATCCAAACTAACCCCTATATCCAATCTAACACCTATATCCAAACTAACACACATATCCAAACTAACACACGCATCCAAACTAACACATATATCCAATCTAACACACATATCCAAACTAACCCCTATATCCAAACTAAAACCTATATCCAAACTAACACACATATCCAAATTAACACACACATCCAAACTAACACATATATCCAAACTAACACACATATCCAAACTAACACCTATATCCAAACTAACACACATATCCAAACTAACACATATATTTAAACTAACACCTACATCCAAACTAACACACATATCCAAACTAACACATATATCTAAACTAACACACATATCCAAACTAACACACGTATCCAAACTAACACATATATCTAAACTAACACACATATCCAAACTAACACACGTATCCAAACTAACGCATATATCTAAACTAACACACATATCCAAACTAACACATATATCTAAACTAACACACATATCCAAACTAACACACGTATCCAAACTAACGCATATATCTAAACTAACACACATATCCAAACTAACCCCTATATCCAAACTAACACCTATATCCAAACTAACACACATATCCAAATTAACACACACATCCAAACTAACACATATATCCAAACTAACACACATATCCAAACTAACACCTATATCCAAACTAACACACATATCCAAACTAACACATATATTTAAACTAACACCTATATCCAAACTAACACACATATCCAAACTAACACAGATATCTAAACTAAAACACATATCCAAACTAACACACATATCCAAACTAACACACGCATCCAAACTAACACATATATCCAAACTAACACACATATCCAAACTAACACCTATATCCAAACTAACACACATATCCAAACTAACACATATATCTAAATTAACACACATATCCAAACTAACACACGTATCCAAACTAACCCCTATATCCAAACTAACACCTATATCCAAACTAACACACATATCCAAATTAACACACACATCCAAACTAACACATATATCCAAACTAACACACATATCCAAACTAACACCTATATCCAAACTAACACACATATCCAAACTAACTCATATATTTAAACTAACACCTATATCCAAACTAACACACATATCCAAATGAACACACACATCCAAACTAACCCCTATATCCAAACTAACACATATATCTAAACTAACACCTATATCCAAACTAACACACATATCCAAACTAACACATATATTTAAACTAACACCTATATCCAAACTAACACACATATCCAAACTAACACATATATCTAAACTAACACACATATCCAAACTAACACACGTATCCAAACTAACACATATATCTAAACTAACACATATATCCAAACTAACACACATATCCACACTAACACACATATCCACACTAACACACATATCCAAACTAAAATACATATCCGAACTAACACCTATATCCAAACTAACACACATATCCAAACTAACACATATATCTAAACTAACACATATATCCAAACTAACACACGTATCCAAACTAACACATATATCTAAACTAACACACATATCCAAACTAACCCCTATATCCAATCTAACACCTATATCCAAACTAACACACATATCCAAACTAACACACGCATCCAAACTAACACATATATCCAATCTAACACACATATCCAAACTAACCCCTATATCCAAACTAAAACCTATATCCAAACTAACACACATATCCAAATTAACACACACATCCAAACTAACACATATATCCAAACTAACACACATATCCAAACTAACACCTATATCCAAACTAACACACATATCCAAACTAACACATATATTTAAACTAACACCTACATCCAAACTAACACACATATCCAAACTAACACACATATCCAAACTAACACACGCATCGAAACTAACACATATATCCAATCTAACACACATATCCAAACTAACCCCTATATCCAAACTAACACCGATATCCAAACTAACACACATATCCAAATTAACACACACATCCAAACTAACACATATATCCAAACTAACACACATATCCAAACTAACACATATATTTAAACTAACACCTATATCCAAACTAACACACATATCCAAACTAACACATATATCTAAACTAACACACATATCCAAACTAACACACGTATCCAAACTAACACATATATCTAAACTAACACATATATCCAAACTAACACACATATCCACACTAACACACATATCCACACTAACACACATATCCAAACTAAAATACATATCCGAACTAACACCTATATCCAAACTAACACACATATCCAAACTAACACATATATCTAAACTAACACATATATCCAAACTAACACACGTATCCAAACTAACACATATATCTAAACTAACACACATATCCAAATAAACACACATATCCACAATAACACACTTACCCAAGCTAACACAAATATCCAAGCTAATAACACACATATCTAGACTAACACACATATCCACACTAACACACATATTGAAACTAACACAAAAACCCACACTAACACACATAACCAAACTCAACTACATATCCAAACTAACACACATAGCCACACTAACACACATATCCAAACTAACACACATATTCACACGAACACACATACCCGCACTAACACACATATCCAAACTAATGCACATATCCAAACTAAGACACATACCCACACTAACACACATATCCAAACTAATGCACATATCCAGACTAAGACACATACCCACAATAACACACATACCCACATTAACACACATATCCAAACTAACACACATATCCACACTACCACATATATCCAAACTAACACACATATCCAAACTAACACACGCATCCAAACTAACACATATATCCAATCTAACACACATATCCAAACTAACCCCTATATCCAAACTAAAACCTATATCCAAACTAACACACATATCCAAACTAACACATATATCTAAACTAACACACATATCCAAACTAACACACGTATCCAAACTAACGCATATATCTAAACTAACACACATATCCAAACTAACACATATATCTAAACTAACACACATATCCAAACTAACACACGTATCCAAACTAACGCATATATCTAAACTAACACACATATCCAAACTAACCCCTATATCCAAACTAACACCTATATCCAAACTAACACACATATCCAAATTAACACACACATCCAAACTAACACATATATCCAAACTAACACACATATCCAAACTAACACCTATATCCAAACTAACACACATATCCAAACTAACACATATATTTAAACTAACACCTATATCCAAACTAACACACATATCCAAACTAACACATATATCTAAACTAAAACACATATCCAAACTAACACACATATCCAAACTAACACACGCATCCAAACTAACACATATATCCAAACTAACACACATATCCAAACTAACACCTATATCCAAACTAACACACATATCCAAACTAACACATATATCTAAATTAACACACATATCCAAACTAACACACGTATCCAAACTAACCCCTATATCCAAACTAACACCTATATCCAAACTAACACACATATCCAAATTAACACACACATCCAAACTAACGCATATATCCAAACTAACACACATATCCAAACTAACAGCTATATCCAAACTAACACACATATCCAAACTAACTCATATATTTAAACTAACACCTATATCCAAACTAACACACATATCCAAATGAACACACACATCCAAACTAACCCCTATATCCAAACTAACACATATATCTAAACTAACACCTATATCCAAACTAACACACATATCCAAACTAACACATATATTTAAACTAACACACATATCCAAACTAACACACATATCCACACTAACACATATATCCAAACTAACACACATATCCAAACTAACACACGCATCCAAACTAACACATATATCCAATCTAACACACATATCCAAACTAACCCCTATATCCAAACTAAAACCTATATCCAAACTAACACACGTATCCAAACTAACACATATATCTAAACTAACACACATATCCAAACTAACACACGTATCCAAACTAACGCATATATCTAAACTAACACACATATCCAAACTAACACATATATCTAAACTAACACACATATCCAAACTAACACACGTATCCAAACTAACGCATATATCTAAACTAACACACATATCCAAACTAACCCCTATATCCAAACTAACACCTATATCCAAACTAACACACATATCCAAATTAACACACACATCCAAACTAACACATATATCCAAACTAACACACATATCCAAACTAACACCTATATCCAAACTAACACACATATCCAAACTAACACATATATTTAAACTAACACCTATATCCAAACTAACACACATATCCAAACTAACACATATATCTAAACTAAAACACATATCCAAACTAACACACATATCCAAACTAACACACGCATCCAAACTAACACATATATCCAAACTAACACACATATCCAAACTAACACCTATATCCAAACTAACACACATATCCAAACTAACACATATATCTAAATTAACACACATATCCAAACTAACACACGTATCCAAACTAACCCCTATATCCAAACTAACACCTATATCCAAACTAACACACATATCCAAATTAACACACACATCCAAACTAACACATATATCCAAACTAACACACATATCCAAACTAACACCTATATCCAAACTAACACACATATCCAAACTAACTCATATATTTAAACTAACACCTATATCCAAACTAACACACATATCCAAATGAACACACACATCCAAACTAACCCCTATATCCAAACTAACACATATATCTAAACTAACACCTATATCCAAACTAACACACATATCCAAACTAACACATATATTTAAACTAACACCTATATCCAAACTAACACACATATCCAAACTAACACATATATCTAAACTAACACACATATCCAAACTAACACACGTATCCAAACTAACACATATATCTAAACTAACACACATATCCAAACTAACCCCTATATCCAATCTAACACCTATATCCAAACTAACACACATATCCAAACTAACACACGTATCCAAACTAACACATGTATTCAAACTAACACACATATCCAAACTAACTCCTATATCCAAACTAACACACATATCCAAACTAACACACATATCCAAACTAACCCCTATATCCAAATTAACACACATATCCAAACTAACACACGTATCCAAACTAACACATGTATCCAAACTAACACATATATCCAAACTAACACACATATCCAAACTAACCCCTATATCCAAACTAACACACATATCCAATTGAACACATATATCTAAACTAACACCGATATCCAAACTAACACATATATCTAAACTAACACACATATCCAAACTAACACATATATCCAATTGAACACATATATCTAAACTAACACCGATATCCAAACTAACACCTATATCCAGACTAACACCTATATCCAAACTAACACATATATCTAAACTAACACACATATCCAAACTAACACATATATCCAAACTAACACCTATATCCAAACTAACACACATATCCAAACTAACACATATATTTAAACTAACACCTATATCCAAAATAACACACATATCCAAACTAACACATATATCTAAACTAACACACATATCCAAACTAACACACGTATCCAAACTAACACATACTATATCTAAACTAACACACATATCCAAACTAACCCCTATATCCAAACTAACACACATATCCAAACGAACACATATATCTAAACTAACACCTATATCCAAACTAACACACATATCCAAATTAACACATATATCTAAACTAAAACACATATCCAAACTAACACACGTATCCAAACTAACACATATATCTAAACTAACACACATATCCAAACTAACCCCTATATCCAATCTAACACCTATATCCAAACTAACACACATATCCAAACTAACACACGCATCCAAACTAACACATATATCCAATCTAACACACATATCCAAACTAACACCTGTATCAAAACTAACACACATATCCAAACTAACACATATATTTAAACTAACACCTATATCCAAACTAATACACATATCCAAACTAACACATATCTAAACTAACACACATATCCAAACTAACACATGTATCCAAACTAACACATATATCAAACTAACACACATATCCAAACTAACACACGCATCCAAACTAACACATATATCCAAACTAACACACATATCCAAACAACACACATATCCAACCTAACACACGCATCCAAACTAACACATATATCCAAACTAACACACATATCCAAACTAACACCTATATCCAAACTAACACACATATCCAAATGAACACATATATCTAAACTAACACCGATATCCAAACTAACACACATATCCAAACTAACACACGTATCCAAACTAACACATATATCTAAACTAACACACATATCCAAACTAACCCCTATATCCAAACTAACACCTATATCCAAACTAACACACATATCCAAACTAACACACACATCCAAACTAACACATATATCCAAACTAACACACATATCCAAACTAACACCTATATCCAAACTAACACACATATCCAAACTAACACATATATTTAAACTAACACCTATATCCAAACTAACACACATATCCAAACTAACACATATATCTAAACTAACACACATATCCAAACTAACACACGTATCCAAACTAACACATACTATATCTAAACTAACACACATATCCAAACTAACCCCTATATCCAAACTAACACACATATCCAAACTAACACATATATCTAAACTAACACACATATCCAAACTAACACACATATCCACACTAACACACATATCCAAACTAAAATACATATCCAAACTAACACCTATATCCAAACTAACACCTATATCCAAACTAACACATATATCTAAACAAACACACATATCTAAACTAACACACACATCCAAACTAACACATATATCCAAACTACCACACATATCCAAACTAACACCTATATCCAAACTAAAACATATATCTACACTAACACATATATCTAAATTAACACATATATTCAAACTAACACATATATCCAAACCAACACACATATCCAAACTAACACATATATCTAAATTAACACACAATCCAAGCTAACACACACATCCAAACTAACACATATATCCAAACTAACACACATATCTAAACTAACACCTATATCCAAACTAACACACATATCCAAACTAACACATATATTTAAACTAACACCTATATCCAAACTAACACACATATCCAAACTAACACATATATCTAAACTAACACACATATCCAAACTAACACACGTATCCAAACTAACACATACTATATCTAAACTAACACACATATCCAAACTAACCCCTATATCCAAACTAACACACATATCCAAACTAACACATATATCTAAACTAACACACATATCCAAACTAACACACATATCCACACTAACACACATATCCAAACTAAAATACATATCCAAACTAACACCTATATCCAAACTAACACCTATATCCAAACTAACACATATATCTAAACTAACACACATATCCAAACTAACACACACATCCAAACTAACACATATATCCAAACTAACACACATATCCAAACTAACACCTATATCCAAACTAACACATATATCTAAACTAACACATATATCTAAATTAACACATATATTCAAACTAACACATATATCTAAACTAAAACACATATCCAAACTAACACACGTATCCAAACTAACACATATATCTAAACTAACACACATATCCAAACTAACCCCTATATCCAATCTAACACCTATATCCAAACTAACACACATATCCAAACTAACACACGTATCCAAACTAACACATATATCTAAACTAACACATATATCCAAACTAACACACATATCCACACTAACACACATATCCACACTAACACACATATCCAAACTAAAATACATATCCGAACTAACACCTATATCCAAACTAACACACATATCCAAACTAACACATATATCTAAACTAACACATATATCCAAACTAACACACGTATCCAAACTAACACATATATCTAAACTAACACACATATCCAAATAAACACACATATCCACACTAACACACTTACCCAAGCTAACACAAATATCCAAGCTAATAACACACATATCTAGACTAACACACATATCCACACTAACACACATATTGAAACTAACACAAAAACCCACACTAACACACATAACCAAACTCAACTACATATCCAAACTAACACACATAGCCACACTAACACACATATCCAAACTAACACACATATTCACACTAACACACATACCCGCACTAACACACATATCCAAACTAATGCACATATCCAAACTAAGACACATACCCACACTAACACACATATCCAAACTAATGCACATATCCAGACTAAGACACATACCCACACTAACACACATACCCACATTAACACCTATATCCAAACTAACACACATATCCAAATTAACACACACATCCAAATTAACACACACATCCAAACTAACACATATATCCAAACTAACACACATATCCAAACTAACACATATATTTAAACTAACACCTATATCCAAACTAACACACATATCCAAACTAACACATATATCTAAACTAACACACATATCCAAACTAACACACGTATCCAAACTAACACATATATCTAAACTAACACATATATCCAAACTAACACACATATCCACACTAACACACATATCCACACTAACACACATATCCAAACTAAAATACATATCCGAACTAACACCTATATCCAAACTAACACACATATCCAAACTAACACATATATCTAAACTAACACATATATCCAAACTAACACACGTATCTAAACTAACACATATATCTAAACTAACACACATATCCAAACTAACCCCTATATCCAATCTAACACCTATATCCAAACTAACACACATATCCAAACTAACACACGCATCCAAACTAACACATATATCCAATCTAACACACATATCCAAACTAACCCCTATATCCAAACTAAAACCTATATCCAAACTAACACACATATCCAAATTAACACACACATCCAAACTAACACATATATCCAAACTAACACACATATCCAAACTAACACCTATATCCAAACTAACACACATATCCAAACTAACACATATATTTAAACTAACACCTACATCCAAACTAACACACATATCCAAACTAACACATATATCTAAACTAACACACATATCCAAACTAACACACGTATCCAAACTAACACATATATCTAAACTAACACACATATCCAAACTAACACACGTATCCAAACTAACGCATATATCTAAACTAACACACATATCCAAACTAACACATATATCTAAACTAACACACATATCCAAACTAACACACGTATCCAAACTAACGCATATATCTAAACTAACACACATATCCAAACTAACCCCTATATCCAAACTAACACCTATATCCAAACTAACACACATATCCAAATTAACACACACATCCAAACTAACACATATATCCAAACTAACACACATATCCAAACTAACACCTATATCCAAACTAACACACATATCCAAACTAACACATATATTTAAACTAACACCTATATCCAAACTAACACACATATCCAAACTAACACATATATCTAAACTAAAACACATATCCAAACTAACACACATATCCAAACTAACACACGCATCCAAACTAACACATATATCCAAACTAACACACATATCCAAACTAACACCTATATCCAAACTAACACACATATCCAAACTAACACATATATCTAAATTAACACACATATCCAAACTAACACACGTATCCAAACTAACCCCTATATCCAAACTAACACCTATATCCAAACTAACACACATATCCAAATTAACACACACATCCAAACTAACACATATATCCAAACTAACACACATATCCAAACTAACACCTATATCCAAACTAACACACATATCCAAACTAACTCATATATTTAAACTAACACCTATATCCAAACTAACACACATATCCAAACTAACGCATATATCTAAACTAACACACATATCCAAACTAACACATATATCTAAACTAACACACATATCCAAACTAACACACGTATCCAAACTAACGCATATATCTAAACTAACACACATATCCAAACTAACACACATATCCAAATTAACACACACATCCAAACTAACACATATATCCAAACTAACACACATATCCAAACTAACACCTATATCCAAACTAACACACATATCCAAACTAACACATATATTTAAACTAACACCTATATCCAAACTAACACACATATCCAAACTAACACATATATCTAAACTAAAACACATATCCAAACTAACACACATATCCAAACTAACACACGCATCCAAACTAACACATATATCCAAACTAACACACATATCCAAACTAACACCTATATCCAAACTAACACACATATCCAAACTAACACATATATCTAAATTAACACACATATCCAAACTAACACACGTATCCAAACTAACCCCTATATCCAAACTAACACCTATATCCAAACTAACACACATATCCAAATTAACACACACATCCAAACTAACACATATATCCAAACTAACACACATATCCAAACTAACACCTATATCCAAACTAACACACATATCCAAACTAACTCATATATTTAAACTAACACCTATATCCAAACTAACACACATATCCAAATGAACACACACATCCAAACTAACCCCTATATCCAAACTAACACATATATCTAAACTAACACCTATATCCAAACTAACACACATATCCAAACTAACACATATATTTAAACTAACACCTATATCCAAACTAACACACATATCCAAACTAACACATATATCTAAACTAACACACATATCCAAACTAACACACGTATCCAAACTAACACATATATCTAAACTAACACACATATCCAAACTAACCCCTATATCCAATCTAACACCTATATCCAAACTAACACACATATCCAAACTAACACACGTATCCAAACTAACACATGTATTCAAACTAACACACATATCCAAACTAACTCCTATATCCAAACTAACACACATATCCAAACTAACACACATATCCAAACTAACCCCTATATCCAAATTAACACACATATCCAAACTAACACACGTATCCAAACTAACACATGTATCCAAACTAACACATATATCCAAACTAACACACATATCCAAACTAACCCCTATATCCAAACTAACACACATATCCAATTGAACACATATATCTAAACTAACACCGATATCCAAACTAACACATATATCTAAACTAACACACATATCCAAACTAACACATATATCCAATTGAACACATATATCTAAACTAACACCGATATCCAAACTAACACCTATATCCAGACTAACACCTATATCCAAACTAACACATATATCTAAACTAACACACATATCCAAACTAACACATATATCCAAACTAACACCTATATCCAAACTAACACACATATCCAAACTAACACATATATTTAAACTAACACCTATATCCAAAATAACACACATATCCAAACTAACACATATATCTAAACTAACACACATATCCAAACTAACACACGTATCCAAACTAACACATACTATATCTAAACTAACACACATATCCAAACTAACCCCTATATCCAAACTAACACACATATCCAAACGAACACATATATCTAAACTAACACCTATATCCAAACTAACACACATATCCAAATTAACACATATATCTAAACTAAAACACATATCCAAACTAACACACGTATCCAAACTAACACATATATCTAAACTAACACACATATCCAAACTAACCCCTATATCCAATCTAACACCTATATCCAAACTAACACACATATCCAAACTAACACACGCATCCAAACTAACACATATATCCAATCTAACACACATATCCAAACTAACACCTGTATCAAAACTAACACACATATCCAAACTAACACATATATTTAAACTAACACCTATATCCAAACTAATACACATATCCAAACTAACACATATCTAAACTAACACACATATCCAAACTAACACATGTATCCAAACTAACACATATATCAAACTAACACACATATCCAAACTAACACACGCATCCAAACTAACACATATATCCAAACTAACACACATATCCAAACAACACACATATCCAACCTAACACACGCATCCAAACTAACACATATATCCAAACTAACACACATATCCAAACTAACACCTATATCCAAACTAACACACATATCCAAATGAACACATATATCTAAACTAACACCGATATCCAAACTAACACACATATCCAAACTAACACACGTATCCAAACTAACACATATATCTAAACTAACACACATATCCAAACTAACCCCTATATCCAAACTAACACCTATATCCAAACTAACACACATATCCAAACTAACACACACATCCAAACTAACACATATATCCAAACTAACACACATATCCAAACTAACACCTATATCCAAACTAACACACATATCCAAACTAACACATATATTTAAACTAACACCTATATCCAAACTAACACACATATCCAAACTAACACATATATCTAAACTAACACACATATCCAAACTAACACACGTATCCAAACTAACACATACTATATCTAAACTAACACACATATCCAAACTAACCCCTATATCCAAACTAACACACATATCCAAACTAACACATATATCTAAACTAACACACATATCCAAACTAACACACATATCCACACTAACACACATATCCAAACTAAAATACATATCCAAACTAACACCTATATCCAAACTAACACCTATATCCAAACTAACACATATATCTAAACAAACACACATATCTAAACTAACACACACATCCAAACTAACACATATATCCAAACTACCACACATATCCAAACTAACACCTATATCCAAACTAAAACATATATCTACACTAACACATATATCTAAATTAACACATATATTCAAACTAACACATATATCCAAACCAACACACATATCCAAACTAACACATATATCTAAATTAACACACAATCCAAGCTAACACACACATCCAAACTAACACATATATCCAAACTAACACACATATCTAAACTAACACCTATATCCAAACTAACACACATATCCAAACTAACACATATATTTAAACTAACACCTATATCCAAACTAACACACATATCCAAACTAACACATATATCTAAACTAACACACATATCCAAACTAACACACGTATCCAAACTAACACATACTATATCTAAACTAACACACATATCCAAACTAACCCCTATATCCAAACTAACACACATATCCAAACTAACACATATATCTAAACTAACACACATATCCAAACTAACACACATATCCACACTAACACACATATCCAAACTAAAATACATATCCAAACTAACACCTATATCCAAACTAACACCTATATCCAAACTAACACATATATCTAAACTAACACACATATCCAAACTAACACACACATCCAAACTAACACATATATCCAAACTAACACACATATCCAAACTAACACCTATATCCAAACTAACACATATATCTAAACTAACACATATATCTAAATTAACACATATATTCAAACTAACACATATATCTAAACTAAAACACATATCCAAACTAACACACGTATCCAAACTAACACATATATCTAAACTAACACACATATCCAAACTAACCCCTATATCCAATCTAACACCTATATCCAAACTAACACACATATCCAAACTAACACACGTATCCAAACTAACACATATATCTAAACTAACACATATATCCAAACTAACACACATATCCACACTAACACACATATCCACACTAACACACATATCCAAACTAAAATACATATCCGAACTAACACCTATATCCAAACTAACACACATATCCAAACTAACACATATATCTAAACTAACACATATATCCAAACTAACACACGTATCCAAACTAACACATATATCTAAACTAACACACATATCCAAATAAACACACATATCCACACTAACACACTTACCCAAGCTAACACAAATATCCAAGCTAATAACACACATATCTAGACTAACACACATATCCACACTAACACACATATTGAAACTAACACAAAAACCCACACTAACACACATAACCAAACTCAACTACATATCCAAACTAACACACATAGCCACACTAACACACATATCCAAACTAACACACATATTCACACTAACACACATACCCGCACTAACACACATATCCAAACTAATGCACATATCCAAACTAAGACACATACCCACACTAACACACATATCCAAACTAATGCACATATCCAGACTAAGACACATACCCACACTAACACACATACCCACATTAACACCTATATCCAAACTAACACACATATCCAAATTAACACACACATCCAAATTAACACACACATCCAAACTAACACATATATCCAAACTAACACACATATCCAAACTAACACATATATTTAAACTAACACCTATATCCAAACTAACACACATATCCAAACTAACACATATATCTAAACTAACACACATATCCAAACTAACACACGTATCCAAACTAACACATATATCTAAACTAACACATATATCCAAACTAACACACATATCCACACTAACACACATATCCACACTAACACACATATCCAAACTAAAATACATATCCGAACTAACACCTATATCCAAACTAACACACATATCCAAACTAACACATATATCTAAACTAACACATATATCCAAACTAACACACGTATCTAAACTAACACATATATCTAAACTAACACACATATCCAAACTAACCCCTATATCCAATCTAACACCTATATCCAAACTAACACACATATCCAAACTAACACACGCATCCAAACTAACACATATATCCAATCTAACACACATATCCAAACTAACCCCTATATCCAAACTAAAACCTATATCCAAACTAACACACATATCCAAACTAACACACGTATCCAAACTAACACATATATCTAAACTAACACACATATCCAAACTAACACACGTATCCAAACTAACGCATATATCTAAACTAACACACATATCCAAACTAACACATATATCTAAACTAACACACATATCCAAACTAACACACGTATCCAAACTAACGCATATATCTAAACTAACACACATATCCAAACTAACCCCTATATCCAAACTAACACCTATATCCAAACTAACACACATATCCAAATTAACACACACATCCAAACTAACACATATATCCAAACTAACACACATATCCAAACTAACACCTATATCCAAACTAACACACATATCCAAACTAACACATATATTTAAACTAACACCTATATCCAAACTAACACACATATCCAAACTAACACATATATCTAAACTAAAACACATATCCAAACTAACACACATATCCAAACTAACACACGCATCCAAACTAACACATATATCCAAACTAACACACATATCCAAACTAACACCTATATCCAAACTAACACACATATCCAAACTAACACATATATCTAAATTAACACACATATCCAAACTAACACACGTATCCAAACTAACCCCTATATCCAAACTAACACCTATATCCAAACTAACACACATATCCAAATTAACACACACATCCAAACTAACACATATATCCAAACTAACACACATATCCAAACTAACACCTATATCCAAACTAACACACATATCCAAACTAACTCATATATTTAAACTAACACCTATATCCAAACTAACACACATATCCAAATGAACACACACATCCAAACTAACCCCTATATCCAAACTAACACATATATCTAAACTAACACCTATATCCAAACTAACACACATATCCAAACTAACACATATATTTAAACTAACACCTATATCCAAACTAACACACATATCCAAACTAACACATATATCTAAACTAACACACATATCCAAACTAACACACGTATCCAAACTAACACATATATCTAAACTAACACATATATCCAAACTAACACACATATCCACACTAACACACATATCCACACTAACACACATATCCAAACTAAAATACATATCCGAACTAACACCTATATCCAAACTAACACACATATCCAAACTAACACATATATCTAAACTAACACATATATCCAAACTAACACACGTATCCAAACTAACACATATATCTAAACTAACACACATATCCAAACTAACCCCTATATCCAATCTAACACCTATATCCAAACTAACACACATATCCAAACTAACACACGCATCCAAACTAACACATATATCCAATCTAACACACATATCCAAACTAACCCCTATATCCAAACTAAAACCTATATCCAAACTAACACACATATCCAAATTAACACACACATCCAAACTAACACATATATCCAAACTAACACACATATCCAAACTAACACCTATATCCAAACTAACACACATATCCAAACTAACACATATATTTAAACTAACACCTACATCCAAACTAACACACATATCCAAACTAACACACATATCCAAACTAACACACGCATCGAAACTAACACATATATCCAATCTAACACACATATCCAAACTAACCCCTATATCCAAACTAACACCGATATCCAAACTAACACACATATCCAAATTAACACACACATCCAAACTAACACATATATCCAAACTAACACACATATCCAAACTAACACATATATTTAAACTAACACCTATATCCAAACTAACACACATATCCAAACTAACACATATATCTAAACTAACACACATATCCAAACTAACACACGTATCCAAACTAACACATATATCTAAACTAACACATATATCCAAACTAACACACATATCCACACTAACACACATATCCACACTAACACACATATCCAAACTAAAATACATATCCGAACTAACACCTATATCCAAACTAACACACATATCCAAACTAACACATATATCTAAACTAACACATATATCCAAACTAACACACGTATCCAAACTAACACATATATCTAAACTAACACACATATCCAAATAAACACACATATCCACAATAACACACTTACCCAAGCTAACACAAATATCCAAGCTAATAACACACATATCTAGACTAACACACATATCCACACTAACACACATATTGAAACTAACACAAAAACCCACACTAACACACATAACCAAACTCAACTACATATCCAAACTAACACACATAGCCACACTAACACACATATCCAAACTAACACACATATTCACACTAACACACATACCCGCACTAACACACATATCCAAACTAATGCACATATCCAAACTAAGACACATACCCACACTAACACACATATCCAAACTAATGCACATATCCAGACTAAGACACATACCCACAATAACACACATACCCACATTAACACACATATCCAAACTAACACACATATCCACACTACCACATATATCCAAACTAACACACATATCCAAACTAACACACGCATCCAAACTAACACATATATCCAATCTAACACACATATCCAAACTAACCCCTATATCCAAACTAAAACCTATATCCAAACTAACACACATATCCAAACTAACACATATATCTAAACTAACACACATATCCAAACTAACACACGTATCCAAACTAACGCATATATCTAAACTAACACACATATCCAAACTAACACATATATCTAAACTAACACACATATCCAAACTAACACACGTATCCAAACTAACGCATATATCTAAACTAACACACATATCCAAACTAACCCCTATATCCAAACTAACACCTATATCCAAACTAACACACATATCCAAATTAACACACACATCCAAACTAACACATATATCCAAACTAACACACATATCCAAACTAACACCTATATCCAAACTAACACACATATCCAAACTAACACATATATTTAAACTAACACCTATATCCAAACTAACACACATATCCAAACTAACACATATATCTAAACTAAAACACATATCCAAACTAACACACATATCCAAACTAACACACGCATCCAAACTAACACATATATCCAAACTAACACACATATCCAAACTAACACCTATATCCAAACTAACACACATATCCAAACTAACACATATATCTAAATTAACACACATATCCAAACTAACACACGTATCCAAACTAACCCCTATATCCAAACTAACACCTATATCCAAACTAACACACATATCCAAATTAACACACACATCCAAACTAACGCATATATCCAAACTAACACACATATCCAAACTAACAGCTATATCCAAACTAACACACATATCCAAACTAACTCATATATTTAAACTAACACCTATATCCAAACTAACACACATATCCAAATGAACACACACATCCAAACTAACCCCTATATCCAAACTAACACATATATCTAAACTAACACCTATATCCAAACTAACACACATATCCAAACTAACACATATATTTAAACTAACACACATATCCAAACTAACACACATATCCACACTAACACATATATCCAAACTAACACACATATCCAAACTAACACACGCATCCAAACTAACACATATATCCAATCTAACACACATATCCAAACTAACCCCTATATCCAAACTAAAACCTATATCCAAACTAACACACGTATCCAAACTAACACATATATCTAAACTAACACACATATCCAAACTAACACACGTATCCAAACTAACGCATATATCTAAACTAACACACATATCCAAACTAACACATATATCTAAACTAACACACATATCCAAACTAACACACGTATCCAAACTAACGCATATATCTAAACTAACACACATATCCAAACTAACCCCTATATCCAAACTAACACCTATATCCAAACTAACACACATATCCAAATTAACACACACATCCAAACTAACACATATATCCAAACTAACACACATATCCAAACTAACACCTATATCCAAACTAACACACATATCCAAACTAACACATATATTTAAACTAACACCTATATCCAAACTAACACACATATCCAAACTAACACATATATCTAAACTAAAACACATATCCAAACTAACACACATATCCAAACTAACACACGCATCCAAACTAACACATATATCCAAACTAACACACATATCCAAACTAACACCTATATCCAAACTAACACACATATCCAAACTAACACATATATCTAAATTAACACACATATCCAAACTAACACACGTATCCAAACTAACCCCTATATCCAAACTAACACCTATATCCAAACTAACACACATATCCAAATTAACACACACATCCAAACTAACACATATATCCAAACTAACACACATATCCAAACTAACACCTATATCCAAACTAACACACATATCCAAACTAACTCATATATTTAAACTAACACCTATATCCAAACTAACACACATATCCAAATGAACACACACATCCAAACTAACCCCTATATCCAAACTAACACATATATCTAAACTAACACCTATATCCAAACTAACACACATATCCAAACTAACACATATATTTAAACTAACACCTATATCCAAACTAACACACATATCCAAACTAACACATATATCTAAACTAACACACATATCCAAACTAACACACGTATCCAAACTAACACATATATCTAAACTAACACACATATCCAAACTAACCCCTATATCCAATCTAACACCTATATCCAAACTAACACACATATCCAAACTAACACACGTATCCAAACTAACACATGTATTCAAACTAACACACATATCCAAACTAACTCCTATATCCAAACTAACACACATATCCAAACTAACACACATATCCAAACTAACCCCTATATCCAAATTAACACACATATCCAAACTAACACACGTATCCAAACTAACACATGTATCCAAACTAACACATATATCCAAACTAACACACATATCCAAACTAACCCCTATATCCAAACTAACACACATATCCAATTGAACACATATATCTAAACTAACACCGATATCCAAACTAACACATATATCTAAACTAACACACATATCCAAACTAACACATATATCCAATTGAACACATATATCTAAACTAACACCGATATCCAAACTAACACCTATATCCAGACTAACACCTATATCCAAACTAACACATATATCTAAACTAACACACATATCCAAACTAACACATATATCCAAACTAACACCTATATCCAAACTAACACACATATCCAAACTAACACATATATTTAAACTAACACCTATATCCAAAATAACACACATATCCAAACTAACACATATATCTAAACTAACACACATATCCAAACTAACACACGTATCCAAACTAACACATACTATATCTAAACTAACACACATATCCAAACTAACCCCTATATCCAAACTAACACACATATCCAAACGAACACATATATCTAAACTAACACCTATATCCAAACTAACACACATATCCAAATTAACACATATATCTAAACTAAAACACATATCCAAACTAACACACGTATCCAAACTAACACATATATCTAAACTAACACACATATCCAAACTAACCCCTATATCCAATCTAACACCTATATCCAAACTAACACACATATCCAAACTAACACACGCATCCAAACTAACACATATATCCAATCTAACACACATATCCAAACTAACACCTGTATCAAAACTAACACACATATCCAAACTAACACATATATTTAAACTAACACCTATATCCAAACTAATACACATATCCAAACTAACACATATCTAAACTAACACACATATCCAAACTAACACATGTATCCAAACTAACACATATATCAAACTAACACACATATCCAAACTAACACACGCATCCAAACTAACACATATATCCAAACTAACACACATATCCAAACAACACACATATCCAACCTAACACACGCATCCAAACTAACACATATATCCAAACTAACACACATATCCAAACTAACACCTATATCCAAACTAACACACATATCCAAATGAACACATATATCTAAACTAACACCGATATCCAAACTAACACACATATCCAAACTAACACACGTATCCAAACTAACACATATATCTAAACTAACACACATATCCAAACTAACCCCTATATCCAAACTAACACCTATATCCAAACTAACACACATATCCAAACTAACACACACATCCAAACTAACACATATATCCAAACTAACACACATATCCAAACTAACACCTATATCCAAACTAACACACATATCCAAACTAACACATATATTTAAACTAACACCTATATCCAAACTAACACACATATCCAAACTAACACATATATCTAAACTAACACACATATCCAAACTAACACACGTATCCAAACTAACACATACTATATCTAAACTAACACACATATCCAAACTAACCCCTATATCCAAACTAACACACATATCCAAACTAACACATATATCTAAACTAACACACATATCCAAACTAACACACATATCCACACTAACACACATATCCAAACTAAAATACATATCCAAACTAACACCTATATCCAAACTAACACCTATATCCAAACTAACACATATATCTAAACAAACACACATATCTAAACTAACACACACATCCAAACTAACACATATATCCAAACTACCACACATATCCAAACTAACACCTATATCCAAACTAAAACATATATCTACACTAACACATATATCTAAATTAACACATATATTCAAACTAACACATATATCCAAACCAACACACATATCCAAACTAACACATATATCTAAATTAACACACAATCCAAGCTAACACACACATCCAAACTAACACATATATCCAAACTAACACACATATCTAAACTAACACCTATATCCAAACTAACACACATATCCAAACTAACACATATATTTAAACTAACACCTATATCCAAACTAACACACATATCCAAACTAACACATATATCTAAACTAACACACATATCCAAACTAACACACGTATCCAAACTAACACATACTATATCTAAACTAACACACATATCCAAACTAACCCCTATATCCAAACTAACACACATATCCAAACTAACACATATATCTAAACTAACACACATATCCAAACTAACACACATATCCACACTAACACACATATCCAAACTAAAATACATATCCAAACTAACACCTATATCCAAACTAACACCTATATCCAAACTAACACATATATCTAAACTAACACACATATCCAAACTAACACACACATCCAAACTAACACATATATCCAAACTAACACACATATCCAAACTAACACCTATATCCAAACTAACACATATATCTAAACTAACACATATATCTAAATTAACACATATATTCAAACTAACACATATATCTAAACTAAAACACATATCCAAACTAACACACGTATCCAAACTAACACATATATCTAAACTAACACACATATCCAAACTAACCCCTATATCCAATCTAACACCTATATCCAAACTAACACACATATCCAAACTAACACACGCATCCAAACTAACACATATATCCAATCTAACACACATATCCAAACTAACACCTGTATCAAAACTAACACACATATCCAAACTAACACATATATTTAAACTAACACCTATATCCAAACTAATACACATATCCAAACTAACACATATCTAAACTAACACACATATCCAAACTAACACATGTATCCAAACTAACACATATATCAAACTAACACACATATCCAAACTAACACACGCATCCAAACTAACACATATATCCAAACTAACACACATATCCAAACAACACACATATCCAAACTAACACATATATCTAAACTAACACACATATCCAAACTAACACACGTATCCAAACTAACACATACTATATCTAAACTAACACACATATCCAAACTAACCCCTATATCCAAACTAACACACATATCCAAACGAACACATATATCTAAACTAACACCTATATCCAAACTAACACACATATCCAAATTAACACATATATCTAAACTAAAACACATATCCAAACTAACACACGTATCCAAACTAACACATATATCTAAACTAACACACATATCCAAACTAACCCCTATATCCAATCTAGCACCTATATCCAAACTAACACACATATCCAAACTAACACACGCATCCAAACTAACACATATATCCAATCTAACACACATATCCAAACTAACACCTGTATCAAAACTAACACACATATCCAAACTAACACATATATTTAAACTAACACCTATATCCAAACTAATACACATATCCAAACTAACACATATCTAAACTAACACACATATCCAAACTAACACATGTATCCAAACTAACACATATATCAAACTAACACACATATCCAAACTAACACACGCATCCAAACTAACACATATATCCAAACTAACACACATATCCAAACAACACACATATCCAAACTAACACACGCATCCAAACTAACACATATATCCAAACTGACACACATATCCAAACTAACACCTATATCCAAACTAACACACATATCCAAATGAACACATATATCTAAACTAACACCGATATCCAAACTAACACACATATCCAAACTAACACACGTATCCAAACTAACACATATATCTAAACTAACACACATATCCAAACTAACCCCTATATCCAAACTAACACCTATATCCAAACTAACACACATATCCAAACTAAAACACATATCCAAACTAACCCCTATATCCAAACTAACACACATATCCAAACTAACACATATATCTAAACTAACACACATATCCAAACTAACACACATATCCACACTAACACACATATCCAAACTAAAATACATATCCAAACTAACACCTATATCCAAACTAACACCTATATCCAAACTAACACATATATCTAAACTAACACACATATCCAAACTAACACACACATCCAAACTAACACATATATCCAAACTAACACCAATATCCAAACTAACACCTATATCCAAACTAACACATATATCTAAACTAACACACATATCCAAACTAACACACGTATCCAAACTAACACATATATCTAAACTAACAAACATATCCAAACTAACACACGTATCCAAACTAACACATGTATCCAAACTAACACACATATCCAAACTAACCCCTATATCCATACTAACACACATATCCAATTGAACACATATATCTAAACTAACACCGATATCCAAACTAACACATATATCTAAACTAACACACATATCCAAACTAACACATATATCCAATTGAACACATATATCTAAACTAACACCGATATCCAAACTAACACCTATATCCAGACTAACACCTATATCCAAACTAACACATATATCTAAACTAACACACATATCCAAACTAACACATATATCCAAACTAACACCTATATCCAAACTAACACACATATCCAAACTAACACATATATTTAAACTAACACCTATATCCAAAATAACACACATATCCAAACTAACACATATATCTAAACTAACACACATATCCAAACTAACACACGTATCCAAACTAACACATACTATATCTAAACTAACACACATATCCAAACTAACCCCTATATCCAAACTAACACACATATCCAAACGAACACATTTATCTAAACTATCACCTATATCCAAACAAACACACATATCCAAATTAACACATATATCTAAACTAAAACACATATCCAAACTAACACACGTATCCAAACTAACACATATATCTAAACTAACACACATATCCAAACTAACCCCTATATCTAATCTAACACCTATATCCAAACTAACACACATATCCAAACTAACACACGCATCCAAACTAACACATATATCCAATCTAACACACATATCCAAACTAACACCTGTATCAAAACTAACACACATATCCAAACTAACACATATATTTAAACTAACACCTATATCCAAACTAATACACATATCCAAACTAACACATATCTAAACTAACACACATATCCAAACTAACACATGTATCCAAACTAACACATATATCAAACTAACACACATATCCAAACTAACACACGCATCCAAACTAACACATATATCCAAACTAACACACATATCCAAACAACACACATATCCAAACTAACACACGCATCCAAACTAACACATATATCCAAACTAACACACATATCCAAACTAACACCTATATCCAAACTAACACACATATCCAAATGAACACATATATCTAAACTAACACCGATATCCAAACTAACACACATATCCAAACTAATACACGTATCCAAACTAACACATATATCTAAACTAACACACATATCCAAACTAACCCCTATATCCAAACTAACACCTATATCCAAACTAACACACATATCCAAACTAACACACACATCCAAACTAACACATATATCCAAACTAACACACATATCCAAACTAACACCAATATCCAAACTAACACACATATCCAAACTAACACATATATTTAAACTAACACCTATATCCAAACTAACACACATATCCAAACTAACACATATATCTAAACTAACACACATATCCAAACTAACACACGTATCCAAACTAACACATACTATATCTAAACTAACACACATATCCAAACTAACCCCTATATCCAAACTAACACACATATCCAAACTAACACATATATCTAAACTAACACACATATCCAAACTAACACACATATCCACACTAACACACATATCCAAACTAAAATACATATCCAAACTAACACCTATATCCAAACTAACACCTATATCCAAACTAACACATATATCTAAACAAACACACATATCTAAACTAACCCCTATATCCAAACTAACACACATATCCAATTGAACACATATATCTAAACTAACACCGATATCCAAACTAACACATATATCTAAACTAACACACATATCCAAACTAACACATATATCCAATTGAACACATATATCTAAACTAACACCGATATCCAAACTAACACCTATATCCAGACTAACAGCTATATCCAAACTAACACATATATCTAAACTAACACACATATCCAAACTAACACATATATCCAAACTAACACCTATATCCAAACTAACACACATATCCAAACTAACACATATATTTAAACTAACACCTATATCCAAAATAACACACATATCCAAACTAACACATATATCTAAACTAACACACATATCCAAACTAACACACGTATCCAAACTAACACATACTATATCTAAACTAACACACATATCCAAACTAACCCCTATATCCAAACTAACACACATATCCAAACGAACACATTTATCTAAACTAACACCTATATCCAAACAAACACACATATCCAAATTAACACATATATCTAAACTAAAACACATATCCAAACTAACACACGTATCCAAACTAACACATATATCTAAACTAACACACATATCCAAACTAACCCCTATATCTAATCTAACACCTATATCCAAACTAACACACATATCCAAACTAACACACGCATCCAAACTAACACATATATCCAATCTAACACACATATCCAAACTAACACCTGTATCAAAACTAACACACATATCCAAACTAACACATATATTTAAACTAACACCTATATCCAAACTAATACACATATCCAAACTAACACATATCTAAACTAACACACATATCCAAACTAACACATGTATCCAAACTAACACATATATCAAACTAACACACATATCCAAACTAACACACGCATCCAAACTAACACATATATCCAAACTAACACACATATCCAAACAACACACATATCCAAACTAACACACGCATCCAAACTAACACATATATCCAAACTAACACACATATCCAAACTAACACCTATATCCAAACTAACACACATATCCAAATGAACACATATATCTAAACTAACACCGATATCCAAACTAACACACATATCCAAACTAACACACGTATCCAAACTAACACATATATCTAAACTAACACACATATCCAAACTAACCCCTATATCCAAACTAACACCTATATCCAAACTAACACACATATCCAAACTAACACACACATCCAAACTAACACATATATCCAAACTAACACACATATCCAAACTAACACCTATATCCAAACTAACACACATATCCAAACTAACACATATATTTAAACTAACACCTATATCCAAACTAACACACATATCCAAACTAACACATATATCTAAACTAACACACATATCCAAACTAACACACGTATCCAAACTAACACATACTATATCTAAATTAACACACATATCCAAACTAACCCCTATATCCAAACTAACACACATATCCAAACTAACACATATATCTAAACTAACACACATATCCAAACTAACACACATATCCACACTAACACACATATCCAAACTAAAATACATATCCAAACTAACACCTATATCCAAACTAACACCTATATCCAAACTAACACATATATCTAAACAAACACACATATCTAAACTAACACACACATCCAAACTAACACATATATCCAAACTACCACACATATCCAAACTAACACCTATATCCAAACTAAAACATATATCTAAACTAACACATATATCTAAATTAACACATATATTCAAACTAACACATATATCCAAACCAACACACATATCCAAACTAACACATATATCTAAATTAACACACAATCCAAGCTAACACACACATCCAAACTAACACATATATCCAAACTAACACACATATCTAAACTAACACCTATATCCAAACTAACACACATATCCAAACTAACACATATATTTAAACTAACACCTATATCCAAACTAACACACATATCCAAACTAACACATATATCTAAACTAACACACATATCCAAACTAACACACGTATCCAAACTAACACATACTATATCTAAACTAACACACATATCCAAACTAACCCCTATATCCAAACTAACACACATATCCAAACTAACACATATATCTAAACTAACACACATATCCAAACTAACACACATATCCACACTAACACACATATCCAAACTAAAATACATATCCAAACTAACACCTATATCCAAACTAACACCTATATCCAAACTAACACATATATCTAAACTAACACACATATCCAAACTAACACACACATCCAAACTAACACATATATCCAAACCAACACACATATCCAAACTAACACCTATATCCAAACTAACACATATATCTAAACTAACACATATATCTAAATTAACACATATATTCAAACTAACACATATATCTAAACTAAAACACATATCCAAACTAACACACGTATCCAAACTAACACATATATCTAAACTAACACACATATCCAAACTAACACATATATCCAAACTAACACCTATATCCAAACTAACACACATATCCAAACTAACACATATATTTAAACTAACACCTATATCCAAAATAACACACATATCCAAACTAACACATATATCTAAACTAACACACATATCCAAACTAACACACGTATCCAAACTAACACATACTATATCTAAACTAACACACATATCCAAACTAACCCCTATATCCAAACTAACACACATATCCAAACGAACACATTTATCTAAACTAACACCTATATCCAAACAAACACACATATCCAAATTAACACATATCTAAACTAACACACATATCCAAACTAACACATGTATCCAAACTAACACATATATCAAACTAACACACATATCCAAACTAACACACGCATCCAAACTAACACATATATCCAAACTAACACACATATCCAAACAACACACATATCCAAACTAACACACGCATCCAAACTAACACATATATCCAAACTAACACACATATCCAAACTAACACCTATATCCAAACTAACACACATATCCAAATGAACACATATATCTAAACTAACACCGATATCCAAACTAACACACATATCCAAACTAACACACGTATCCAAACTAACACATATATCTAAACTAACACACAAATCCAAACTAACCCCTATATCCAAACTAACACCTATATCCAAACTAACACACATATCCAAACTAACACACACATCCAAACTAACACATATATCCAAACTAACACACATATCCAAACTAACACCTATATCCAAACTAACACACATATCCAAACTAACAAATATATTTAAACTAACACCTATATCCAAACTAACACACATATCCAAACTAACACATATATCTAAACTAACACACATATCCAAACTAACACACGTATCCAAACTAACACATACTATATCTAAACTAACACACATATCCAAACTAACCCCTATATCCAAACTAACACACATATCCAAACTAACACATATATCTAAACTAACACACATATCCAAACTAACACACATATCCAAACTAACACACATATCCAAACTAACACATATATCTAAACTAACACACATATCCAAACTAAAATACATATCCAAACTAACACCTATATCCAAACTAACACCTATATCCAAACTAACACATATATCTAAACAAACACACATATCTAAACTAACACACACATCCAAACTAACACATATATCCAAACTACCACACATATCCAAACTAACACCTATATCCAAACTAAAACATATATCTAAACTAACACATATATCTAAATTAACACATATATTCAAACTAACACATATATCCAAACCAACACACATATCCAAACTAACACATATATCTAAATTAACACACAATCCAAGCTAACACACACATCCAAACTAACACATATATCCAAACTAACACACATATCTAAACTAACACCTATATCCAAACTAACACACATATCCAAACTAACACATATATTTAAACTAACACCTCTATCCAAACTAACACACATATCCAAACTAACACATATATCTAAACTAACACACATATCCAAACTAACACACGTATCCAAACTAACACATACTATAGCTAAACTAACACACATATCCAAACTAACCCCTATATCCAAACTAACACACATATCCAAACTAACACATATATCTAAACTAACACACATATCCAAACTAACACACATATCCACACTAACACACATATCCAAACTAAAATACATATCCAAACTAACACCTATATCCAAACTAACACCTATATCCAAACTAACACATATATCTAAACTAACACACATATCCAAACTAACACACACATCCAAACTAACACATATATCCAAACTAACACACATATCCAAACTAACACCTATATCCAAACTAACACATATATCTAAACTAACACATATATCTAAATTAACACATATATTCAAACTAACACATATATCTAAACTAAAACACATATCCAAACTAACACACGTATCCAAACTAACACATATATCTAAACTAACACACATATCCAAACTAACCCCTATATCCAATCTAACACCTATATCCAAACTAACACACATATCCAAACTAACACACGCATCCAAACTAACACATATATCCAATCTAACACACATATCCAAACTAACACCTGTATCAAAACTAACACACATATCCAAACTAACACATATATTTAAACTAACACCTATATCCAAACTAATACACATATCCAAACTAACACATATCTAAACTAACACACATATCCAAACTAACACATGTATCCAAACTAACACATATATCAAACTAACACACATATCCAAACTAACACACGCATCCAAACTAACACATATATCCAAACTAACACACATATCCAAACAACACACATATCCAAACTAACACACGCATCCAAACTAACACATATATCCAAACTAACACACATATCCAAACTAACACGTATATCCAAACTAACACACATATCCAAATGAACACATATATCTAAACTAACACCGATATCCAAACTAACACATATCCAAACTAACACACGTATCCAAACTAACACATATATCTAAACTAACACACATATCCAAACTAACCCCTATATCCAAACTAACACATATATCCAAACTAACACATATATCCAAACTAACACACACATCCAAACTAACACATATATCCAAACTAACACACATATCCAAACTAACACCTATATCCAAACTAACACACATATCCAAACTAACACATATATTTAAACTAACACCTATATCCAAACTAACACACATATCCAAACTAACACATATATCTAAACTAACACACATATCCAAACTAACACACGTATCCAAACTAACACATACTATATCTAAACTAACACACATATCCAAACTAACACATATATCTAAACTAACACACATATCCAAACTAACACACATATCCATACTAACACACATATCCAAACTAAAATACATATCCAAACTAACACCTATATCCAAACTAACACCTATATCCAAACTAACACATATATCTAAACAAACACACATATCTAAACTAACACACACATCCAAACTAACACATATATCCAAACTACCACACATATCCAAACTAACACCTATATCCAAACTAAAACATATATCTAAACTAACACATATATCTAAATTAACACATATATTCAAACTAACACATATATCCAAACCAACACACATATCCAAACTAACACATATATCTAAATTAACACACAATCCAAGCTAACACACACATCCAAACTAACACATATATCCAAACTAACACACATATCTAAACTAACACCTATATCCAAACTAACACACATATCCAAACTAACACATATATTTAAACTAACACCTATATCCAAACTAACACACATATCCAAACTAACACATATATCTAAACTAACACACATATCCAAACTAACACACGTATCCAAACTAACACATACTATATCTAAACTAACACACATATCCAAACTAACCCCTATATCCAAACTAACACACATATCCAAACTAACACATATATCTAAACTAACACACATATCCAAACTAACACACATATCCACACTAACACACATATCCAAACTAAAATACATATCCAAACTAACACCTATATCCAAACTAACACCTATATCCAAACTAACACATATATCTAAACTAACACACATATCCAAACTAACACACACATCCAAACTAACACATATATCCAAACTAACACACATATCCAAACTAACACCTATATCCAAACTAACACATATATCTAAACTAACACATATATCTAAATTAACACATATATTCAAACTAACACATATATCCAAACCAACACACGTATCCAAACTAACACATATATCTAAATTAACACACATATCTAAACTAAGACACATATCCAAACTAACACATATATCTAAACTAACACCTATATCCAAACTAACACACATATCCAAACTAACACATATATCCAAACTAACACACATATCCAAACTAAAATACATATCCAAACTAACACCTATATCCAAACTAACACCTATATCCAAACTATCTTTAAATAAATAAATCACTGTCCAGGAGAACCAACACCAGCCAGAATGACTGTCAGAACTTCTGGTCTGCATGGGCTATCAGTTAGCTTTGCCTGCCCCGCTTCTGCATCCTGTCAGACCGCCCTCGGTGCTACCTCCTTGAGCGCAGCTCCAGGCATGGGCCGTGGTCCTTCGGCTCACCGGACGCAGCAGACCAGGTTCCCGCAGCCGATCCAACGCCAGCTCTCCCAGCCAGACACCCTCGACATACCTGCCCAGACTCCACACGACCTCACCAAAAAACCCACAGTCCACGCCAGGCGAGGCCGCCGCCAGTCCGCTCTCAGTGTTATTGGAACTGCCGGTCTGCATGGGTAGCGGTTAGCTTAGCCCTCCACGCTTCCGCGTCCTGTCAGACCGCCCTCGGTGTTACCTCTTCAGGCACAGGTCCAGGCAGGGATGTGGTCCCTGAGCCCACAAGACGCAGCAGACCAAGCTCTCCCAGCCGATCCAGCACCAGCTCTCCCAGCCATCAAATGAAGACACAAATTAGAGTCAGACGTGGACAAAGACACTGTATGGACGGTGCTGGGTGAGACAGCCGCAAACGTAAATGCATGCCACCATTTTCTCAAACCGGAAGTGGAAATATGTGTCATATGTGTTAGTTTAGATATATGCGTTGTTAGTGTGTGTTCTTGAAGTTCTTGTAGATTGTGGATGTGTGTTTTTGTCTGTGTTGCCCTTCATGTACATTTCATTTCATTTAAAGTGTTCCTGGTTCCTGATAATTGGGAGAAACTTTTCCTCGCTCATCTAAAACCCCGAATACTTGGGTATAAAATGTGCTTCTTATGATCGGCTCACAAGTGGACAGCGCTACATACGAGTGTAAACCGCCACCAAAACATTTTGTGAACCGGTTACTCAAACCACTTGCCGAGGTGGTCTGGGACGCATTAGACCACATACCTTTTGTTGTGTAAACGCTGATGCGTCCCCGACAAGGACGTAACAGGGAATCATCATCATCATCTTCTTCTTCTTCGGAATAACGAAATCTGATCACAAGTGGTCAGCAGGACGCATTTGGAGACGCATGAGAGACACAAGGTGTAAACAGCGACGTGTCTCGCTGTGCACTTGTGAGCTGATCGCCCAAAACGCGTTTTAAAACCAAGAATAAACAGGGTCTAAGTGACCTCTTCAGCCTTTCGGTGATTTATTTATTTATTTATTTGGATAATGTAATGAGAATGTGAAACCCTCTGAGTCCATAACTGTACACAGATTAATGACTAGTTTTATGTTAGCTGTGCAATAGCCATTTCAGTACTGCATAGGACTTCATCACAGTTTTCAAAGTGCACACTTGTCATGCTTACACATGTGCCATGTGGATAGCCCATTGTTTCATGGAGCCACTGTGAAAGAAAGTCTGTCGAAGTGATAGTCTCTGATGACATGGTATCATGTTGTTGAGCTGGTACTACAGAGAAATCACGGGTGAGATTTGATCTCTCCAGATCAAACTGAGGAGGCCACTGAGTAATGTAGAACATGCACACCATAGGTAAGGAACCTCATCAATGATTCATAAGGAAACCTGTGTCACTGTAAACATTTCCCCAGACAGTTAAGTCTGTGTTCACAGAGCAGAAGAGGCTTGAATGACTAAAGGGGTCGATCAGATAAACGAAACCACAGCTGCCTTTATCCTGGCCTCATCACAGGCTGACGCCCACGAGGCCGGACATGGAAATGTTGTCTAATTTTTCTAAAGGTTTTAATTTATGGAAAACACTCTGACAGTAGGTATCTTGATTTCTTTCCTCTCGTCTAAAGAGCTGCTGTTGGACACCACCAGCATTTCCTGAAGAGTAGGCAGGCTGATATTTAACCGTATGATATACCTTAGAAAACTTTTAATGCACATTTTGTTTCCCTACACTTACCATTTCTTTCATTTCATAGGTTTATATTTGCAGAAAATAAACGTGCATAGGGCAAACATATGCAGAATCTTCTAGATGAATTGTGATCATGGCCATCAATGCACACTATTCTATATCCACCGTCAGCTGCTTTGTTTTATTGTTCTTTGTTTCATTTCCTTCAAATATCGGCATCCGGGTAGCGTAGTGGTCTATTCCGTTGCCTACCAACACGGGGATCGGCGGTTCGAATCCCCGTGTTACCTCTGGCTTAGTCGGGCGTCCCTAGACATAATTGGCCGTGTCTGCAGGTGGGAAGCCGGATATGGGTTATGTGTCCTGGTCGCTGCACTAGCGCCTCCTCTGGTCGGTCGGGGCGCCTGTTCCGGGAGGAGGGGGAAGTGGGGGGAATAGTGTGATCCTCCCACGTGCTACGCCCCCTTGGTGAAACGCCTCACTGTCAGATGAAAAGAAGCGGCTGGTGACTCCACATGCATCGGAGGAGGCATGTGGTAGTCTGCAGCCCTCCCCGGGTCGGCAGAGGGGGGTAATTGGCCGGATACAATTAGGGAGGAAAAGAGGAAAATGTAAAAAAAATTGACGAGATCTTTCTGATTCAAACCCCAAAACACCCGAATAAGACCAAACGAAAGGACAAAGTAGGCAATGAAAGCTTGGGTTTCCAATCTATCATTTCATTAAAAATATGCTAACACACTTAATTATGCATGCAGCTGTATATAAATATATCACTGTTGTTCTACCCAGCGAGATGGAGACATGATGTTGACAGTGTTAGATTAGTCCAGGATATTTTCATTATTCAATGGGTATTATGCCCACGGGGGATTAAATTACATCTCATTGTGTGATTTTTTTTTTCAAAAAATAAATGTAAAATTAATCCAAAAACTAAACAAATTAAAAGTGCCAGAGGCCTTTGCCATGAAGTCAAAGGCTGCTTCTTGTACATTTCTACCATGTATTCATCCAATAAAGCAAAAAGGCATAACAATAATAATCCCACTACTGCTGCATTATAACACACTACTGCTGCATTATAACACACTACTGCTGCATTACAACACACTACTGCTGCATTTAAACACTACTGCTGCATTATAACACACTACTGCTGCATTATAACACACTACTGCTGCATTACAACGCTACTGCTGCATTACAACACACCACTGCTGCATTATAACACACTACTGCTGCATTATAACACTACTGCTGCATTACAACACACTACTGCTAAATTACAACACACTACTGCTGCATTTAAACACTACTGCTGCATTATAACACACTACTGCTGCATTATAACACTACTGCTGCATTACAACACACTACTGCTGCATTACACCACACTACTGCTGTATTATAACACACTACTGCTGCATTACAACACTACTGATGCATTACAACACACTACTGCTGCATTATAACACTACTGCTGCATTACAACACACTACTGCTGCATTATAACACACTACTGCTGCATTACAACACACTACTGCTGCATTATAACACACTACTGTTGCATTATAGCGCACTACTGCTGCATTATAACACACTACTGTTGCATTATAACACATTACTACTGCATTATAACACACCACTGCTGCATTATAGCGCACTACTACTGCATTATAACACACTACTGCTGCATTATAGCGCACTACTGCTGCATTATAACACACTACTGCTGCATTATAGCGCACTACTGCTGCATTATAACAGAACCAGTTTAAACAAATAATCAGCTCTCCTGCAATAGTACACTTTTTAGTTTTCCCCCTTTTTCTCCCCAGTTGCACCCGGGTAATCAACCCACTCTTCCGAGCCGTCCCGGTCACTGCTCCACCCCCTCTGCTGATCCGGGGAGGGCTGCAGACTACCACATGCCTCCTCCGATACATGTGGAGTCGCCAGCCGCTTCTTTTCACCTGACAGTGAGGAGTTTCACCAGGGGGACGTAGCGCGTTGGAGGATCATGCTATTCCCCCTCAGTTCCCCCTCCCCCCGAACAGGTGCCCCGATCGACCAGAAGAGGCGCTACTGCAGTGACCAGGACACATACCCACATCCAGCTTCCCACCCACAGACATGGCCAGTTGTGTCTCTGGGGACGCCCGACCAAGCCGGAGGTAACACGGGGATTCGAACTGGGATCCCCGTGTTGGTAGGCAACGGAATAGACCGCTACGCTACCTGGACGCCCAGAAGTACACACTTTTAAAGATTTGGTTAACAAGCAGGAGCGATAAGAATGAACCCAGCAAGACTTGCTATGAAATTCACATTTACTCCGTGAATTATTACGCAATCAGTGCGGCATGGTGGCGCAGTGGTTAGCGCGGTCACCTCACAGCAAGAAGGTCCTGGGTTCGAGCCCCAAGCCTTGGTGGGTCGTCCCAGGGGGACGTGGGTCCCAGGGTCTGTGTGGGTTTCCTCCGGGTGCTCCGGTTTCCTCCCACGGTCCAAAGACATGTAGGTCGGGTGAATCGGCCGTACTATATTGTCCCTAGTGTGTGTGTGTGTGTGTGTGTGTGTGTGTGTGTGTGTGTGTGTGTTAGTGTGTGTGTGTGTGTTTGTGTGTGTGGGCCCTGTGATGGCCTGGCGGCCTGTCCAGGGTGTCTCATTGCGTGCTGCCCAGTGACTGCTGGGATATTCTCCAGCATTCCCGCGACCCTGAGAGCAGGATAAGCGGTTCGGATGATGGATGGATGGATGGATTATTATGCAGTCTATGATACTCTTGGTCAGCACACAAAAGTGTTGTGTTTCCAGTCAGTTCTCTCGTGGTACTGGCAGCTGGCACTTCCTTAGGAGGCACACTAAATATTTACATATCCAACACTATTTGACATGACATTCAGCGAAGGATTCACTGACACGACTGTTTCACTCACTTGGAATCAAACGTGACCTTGGTCATCAGACCCCGTTCTCTAGACCTTGGATCAGCTTACTCTTACGGGCCAGAAATAAGCCCTGTTCTGACCCAGTCCTGTACCATTCCTCACTCAGCCGGGCCCTCGCTGCACAGTAAGCTCCCTCTGTCTCCTCAACTTAAGGATTTGTCTTGTGAAGTCAAGTCCATTTTATTTGTATAGCCCGTTATCACAAATGACCAATTTGCCTCAGTGGGTTTCACAACAACACAACATCCTGTCCTGAGACCCTCACATCGGATAAGGAACAACTCCAAGGAGAAAAAAATAGGATGAAACCTCAGGGAGGGCAACAGAGAACGGATCTCTCTCCAAGACGGACAACGTGCAATGGATGTTGTGTTTACACAGCTTACACCCTGAAAGAGGATAACAGAACTAGAAAAATGCTTTTCCACAGAAAAAGCATGTGAATGCTGAGCTGCTGAAAGAAATCGCGAAAGCATTGCTGAAAATGGATAAATAGGAAAAGTCAGAAGGTCACTAGCCTACCTGTAATACCTGGAAACTGAAATGTGAAATGGCTGAATATTTTAAAAGTTTTAAAGGTATAAAAAACTGAAACAATTGCCATCATGTGCTAAATACATAAATAGTTTGATTGTTGAATGGTTTCTGTAGTTTAAAGTATGAAAAAGTGGAAGTGGTGCCACTAATAAAGAGCTGCAAAGCAATAGTGTGAATGCCCAATTCACACTAATTAGGCTGGCAGTTGAGTTTCAAATTGATATGTGATGTCACAATAGGACTGAACATTCTAACAGCCAAAGTGTATGGCAGAATTGCTAAACTTTAGAGCTGAATTGTTCAAAAACTATAAAATATTTTTAAAATCTGAATAGGATTCTGGAAGAGCTGAATGTCCTGAACTGTTTAAGCTTTAAATGGGGTTTCTAGCTCAAAAAATGAAGGAGGAGATACAGTTCAAAGGTGATGAAGGTTTCAACCTTTCCCCATAGTCTCCCATTGTTTTGAAAAAGTAGAAACAGCTTACTATGTCTAAAAGTATAAAAGATTTCAAAAAACCCGAAACGTGAGCCTTAATGGGCTTAAAGAGATGTGTTAAGGTTTGTGGAAGACCCCAAGCGCACGACACCAGACAGAGATTGGGTTAGCCGAAAACTGGCGTACTTTATTCCTTACGCGTACAGATAGTCAAACATAGGAAGGCAATGAGCGACAAGGAAAAAAACGGAAAGTCCAAGGGGAAAAAGGCTCGCGGGTAATCCAAATGGGAACACGGCAGGATACGTCCACTCCAACGCGATAAAGGGCTCCCTTGAGGGCAACTTCTACAAATGTTAAAAGGTTTAGAAACCTTACTATTCGTCAAAACTTCTTTAGTAAGCCCTGTACAAAGCAATCTTAACCATTTGATAAATGTATCCCCAAAGCCAAATTGTGTTAACACCTCAAACAGATAAGGCCATTCAACACGGTCGAAGGCCTTCTCTGCATCAAGTGAAAGTAAGGCCGTGTCAGGCGCCTCCCTCTGACTGTATAAAATATTGAGCACTCGTCTAACGTTATGAAAACCCTGTCTCCCTTGAATGAATCCGTTCTGGTCTTCCCCCACTACTCTAGGTAGAAGATCCTCCAATCTTCTTGCAAGAATTTTACAGAGTATTTTTGTATCAGAATTTAGGAGACTAATTGGACGCATATTTTCACATTTTGTATTTGGTTTCCCCGGTTTTGGGAGTAAAGTGATTAGGGCGCCCCACATAAATGTAGGGAGAAGACCATTCTCAAAGGATTCCTGAAACATCTCCAAGAGGGATGGTATTAATTTGGTTTGAAATTTTTTTATAAATGTCTATAGGGATGCCATCTGGACCTGCTGATTTTCCAGCCTGCATACACCCAATTGCTTCTGCAATTTCCAATGCAGTTACATCTTGATCTAATACTCTACATTCCTCTTCCGAAATTTTAGGAATATTAAGATTGTCTAGGAATTGTGTTTGCGTGTCCAGATTAGGAGAGCACTCAGAGCTGTATAATTTCCCATAGAAGTCTCTAAAGGCTTCATTAATCTCTGTCGGGTCCACTATAGTTCTACCACTTGCGACTTCAATACAATTAATAGACCTTTCTGTTTGTTGCTGTTTAATGCGCCATGCTAGAAGTTTTCCGGGCTTTTCCCCCTGATCATAGTAGGACTGTTTGAGTCTCATTAAATCAGCAGCCGCTTTATTAGCTGCCAGTTCATTGTACTGTGATCTAAGCAGTAGCAGTCTTGCATGAACATCTGTAGGTATATTTCTATTATTATATATTTCTGTTTCCAGTTTTTTAATTTCCTCATCTAATGTCTTCATTTCAAGTTGTGTAGCCTTTTTCTTGGAACTAGTGAAGGAAATGATTTGGCCCCTAATAAAGGCTTTGAAAGCCTCCCACCTTGTGCTAGCAGAAGTCTGGGACTTGTTACATTAGAAATACAGGTCAATCTGCTTATCTAAGAAATCTATGAATGTAGGATCCGCAAGCCACCCGGGTTGAAAACGCCATCTCGGGGGGTCGCACACCAAGTTATTATCTTCATAGGTCAAGGATACTGCAGCATGGTCAGACAGAACTATACTACTATAATGACATTCATCTATTTTGGAGACAAGTAGTGCTGAAACCAAAAAGTAGTCTATGCGTGAGTGAGTTCTATGAGTACCGGAATAGCAGGAATATTCTACTGCGTTCGGTTTACCATGCCTCCAAACATCAAACAGATTCAATTCCTTCATAAAATGGTGTATCGTCTTTCTGGACTTACTGTGGGTATCATCTAAACCAGTTGACCTGTCTTTTGAAGGATCTAACGTACAGTTAAAGTCACCAGCTATTATGTATTTCCCTGGATGATTTGAAGCAGTCAAAAACAGACTATTATAGAATTTAGAGTCATCTTCATTGGGGCCGTAAACATTTATCAAAGTTAAGGTTTCAGATAATAACCTACGCTGGACTATAATATACCTCCCTGCAGGGTCCTTAACTACATGCTGTACCCGTAATGGAACCGATTTATGAATTAATATCATAACCCCTCTAGCATGAGTGGTGTGAGGAGCAGACAACACTTGACCCTGCCATCGTCTTGCTATTTTGGGAACGTCCTCATCCACCATGTGTGTTTCTTGTAAAAAAACGATTTTTGATTTCAAGGATTTTATCCTGCTCATTACCTGCTTCACCTTTGTGAGTTTGATGAAACCCCTACAATTCCACCAAGTACGTTTTACCTTGCAACTCTCTGACATTGATTCCGGTATGTTATATTAGGAACCGTAGTGAAAAAGTACTTTGACAAACCACACCCACTGATGAAAGAATAAATAATAAAATGAAACCACAAAAACCCACCCTCAACCCCATACGAACCTGAAGTCCAGGAACTCTGGACATCCCCTCCCATCCCACATTTAACTACCGCTAAAACGAGTTTCTCTACCTTTTCTTTTCTTCTCGCTCCAGCTCGCTATCTTACTTTTTCTAAATACTAATCACACATAACATCAGTATTGAACTGTGCAACGCTTACAACACGTAGGCATACATAACATTAACCACCCGAACACATACACAAACCTGGAACCCGTGCATGCAGACTGGAAGACGAGGAGAGGGAAAAGTCTGTAGCCTGGTCACAAGAGTCCGCGATGCATTGGGCCTTCCTTCCTCCGACAGGCGCATAAACCGATGATGACTCTCTCTGTCCCTTAGGCCTAGGCCTACTTGGATGTGGCCATGTCATTTCGACTGGTGCTTGGACATTGTCTCTCATTCAGGGTTAAGGGCATTCCACAAAAGCTGAATAGTCTAGCTATAAACCAGACTCCGTCCTGTCCAGGTAAAAAAATAAAGCCTAAACAAAAACAAAATGGCGACAGCCCGAACATGTAGCTACATCTTTCGTGTAAATGGAAATAAAATAAAATAAAGTGGGCTTAATAGCCTACTGTGTCAGTCCTTATCCGAGGGATTGAATAAACCTCTCCACTTCTGCTGGGGTTCGAAAGGTGTGGGGTCTCTCGTCGTGTGTTACCAGGAGCCGGGCTGGAAAGATGATTCTGTGCTTGTGGATCCCCCTGTCTCTCAGCTTCTTCAGGACCTGATCGTAGTCGCGCTGCATCTTGTGCACCCCGGCAGAGAGGTCGATGTGAAAACGGACCGGCGTGTTCTTGTAAAGGACCTGTCCCTTGGTTTTGGCTGCCTTTAGTACTCGCTCCCTGTCCTTAAAGTTCAGGAACCTCATTATCAATGTCCTTGGACGACCCGTGCGAGAGTCTACCGGAGCGCCGATTCTATGAGCTCGCTCCACTACCAAGCCCTCCCGCGGATCCATGTTCAGAGCCTCCGGCAACCACTTCTCCAAAAATGCAGGTGCATCCTGGCCCTCTTCTTTCTCCGGTAGGCCCACCAACCTTACGTTATTTCGCCGACTCCTGCATTCCAAGTCCTCCACTTTGTCAGTAAGGCTTTTGACGGTGCTTTCCAGCATGCTAACTCGGGGTGTTAGCTTCTTAACGTCGTCCTCCACATCAGAAATCCGTTGTTCAGCCTGTTCCATGCGACCCGTGCATTCCTGTATTTGTTTCTTTACATCCGGAATTGTCGCTTGCACTCCATCAATTTTCTTGTAAAGTCCACTTTTCAAAGGCTGTATGGTTGCTATTCTTATCTGTGTCTAAGATTTCGTCATCTTCTTCCTCGTGGTCGTCTTCTTTGTTAGCCATATTTTCAACCTGCATGGCGTTGCTAGCCTTCTCAGCCTCTTCCTCGTGTCGCGATTTCCTTTTCTCCTTCTCTTTCTCTCTCTTTGCCTTTTCGTTCAGGGTTTTCCCTGACATTTTAGTTCTGGGTACTCTTATACACGTATTGCGTGACTTTGGACAAGATTCGGATTAGTATTGTAGGATTAATTTACACGGTAGCTGCAGAGCTTGAGATTTGCCACCTCCTAGTCCCTCGCCATAACCGGAAGTCTCGAGTGATCATACTTGACTTGTTTGGGCCGCTGGATCACGTGACTGTAATGACCTACTTTTCACTCTCACAGATGATAACACCGTTTCTGAATTAGCCATGGAACTTCGGCATGTTTATTTCGCTCCATGCATAACGTGCACATAATCCAACTGACCCTCGTCTACCTTCCCGCTCCCGTGGCTGCTCTGTTTTACTATCCCATAATTCCCTGTGTCCTTAAAGGTGTATTCCCCTAATACTGAACATTACAGTGACCAACGACGTCACTGAAGTTACATGATTGGTTGGTCGGCCAGCCCTATAAACGCAAATGTCACGGAGCGATCATGTTTAGAGCATGGACGTATCATTAACCTGCACTCACACCGGCAGCGACAACAAGAGTCAAAGCGACCGGAAGTCATTCATTTCCAATGGTCTCTGGGCTACCCTCAGTGACATGGTGATTTGGCAAAAAAAAAAAAAACTTGAGCAATGTTCAACTTTATGCAAACGAGCAACGACAGTCTAGCAATGGCCAATCGGGGGGCAGCTGTGTTCCTGATATATTAATTTGCTGTGAAACGTTTTCTTAAACTTTAGTTCCTCACGTAGCATTTTAGTTCTCATAACCAACATGGAGGAGAAAGTGGTTGCAGCTGTTGCTAACTTTCCTGTCATGATAGGTTGAATGTGAACCTTTTCAAACAAAAGTTGGATCGTCTGACATGTTTTAATTGGAGATACGTGCATCAGAATGTGGCCTGGTTTTTGATTAAAATGTAAGATGAAAGATGTATTCAAAAGTGCAGAGGCTGGGGGTGTCTGAGTAGCGTAGCGGTCTATTCCGTTACCTACCAACATGGGGATCTCCGGTTCGAATCCCCGTGTTACCTCTGGCTTGGTCAGACGTCCTTACAGACACAATTGGCCGTGTCTGCGGGTGGGAAGCCGATGTGTCCTGGTCGCTGCACTAGCACCTCCTCTAGTCGGTCCGGGCACCTGTTCGGGGAGGGGGAACTGGGGCAAATAGCATGATCCTCCCACGCGCTATGTCCCCCTGGTGAAATTTCTCACTACTACTACTACTACTACTTTCGGCTGCTCTCGTTAGGGGTCGCCACAGCGAGCCATGCCCTAACGGATGAAACTCCTCACTGTCAGGTGAAAAGAAGCAGCTGGCAACTCCACATGTATCGGAGGAAGGATGTGGTAGTCTGCAGCCCTCCCCGGATCAGCAGAGGGGGTGGAGCAGCGACCAGGACAGCTCGGCGATGTGTGGGGCCGGATACAATTCGGGAGAAAAAGGGGGGAAATAGTCCAATGTCTCCAAAAACCTCTTCAAATGACTCAAGTCCACCCACTCTGTGTACAAGCCCCATTTGGTTGCTATTCTAAATCTAAGCAGGTTAGTGGCAGTGGCGTGTCCAGAGAGTGGCCTGGGGTGGCACGTCCCAGCCGAATCTGATTGGCCACCCCAGGTGCCACCCCTATGATTGGCTATCTGCCCAGTCAGAGGCAGGTCTTAGTTTGAACTCTTGAGAAGTAAACCGAACTTTCTCTAGGCGCAATTCAGTCTTAAACCTGAGAGACAGTAATGCGCCACAGTAGTGTCTAGGCTGCCAAAAACCCAGAGAAAAGGAACACGTTTTGATTTGGAGCAATCAGTAAATATTTGCTTCCTCGCTGCCCGCAGAGACATAGTTACTCTACAACATTCTCACGGGTGAGGAAGGGGTTAAGCTGCCGCGTGCACAGCTCCTTGGAGAAGTTGAAACCTGTTCGCTGGTCTTGTTGCTGCTGAAGAAATGTGAGTGGATGTTTTGATACACATCCTGTGCCAGTGGTTAAAAATGTTTTAGCTGTAGTAAGATAAAAAGATTCCCCCGTCTTTGTTTGTCTTTCATGATAATGTAGTGCAGGTCTGTCATCATCTCAGCTTGCTAGCAAACTTATCATCAACGATGCTAATGCTAGCTAGCTAGTGCTATTTAGCTAAGTTAAATCTGTCTTGTGTAACATTAACTTTGTAGGCCTGAGTTTTGCATGTCACATTCATTCATGCATACATATTTAAATGTTTTCCGTTGACTGGACACAGTATTGTGTTTTTAAGCTGGTGACATTTTTTCCTCGTAACTGTACAGTCTGAGGTTCCGTTTAGATCACTGGCCTCAAACCTGAATTAAGTTTTTACACAAGTGTCTTCATGTTACAGTGTTGAAGCAAGATTTGCTGGTTAAGGAGAAATGTGAGGAGGGGTGTGAGTCTTTTTTTGTTTTTGGTCAAGTAAGCTAGTGTGAGTTCAGGTCTCTCTGTTGTTAAGATTACTACAGTGTCTGTTCTTCTAACCAACTACACTGTAGCACATCTGAAGTTTTGCACAATTTTCTCAAGTAAATACTGTAACGTGCATGGATAAGTAGACACGTTGGTCCTTGACTAACGGGTCGGACACTTTAGTCAACTGGTTAACGTTGTCGCTTGCGGAGTGGGAGACACGGGTTCGTGTCCCGGCTGTGGCGACGTTCTCCCAGACTGCCCCCCCCCCCCGAATTCCCTACAATACCTTGACCACAAAGGCTTATTTATTTTAATTTTGTTGGCACTTTATACTGTACTGTGACTGTATTTTTTTTTAATGTGCATTGTTTTCTTTTGTATGTATTGTAACGTGCATGGATAAGTAGACACGTTGGCCCTTGGCTAACAGATCAGACCTTTTAGTCGAGCAGCTAGCGATGTCTAACGTGGTGCGGGAGATACGGGTTCGCATCCCGGCTGCGGCAGTTCCTGTGGTTGCCCCCCTGAATTCGCTACATTGGTGTTAGAAGTGGGATGGTGAGACCGTAAGACCATCGGAAGCGTATGAGCCCAGAGGCGTGTAGGAGCTGATATTCTTAACGTGGGGATGCGCTTCCCGAAGGAGGGGGGTAGTGTAATGTGCATGGATAAGTAGACACGTTGGCCCTTGGCTAACGGGTCGGACCCTTTAGTCGAGCAGTTAGTGATGTCTCCTGTGGTGCGGGAAATACGAGTTTGCATCCCAGCTGCAGCAGTTCCTGTGGTTGCCCCCCAAATTAACTACAGTATCCTACTTTTGGAGGTACAATTTCTTTAAAGAATAAAGTATGGAAGCTTTATATTACATTTGTATGGTGCCACTCTGTTGTGTTGTGATTGGTAGGTGTTGTGTATTTGAATAAGAAGTGCATTACTCAGTGTGACTGCTAGGCGGCACTGTAACTTTGCTGTTGTGTTACTGTATTTGTATCGAGACCACAGAATAAAACGTTGACTGACTAGACATGGCTTCCACCACATCATATATTACATGGTGTCAGAATAAAACTTGAAGAAACCAAAGAGTAGGTATATTTATCTTTAAAAACAGGAATTGTAATATTAGTAATTAAAGTAGATATGGGTAGTGGAGACAAAAATGGTCATAAATTGATGCAGAAAAGGCACAAATTGGTGCATAAAAATTTACCAGAATGCAGGAAATGAAGTGTTAGATGCTTAAAATGTCCTGAGGGAGGACCCCCAGACCCCCAACTTCAGGCCATCCCTGCATAAGTTAGTGCCCCACTTGGGCCACCCCACTTAAAAAAGTCTGGACACACCACTGGTTATTGGTAAATTGACCCTATACATACATGTATCCAGATTTTGTATTTCTGTCCATGTCTCACACAGTCAGCCAGAAATTCGTTTTTGCAAACAAACAAGCTTTCGACCAGGACTTGTGAAAACTGCTGTAATGTTTGTCAGAAGAGAGCGCTGGAGCAGGCTCAGGTATGTGTCCTCTGTCAGCACTGTGATATCTGCGCCTGCGCCAATTCTAAATTGCACAGTAGTACAGTTAGTTTGCAGATCTGTTAACCATTTGTCCTCATCAAAATCACTGTCCTCTGAAAGGGCTCCAAGGAGCCATGCACAGCCCTCATCACTATCGTGTCTGTAGTTTTGACTGCCCCTACAAGCTTAGTTTTACACATTTTTCCAAAGTGGCCAATCTTATGGTATTTATGGCAGCATTTTCTTGTTGCAGGACATGCACCAAACTCATGCATCCTCCCACACAACCTGACCTCACAGAAAAACGTGTAATGACCACCATGTGGCGGACGCTGGGGGCTGTGCCTCTCACCCAGCGGGACTGTGGGCTGGGGGCGTGGTTTACGTTCCCGGGCTTGCTGGTGCAGGGTTGTTCCTGCTGTAGTTTTGGTTTTTGGAGTTGAGGAATAAACATCAAACTCGCCTTCGTCTGCTGTGTTTTTCCTCATCTTGCCACATTGGTGACCCCGAATTGAACATGTTTGGAGCAGAAGAGGAGTGTGAATCCACTTTGGCCACGCCGCCCCAACTCTCACAGCCGGCCTTTCTCGCCGCGGCTGTGAAGCTCCCAGAGTTCTGGCAGAGCAACCCGGCTTCGTGGTTCCAGCATGTCGAGGCGCTGTTCCACCTGCGTGGAATCTCCGCGGACGACTCCAGATACTATTTGGACGTTGCTGCGCTGGACCAGCAGTCCACACGCTGGGCCATGCAGCTGTTGCGCGCCCCTCCGCAACACGATAAATACGTCGCCCTCAAACATCTTCTGCTCCGGAGGTACAGCCTATCTGCCGCAGAGAGGGCAGATAGAATCCTTTCCCTATCCGGTTTGGGCGACGGGACGGCTGTGGATCTCATGGAAAACATGCTGTCGCTGCTAGGCTCGGACGAGGTGGGTTCCTTTTCCCGCACGTTTTCCTGCGCCAGCTTCCGTCTCCTGTGCGCGCAGCTTTGGCTAACTCCCCGTGTCTGGCCGCTGGTGACTGCAAAGGTTTGGCTGAGGAGGCCGATCGGGTTCTGCTGGCTACCAGACGGTTCTCTTTGCAGAGTGTGGCATCGGAGCCTCTGCAGCCGGCGTCGGAGGACGCGGACCCGGCAGTGGTGGCTGGAGTGACTGCCCGGAGACGGCGTGGGAGCGGCCTCTGTTTCTTCCACCAGCGGTTCAGCGGCAAAGCGAGGTGATGCGTCCCTCCGTGCACGTTTGAGGCGCCGGGAAACTCGACGCTTCGCCCGCTGAGCTGGTGCTCGGTCAGCCGCTCCACGTCCCTGGGGAATTTTTGCCTAGGAGTTCCGCTCCTCGACCCCGTCCGGCCGTTTATCCTTTTTTCCGACAGCACTCGGGTTCCAGGTCCCGTTCACCACTGTTTTCCGCGGTCGTTCGTGCCTGCGGAGCTCATGTCGGCTCGTTTTGTTTTTGTACGGCATGATGCTCACTGCTCGCCCCTCCAACCCCTATACGATGGCCCATTTTGGGTTCTTGAGACGGGTCCTAAGGGTTTTGTGCAGGATATGGGTGGGCGTAGGGAGCGTGTCATGCTTGATAGGCTTAAACCGGCGCACAGGGTGGCAGACAAAGTTGTGGTTCCGGCCCAGGTTCCCCGTCGGGGTCGTCCTCCTTCCAGGACCCCGGCAGTGTCTTCACGGGTTCAGCGTTCTGCTTGTCAGCCGGCTTTGGACTGTGTTTCACCTACTGTTTCGGCCGAGGGACGGCGCAGCCGTTATGGCAGGCTGCTTAAGCCTCCAGTGAGACACTAAGTTTCTTTCCAGGAGTCTCTTCTGGGTGTTCGGGGGGGGGGCTGTGTGGCGGACGCTGGGGGCTGTGCCTCTCACCCAGCGGGACTGTGGGCTGGGGGCGTGGTTTACGTTCCCGGGCTTGCTGGTGCAGGGTTGTTCCTGCTGTAGTTTTGGTTTTTGGAGTTGAGGAATAAACATCAAACTCGCCTTCGTCTGCTGTGTTTTTCCTCATCCTGCCACAACCACCTCTTAACACTCCCATCACGTGGTGCTGGCATGTGATGTGTTAAAATCAGGTGCCGGCACCACGGAAACAATGCCAATGGAAAGTCAATCAGGACCTTTTGTTGTGCTGGACACACGATTCAACATCATGCAATGAGCGGTGTTTAATATTTTCTAGTTAAAAATTTTTGTATTTTATTTTTATTTTTATTGTCATTTGACCGAATTTATTATAGTGACTTAGTTATGATTTTTTGTTCTCTAAAAGCCCTAACCCTAAACTCATTACATCAAAATGAGTTATTTTACACACAATTCAGTGTTTTTGGAGAGAAAAAAATCATAACTAAGGCACTGTAATAAATTCAGTCAAATGACAAAAACAGCAATAAAATAAAATGTTGTTAAGTAGAAGTATTAAACACCGCTCATTGCTTGATGTTGTTGGATCAGGGGATTTGTGTGTCCAGCACAACAGAGGATCCTGACCAACTTTCCGTTGGCATTGTTTCTGTGGTGCCGGCACATCATTTTAACACATCACGTGCCACCACCACGTAATAGGAGTTTTAAGAGGTCGTGGTCATTTCACGTATTTCTGCGAGATCAGGTTGTCCCACACCTTTAACAACTCTTTTCATGTGTTGCTTGTGGTGCTCCTTTAAGCTGATTACCTTTGCCTTTAACACGCCTCTTCTCAAACGGTTTGAATTGCTTAAATTTGCGTGTAACTGCACTTACGTCATTTTCAGAAGACCTGGCGCTGGCATTTTGCGTTTTAATGAGTTCAGGTTGATGAGCAATACAGATGGTTCTGTTAGGGTTTGTGGAAGACCCCAAGCGCACGACACCAGACAGAGATGGGGTTAGCCGAAAACTGGCGTACTTTATTCCTTACACGTACCAATAGTCAAACATAGGAAGGCAATGAGCGACAAGGAAAAACGGAAAATCCAAGGGGAAAAAACTCGCGGGTAATCCAAACGGGAACACGGCAGGATACTTCCACGGGGAAACTTTGCAAGGGAAAAACATGAACCAAGGGCTGGGGTGAGTTCGGAGAGAAAAGGACCGTGAGGGAGAAGTAGCCGCTACTGCGAGGAGGTTACAACACGAACTGACAACGGGCGCGTGGGAGGCCACCAAACTTAAGCCCAGCCCTGATGACTAAGCCCGGCCCTGACGAGCCGATTGGCTGCCGAAGCGGGGTGGGCGGGCACCGGCGCGGGGTGGGCGAGCCGTAACAGGTTCTCTCCAGGGTTAAATTTGTTTCTAGTTGTAGTTTCTGAGATACATCGCTATCCGCAATTCCAATGACGATGCGACATGGTCTGTTCATCATTAGTAGCCCCAAAATTACAGTGATCAGTCAGTTCTTAAAGATGTTGATGTGGTTTCACCGCCCCGAGCTGCCTCGCCGGCACGTTTGAGCTACTCCTCCAGCTCTGACGCGCCGGGAACATCCGAGCGCCCGGTTCGCGCTCTGAGGAGACGAGCGCTGCGCTGCACCAGGTGTTTGCCATCATCCATCAGGCACACCTGCAGCAATCAGGCAGCCCTCTACAAGAAGCCTCCCACAACGCCTCTCTGGGCTGCGACATACTGAACCCTGTGGTAAATCTCTGACAAGCCTATTCTAGTGATTCCTAGTAACCCTTTTCTCATGTCTATTCCCACACTGTTGTTTTGTTTCTCAGTGTTTAACTCCTGTGTTCCTGTTTTTCGCCTCGCTGTTTTTGTTTCCCTCAAGACCCTCCCTCCACAACTTCCGCGTCTCCCTCGCTCCTCGTCCCCAGCGACAATCACGTTGCCCCAGACCCCCTCCAGCAATCTCCCTCCGCGTCTCTCTCACTGGACCCCTCCCTTCGGATTTGACTCCCTGGATCACGGACTCGGACTTCCTCGGACAACCCCTCACTCAACGGATTTGGACTTTGGTAGCCAGGCGCATGCACACCGTCACAACACCCAGCCAAACATTTCTCCATTATTACACGTAAGTAAGATTTTTGCAAGTTACACACCAACTTTCATTACTCACGTAGTATAACACACATCTCACAAACAGACCCCGCTATCCGCAACATACATTCGCCCCACCTTAGATTCCCCTGTTGTTATTTTGTGGCAGTTTATTTTCTCCTGCATTAATATTGCCTTCAGGTTTCTCGGTACTCTGTGTTCATCTGCCCTTGGGCTTGCTACACTGGTCTCTGGTCTTCATTCGAGAGTCATAACAGAATGTCGAAGCCTGAATGAGCCAAAGCAAACCCGAGGGGCAGGCGGTCGCTCAGACAGCTATAGCCCCTAAGCCCCAGAACCCTAAAACTCTCGAGGCAGTGGTAAAGGACCACAGCACTCAACTCTCAACTCCATTCAAAGCTTAGCACTGCCTTCTCCCAGATCACTGGAGAGATCAGCAGGCTCCAGACTAACTCCTGTACCTTGGCGAGAGCCCTTGCATCACTCTTAGAGCAGATCGCTGCTCTGACAGTGGCAGTGTCCAAGATAAGAGATCATCCTGCTCTGACCCCAGTCTCTGGCCCCAGCCCAGCTCCAGCTCCCACTCCCTCCGAGCCTCTCTTGATTCTCGTGTTGAGCCTAACCTCCCCTATCCTGAAGCCTTTGGTGGGGAGTTTGAGCAGTGCAGAGGTTTCCTCGATCAGTGCGAGCTCCTGTTCAAACACGAGCCAGCCAGGTATAGGACAGGGGAGACTAAGGTAGCCCTGGTGATATCCCTGTTAACTGGCAGAGCCTCAGCTGGGCTATGGTGGCGGTTGGCCTTCACGAACCGTTCTCCACCGACTATGATGCCTTCCGCCGCGAATTCCGTTTAGTGTTCGATCACCTAGCGGACGGGAAAGACGGAGCTAGCTGCCTCCATTCTATCCAGCAGGGAGCTAGATCAGTGGCAGACTACACCCTGGAGGTTAGGATAGGGGGTTAGGATACTAAAAGCGGGTGGGACACAGCACTTAAGAGTGTGTACAGGAGGTGGCTCAGCGATTCCATCAAGGATCTCATGGTTAGAGACCGGCCCTCTTCCTTCAACGAGCTTGTCAACCTCGCTCTCCAGATGGATGAATGGTTGCGGGAGCGGCGTCTGGAGCGCACTCAACGCACTGGAGCCTCCCATAGACCTACCCCCACCCGTACTACCAGCGGGTCCCCTGTTCCAGAGTCCTGCAGCCACTCTCCGCCCCCTCAGTACTCCATGCAACCCCCGACATCATCTGTATCCAGGTCGGAGGAGGAGCCTATGCGGTTGGGTTGGTCACTGCTTCCACTGGAGGAGCGGAAGCAGAGGATGCGTGACCAACTCTGCCTCTACTGTGGGTAGTCGGGCGACTACATCCAAGCCTGCCTGACTCGCCCAAAAAGACCAGGCTCACTAGTGGGGGGTGTCCTAGTGAACTTGACCACCCAACCCAAGTCCAGAGAAGAGCACAACTGGTTGTTCCCTGCCACTCTCGCCTGGGATAAGGAATCACTTTCTATCAGCGCACTGTTAGATTCGGGGGCAGACGAGTGTTTGATTGACATCTCGCTGGCCCGGCAAGCCGGCATTCCACTCGTCCCCCTTGACACTCCCCTCACAGCCCAAGCCTTAGACAGTCGTTCACTCGGTAGGATTACGCACAGCATAGCTTCTCTCATGCTCACTCTTTCGGGTAATCACATACACTACCGTTCAAAAGTTTGGGATCACCCAAACAATTTCGTGTTTTCCATGAAAAGTCACACTTATTCACCACCATATGTTGTGAAATGAATAGAAAATAGAGTCAAGACATTGACAAGGTTAGAAATAATGATTTGTATTTGAAATAAGATTTTTTTTACATCAAACTTTGCTTTCGTCAAAGAATCCTCCATTTGCAGCAATTACAGCATTGCAGACCTTTGGCATTCTAGCTGTTAATTTGTTGAGGTAATCTGGAGAAATTGCACCCCACGCTTCCAGAAGCAGCTCCCACAAGTTGGATTGGTTGGATGGGCACTTCTTTGAGCAGATTGAGTTTCTGGAGCATCACATTTGTGGGGTCAATTAAACGCTCAAAATGGCCAGAAAAAGAGAACTTTCATCTGAAACTCGACAGTCTATTCTTGTTCTTAGAAATGAAGGCTATTCCATGCGAGAAATTGCTAAGAAATTGAAGATTTCCTACACCGGTGTGTACTACTCCCTTCAGAGGACAGCACAAACAGGCTCTAACAGGTACTATTTAATGAAGATGCCAGTTGGGGACCTGTGAGGCGTCTGTTTCTCAAACTAGAGACTCTAATGTACTTATCTTCTTGCTCAGTTGTGCAACGCGGCCTCCCACTTCTTTTTCTACTCTGGTTAGAGCCTGTTTGTGCTGTCCTCTGAAGGGAGTAGTACACACCGGTGTAGGAAATCTTCAATTTCTTAGCAATTTCTCGCATGGAATAGCCTTCATTTCTAAGAACAAGAATAGACTGTCGAGTTTCAGATGAAAGTTCTCTTTTTCTGGCCATTTTGAGCGTTTAATTGACCCCACAAATGTGATGCTCCAGAAACTCAATCTGCTCAAAGAAGTGCCCATCCAACCAATCCAACTTGTGGGAGCTGCTTCTGGAAGCGTGGGGTGCAATTTCTCCAGATTACCTCAACAAATTAACAGCTAGAATGCCAAAGGTCTGCAATGCTGTAATTGCTGCAAATGGAGGATTCTTTGACGAAAGCAAAGTTTGATGTAAAAAAAATCTTATTTCAAATACAAATCATTATTTCTAACCTTGTCAATGTCTTGACTCTATTTTCTATTCATTTCACAACATATGGTGGTGAATAAGTGTGACTTTTCATGGAAAACACAAAATTGTTTGGGTGATCCCAAACTTTTGAACGGTAGTGTAGATACTGCGTGTTTTTTGGTCTTGCACACCCCTACGTTGCCCCTAGTGTTAGGTAGACCATGGTTGGAGAGGCACGATCCCCACATCTCATGGTCCACTGGGCGGATATTGGGTTGGAGCATTGCATGTCATGCCAACTGCCTTCGCTCTGCTCTCTCTCCGTCCAGTGGCCCCAGTCCCATGCTCTCTCCCCCAGATCTCACTGGTGTACCCTCTGTTTATCACGATTTATTGCCCATGTTTAGCAAAGACAGTGCACTTTCACTTCCTCCTCACCGTCCCTATGATTGCACCATAGACCTCCTTCCCGGGGCCGCCCTTCCCACCGGTCGGTTGTATAACCTCTCGGTCGCAGAGAAGGAGTCTATGCGCAATTATATCACAGAGTCCCGGGCCTCAGGAATCATAAGGCCCTCGTCGTCCCCAGTTGCAGCGGACTTCTTTTTGGTGGCGAAGAAGGATGGCAGCCTGAGACCCTACATAGATTATCATCAGTTAAATGACATCACTGTTAAAAATAAATATCCACCTCCCCATATGAGTTCCACTTTTGAGCCACTCACTCACGCCACGGTGTTCACTAAGTTAGACCTACGCAGTGCATATCATTTGGTGTGTATTCGGGAGGGTGACGAATGGAAGACGGCCTTCAACACGCACCATGGGCATTACGAGTACCTCGTCATGCCCTTTGGCCTCACCAGCGCCCCGGCCGTCTTCCAAGCGCTGGTCACTGACATGTTGCGGGACATTCTTAACACGTTTGTGGTGATGTATCTGGACAACATCGTCGTGTTCTCCAGGACAGAAGAGGAACACCACCAGCATGTCCGCCTGGTCCTCCAATGGCTGCTGGAGAACAGGCTGTTTGTGAAGGCCGAGAAATGCTTGTTCCACACCGCCTCCGTGGAATTTCTCAGCCACATCGTGGAGAAGGGGCACACCCACACCGACCCCAGGAAGATCCGAGCGGTGGAGGAATGGGTGCGGCCTGCCAACAGGATGCAACTCCGGCGCTTCCTAGGGTTGGCCATTTTTATCGGCGCTTCATCAGGGGGTTCAACCGAGTGGCCGCCCCCCTCACTGTACTAACCTCCACCCTCTGCCTCTTCTCCTGGACCCCGGAGACGGAGGCCGCCTTCTCGGCCTTGAAGGGACTGTTTACAATGGCTCCGGTGCTCACTCACCCAGACCCATCCAAGCAGTTCATTGTGGAGGTGGATGCATCGGACACGGGCATCGGAGCCGTCCTCTCCCAGAGGTCCGAGGAGGACCAGAGAGTCCACCCATGCGCCTTCCTCTCCCAGCGTTTCAGCACAGCGGAGAGGAATTATGACATCGGCAACAGGGAGTTGCTGGCGGTCCATGCTGCCCTTGAGGAGTGGAGGCACTGGTTGGAGGGAGCGAAGCAGCCGTTCCTTGTGTGGTCAGACCACAAGAAACTGATCTACACGCGAACGGCGAAGCGGCTTAACCCGCAACAGGCACGCTGGCCTCTCTTTTTCAGCCGGATCGACTTCACCCTCACCTACCGCCCGGCTTCCAAGAATGTCAGGGCAGACGCCCTCTCCCGTCTGTTTCCAGAGGGGTCCCCTGACGCACCGGACACCCCTGACACCATCCTTCCCTCAGCCCGGGTGGTGGGTGTCGTCACCTGGGCTATCGGATCGGTGGTGAGAAGAGCTCAGCGCGCCTAGCCCGACCCAGGCAATGGACCCCGGTATCGCCTGTTTGTGCCGTCCACCGTCCGGTCCCAGGTGCTGGAGTGGGGGCACTCCAGCCGGTTCACCTGTCATCCCGGCGTCCACCAGACGGTGGCCTTCATCCGCAGGCGCTTCTGGTGGCCCACTATGGAGGCGGATATGAAAGAGTTCGTGGCTGCTATAAGGCTACCCATCGACCGCCAGTGGGTCTTCTGCGCCCCCTTCCTGTCTTTGATCGACCACATTGTCTTGGACTTCGTGACTGGCCTCCCTGTGTCCCAAGGTACTGACTATCTTGACCATTTCTGACCGGTTCTCTAAGACTGCCCATTTTATCGCCCTTCCCAAGCTCCCCTCTGCAGCTGAGACGGCAGACCTCCTCATCTCCCATGTTATCTGTCTCCATGGGATCCCTCAGGACATTGTCTCTGACCGTGGTCCCCAGTTCACTTCTAAGGTGTGGCAGGCCTTCTGTAAGGGGATTGGGGGCCACGGTCAGTCTCTTCTCCGGGTACCACCCCCAGACCAATGGGCAGGTGGAGCAGGCCAACCAAGCCCTGGAGACGGCCTTGCATTGCGTCACCACCAGCAACCCCACCTCCTGGAGCAAGCACCTACCCTGGGTGGAGTATTCCCTGAACACCTGCTTCCGGTTTATCCCTCTTTGAGTGTTCCCTTGGTTACCAACCCCCTCTGTTTCCCCGTCAGGAGTTGGAGGTGGCGGTCCCGTCCACTAGGGCCCATCACCGCTGATGCCATCACATCTGGAAGACTGCCCAGGCCGCTATGTTGCGGGCCACAGAGCGATCCCGGCGCGGCGCCAACTGGCAGAAAGTGCCAGCCCCAGTCTATCGTCCTGGCCAGAGGGTGTGGCTACTGGCCCGGGACCTGCCCCTCCCGACTCTCTCCTGGAAGCTGGCCCCTTGCTACGTCCATCCCTACACCATTGACCGCATCGTCAACCCCTCCGCAGTACGTCTCCTCCTCCCTGCCTCACTCAAGATCCATCCTGTGTTTCATGTCTCTCACCTCAAGCCGGTAGCCTCCAGCCCCTTGTCTCCCGCTGTCCAAGCTCCTCCGCCTCTCAGGGTCCTCGACGGTGGCGATTTGGTCTTGGATATAAACCCACTGCTCGCCATTCGCCGCCAGGGCCGGGGTTACCAATACCTGGTGGACTGGGTTGGTTACGGGCCCGAGGACCGCAGCTGGGTGCCCTGATCCTACCTGGCCGACCCCGCACTCCTGGAGTTCTATCGGGCCCACCCCGACGCCATCGGACGGTTGCCCGGTGTCTCCCGTAAGAGGGAGGGTCTTGTTGTGGTTTCACCGCCCTGAGCTGCCTTGCTGGCATGTTCATGCCACTCCTCCAGCTCAGGTGCGCCGAAAACATCCGAGCGCCCGATTCGTGCTCTGAGGAGACGAGCGCTGCGCTGCACCAGGTGTTTGCCATTATCCATCAGGCACACTTGCGGCAATTGGACAGCCCTCTACAAGAAGTCTCCCAGAACGCTGCTGTGGGCTTCGACGTACTGACCCCTGCGGTAAAAGCTCTGACAATCCTGTTCCAATGATTCCTAGTAACCCTTTTCTCGTATCTTTTCCCACGCTCTTGTTTTGGTTCTCCCAGTATCTAATTCCTGTGTTCCTGTTTTTCGTCTCGCTGTTTTGTTTCCCTCAAGACCTTCCCTCCGCGACTTTCACATCTCCCTCGCTCCTCGTCCCCAGCGATAATCACGTTTCCCCGGACCCCCTCCACCGACGTCCCTCTGCGTCTCTCTCCCTGGACCCCTCCCTTCGGATTTAACTTCCGGGATCACGGACTCGGACTTCCTCGGACAACCCCTCTCTCAACGGATTTGGATTTTTGTAGCCAGGCGCACTGTGACAGCCCCGGTGTCAGCCCAGCTTCTGCACCATGGCCAGCAACCCAGCACAGCCCAGAAACACATCTGTACCCACTTCCCCCCCTCAACGAGAGGGAGACTGAGCGACACACCTGGCCCCAATCAGAGGCTGATGAGGAGCCCAAGGATAAAAGGGAGCCAGAGACAGCCGCCAGGGGGCGAGAGAGAAAGCTATAGTTGTGTTGGCTGCCCAGCGTAGGAGCCAAGGAAGATGGGAGCCAGCCGGCTCAGACGAGGAGCAGTACTCCTGTTGAGGGTTTTTCCTGGTGTGTTTTGAATAAATGCCCACAGCGGGCTCAACTTGCTGACGGTCTCTGTTTCGTTGTTGGGTCAGGTGCTAAGTTCCCCCGTGGTTGTCACAGTTGGTGGAGGATGCGGGCAGAGTGAAACCACTACCAGAACACCCGATTCAGTGAAGCAGACCGTGAACAGCCAAAACATGGAGGCAGCAATGCAGTTACTGATCCAAGCCCAAACCAAGCAGGCTGAGGGCATGGCCACTCTCCAGACGATGGTGGCACAGCTGGGCGCCCGACACACCGCGGCGCTGCCCAGAGGGACACCAGCCAGCCGTCTTACCAAACAAACACCGGAGGATGACGTGACAGCATACCTGGAGGTTTTCGAGCGGGTGGCAACGCGAGAGGGCTGGCCCGAGGCACAATGGGCGAATATCGTTGCCCCGTTCCTGACGGGAGACGCGCAGCGAGCGTATCAGGACTTGGACACTGTAACTGCAGCCGATTATAAAACTGTTAAGAAAGCAATTCTGAACATTCATGGACACAATTTGGCTACTAGGGCCCAACGGGTTTTTTCGTGGAAATATAATGGCACCGAGCCGGTGTGCAGCCAGTTGGCTCAATTGTGAAGGCTAACACGTAATTGGTTGACAGAGGGGGATGGCCCGGCCGTGGTTGACAGGGTCGTACTTGATAAATGTGTACGCTCCCTGCCGCCAGAGGCCCAAAGGTGGACCACCCAGAAATCCCCGACCTCAATTGATGAACTAGCTCAAGTGCTGGAAGCACACCAGGTAGCCCAGCAGATGAAGGGCGCGGCCGCCCAAAGCACTCGCCCTAGGGAGGCGCGGCCCGAGAGACAGGCGAGGGGTGGGGAGCGGAGCACGCCAGCCCCGCCCACCACCGCCCAGAGAAGAACCCGACCACCATCACCCCGAGAGGACTGGCGCTGCTATTCCTGTGGACAGAAGGGACATCTAGCTCGTCAGTGCCCTGGCGGAGGCGAAGCCTCCATGCCCACTGCCAGCGCCACAGAACCCCCTTCAGCCGGATGCTGTTTATTCTCCGACTGCCTGACCTCCGAGGGGTCCGAGGCGCTCCGCCTACCAGTAAAAGTGGGGTGTCAGGATACGTGGGCTCTTTTCCACACGGGCAGAAACCTGTCCCTGGTTCGACCCGACCTCGTCGATGGCCCCCCAGGAAAGAGGGTGGAAGTGACCTGCATACATGGCGACGTCCGCAGCTACCCGACTCATCACATCGTGGTCCAGACCCCAAAGGGTACGTATGCGGTACAGGCGGGGGTGGTCCCAGAGCTGCCGGTTCCCCTCCTCCTGGGCCGAGACTGCCCCCTGCTGGAGAAGTATTGGGGTGAATGCCGCGACAGAGGCCGAGGCTGGCCACGCACCACCCGGAGGCACAGGGACCGTCGTCCCGCTGCGTGCGCAGCTCTGATGTCCCCCACACACTCGACTGATGAAGGGCCTGGAGGAGAGGATGATGTGGCCCAGCGTGAGCAACAGGCCTCCCTGGAGATACAGGAGACCGCAACCGCCAGTGAGCAGGCCCGCCCACCGCCCGCCATGGACAGCCTTGACACCGCCGTGGCCTCGCCAGCCCCAGCTCAGCAGACAGGCCTGGACCCGGACACCTCCCCCCTCACCACGCTGTCGGACTTCCCATTTGCTGCTGGGGATGGAGCTGCCCGAGAAGGGCGATTCGCAATGGCACAGCTGGAGGACGAGGTCCTGAGGAATGCCTGGGCGCAGGTGCGAGTCCACGATGGGAAGCCCCAAGATCCGGTGAGTCCCCTTGTTTATCCTCACTTCGCCACTCGGCGCAATCTACTGTATAGAGTAGTAAAAAGCAATGGGGACATGGTAGAGCAGCTGGTCGTACCCCGGCCATATGTAACCAAAGTACTGTACATGGCCCACACCCACCTATTAGGGGCGCACCTCGGAATGGAGAAGACCCGGGAGAGAATTGAGGCAAGGTTATATTGGCCTGGGTTGAAGAAGGAAGTCTGTGATTATTGTAGAGAATGCCCCGAGTGTCAGAAAAATGCACCCAGGCCTACCGTGCGCAACCCCCTAGTCCCATTGCCGATAATCGAAACCCCATTTGAGAGACTGGCTATGGACATAGTGGGGCCCCTCCCCAAGACCAGCAGAGGCCACAGATATCTACTGGTGATGGTGGACTACGCCACTCGGTATCCTGAAGCCGTGCCACTGCGTGCCGCCTCTTCCAAGTCTGTAGCCAGGGAGCTGATGCTGCTGTTTAGCCAGGTGGGGATTGCCAGGGAAATCTTAACAGACCAGGGCTCCTGCTTTATGTCCAGGGTCTTAAAGGATCTCCTGAGTCTCTTACAGTTGAAGCAGCAGAGGACGTCTGTGTACCACCCCCCAGACAGACGGGCTGGTGGAGAGATTTAACAAGACCCTCAAGAGCATGTTGAAGAAGGTAATCGACCTTGATGGGAAGAACTGAGACCAGCTCCTGCCACATGTGCTGTTCGCCATCCGGGAGGTACCCCAGGCCTCCACTGGGTTCTCCCCGTTCGAGCTGCTGTATGGGAGGAGACCGAGGGGGCTGCTCGACCTGGCCAAGGAAGTCTGGGAGAGCCGTCCCTCCCCCCACCACTCCGTCATCGAACACGTGGAGTGGATGAAGAAGAGGCTGGCCCAGATCTGGCCGGTGGTGCGGACGCACCTGGAACAGGCCCAGCAAGCCCAGGCCCAGGGGTACAACAGAGGGGCCCAGGTGCGTACCTTCCAGCCAGGTGAGAAGGTACTGGTCCTAATCCCCTCATCTGAATGTAAGTTCCTGGCCAAGTGGCAGGGGCCTTACGAGGTGGTTGAGCAGGTGGTGAAAGTGAACTATGTGGTAAGACAGCCGGGGAGACCGAAACCTACGCAGCTCTACCATATCAATCTGCTTAAAAAGTGGCACTCTCACCCTGTCCCACAGGCCGGTCCAGTGTTTCTAACCCACTCTCCCCCCCCTGAGGTTCCAATGGGAGCCATGTTGGGGCCCAGCCAGCCGCAGGATCTCCGTGAAGTGGTCCTGCAGCACCAGGACGTCTTCTCAGAGCTGCCTGGGCGAACTACAGTGACAACTCATGACATCCACACCGAGCCAGGGGTGACCGTTCGGGTGAGGCCGTACCGGGTCCCAGAGGCGAGGCGGACAGCCATTCAGGAAGATGTAGAAAAGATGCTGAAGTTGGGGGTGATAGAGGAGTCTCAGAGCCATTGGTCTAGCCCCATAGTCCTTGTACCTAAGCCAGATGGGACTTTTAGGTTTTGCAATGATTTCAGGCAGCCGAATGCAGTGTCCAAGTTTGACGCCTATCCCATGCCCCGGGTAGACGAGCTCATTGAGCAGCTAGGGCCAGCCCGTTTCATTACAACCCTTGACTTAACTAAAGGCTATTGGCAGGTTCCCCTGACGCTGGCTGCAAGGGAGAAGATGGCGTTTGCGACCCCAACCGGGCTGTACCAATACACCGTACTCCCGTTCGGGGTACATGGGGCCCCCGCCACCTTCCAGCGGATGATGGACCGGGTCCTGGGTCCTAACCGGGCCTACGCCGTGGCCTACCTGGACGACATTGTGATCCACAGCGCCACCTGGGGGCCTCACCTGACCCACCTGTGAGCCGTCCTGGGGGCCCTGAGGGCCGCGGGCCTCACAGCCAACCCGCGGAAGTGCCGCCTTGGGGTTGAGGAAGCCTCGTACCTGGGCTACCGAGTGGGACGAGGCAACGTGTGGCCCCAGGAACCGAATCTGGAGGCCATCAGGGAGTGGCCCCGCCCTGTGACGAAAAAACAGATGAAGTCGTTCCTTGGACTGGTTGGGTACTACCAGAGGTTCATCCCCCAGTACACAACCCTGGCCAGCCCGCTCCATGACCTCACCAAGAAGAACCTACCTGACCGCGTTCTCTGGACCAGAGAAGCGGAGGAGGCCTTCACCATACTCAGGCAAGCCCTCTGCTCTGATTCAGTACTGGTTACCCCTGATTTTGCCCTGCCTTTTGTTGTCCAAACTGATGCTTCAGCCATAGGGGTGGGAGCAGTCCTCTCCCAGGTGAAGGATGGAGAGGAGCATCCGGTGACCTATGTAAGCCTCAAGTTCCTGCCCCATGAGCGGGCCTACTCCACGGTAGAGAAGGAGGCATTGGCCATCAGGTGGGCAGTGGAGAAGCTCCGCTACTACCTCCTGGGGAGATGCTTCGACCTCATCACGGACCACACTCTGCTCCGGTGGATGGCCGCCGCCAAGGACACGAATGAGCGGGTAACACGATGGTTCCTTATGTTGCAGGATTACAGTTTCAGAGTGGTGCACCGCCCGGGACGGGAGAACGCCAACGCCGACGCCCTGTCCTGCCGTGATGCCTGCCTCTGGGCCATCCGTGGGGACCATGGCTTCCTTCTTGGGAGGGGGAGTTGTGACAACCCCGGTGTCAGCCCAGCTTCTGCACCATGGCCAGCGACCCAGCACAGCCCAGAAACACACCCGTACCCACTTCCCCCCCCCCTCAACGAGAGGGAGACTGAGCGACACACCTGGCCCCAATCAGAGGCTGATGAGGATCCCAAGGATAAAAGGGAGCCAGAGACAGCCGCCAAAGGGCGAGAGAGAAAGCTATAGTTGTGTTGGCTGCCAGCGTAGGAGCCAAGGAAGACGGGAGCCAGCCAGCTCAGACGAGGAGCAGTACTTCTGTTGAGGGTTTTTCCTGGTGTGTTTTGAATAAATGCCCATACTGGGCTCAACTTGCTGATGGTCTCTGTTTCGTTGTTGGGTCGGGTGCTAAGTTCCCCCGTGGCTGTCACAGCACGCACATCATCACATCACCCAGCCAAATATATTTCCATTATTACACGTAGGTAAGATTTTTGCAAGTTAGACACCAGCTTTCATTACACACACATAGTATAGCACACATCTCACAAACAGACCCTGCTATCCGTACCATACATTACCCCCACCTTAGAGTCCCCTGTTATTATGTTGTGGCAGTTTATTTTCTCCTGCATTAACATTGCCTTCGGGGTTCTCGGTACTCTGTGTCCGTCTGCCTTTGGGTTTCGCTACACTGGTCTCTGGTCTTCATTCGAGAGTCATAACAGATGTCTTACGAATGCCTCGACACTTCCCCCTGTTGCTGGGAGCGTCTGTGAAAACATGCATGCTCATGTATTGTATTTCGCTTGGGCACAAAATGTTCATCAAACTTCTTAATTACTGCCTCTTAATAGTCATCATAAATGCAGCCGATTTATCATTTATTTACCATTCTGGGAATGTGAAGGTGCTAAATATTGGCTCTGCATCTTTGCCCATAGCATACAACAAAGAGCTAACTTGAACATCACTGTCTTCCTGGTGCAGCTTCGTTGCAATCCGATAGCGAGAAAAACGCGGTCTCCAGATCGGCCACGCCGATGGCTGGGTGGAGTCAAATTTCAGGCGCGTGAAACTTGGCCGTGTCGCTGTTCCAAACTCATTCCTTCTCACTTTCACATAGAAAGTTCACTTCTGACACCATGTCATGAATCACTGACTCGTGCTGTCGAACTCGACCATTTATTATGCTTCAGTCATACACGAACAGACTAGCTCCTAGCTACTGCCAGATAGAACTAACACGAACCCCTAATGTTGCCCAGAAGTCATTGCGTCCCTGTAACACATATGCTGTTCACAGGCTCATAGTGACCTCTAGTGGCTAACATAACTAGAGCGACATGTAAATCACATCACACACGCCATCGTTTTAATCAAGCTGCTTTGACTGCAAATGCAATAGAGCTAACTGCTAAGCTAGGCTAAACTTGAAGCTAGTAAAAACTAGGAATGAAAGGCTGGGGCACCCCGGTGGCTCACCTGGTGGAGTGTCTACCATATCTCAAGGCTAGGTCCTTTCTGCAGCGGCCTGGATTCGAGTCCGGCCCGGGCCTTTGCTGTGTGTCACCCCCTCTCTCTCTCCCCTGCCTTTCCTGTCTCTCTGTACTTTCACTATCAAATAAAGGCGGAAAATGCCAAAAAGGAATCATAAAAAAGGAATGACGGGCTGCCTGCTAGCACAATACTCGTTTCAGAAACCCAGCGAATCTGGCGATAAGTGAACTAGGTACAGAAAATAGCAAAATCAGGAACATTTGTCATTTCATTCCATGCACCTGTGCACATGAAATGAAACGAAATATTGTTTCCCCCAGCCCACAGCAGTGCAACACAAAGACAAAAACACAACTAAACTACAAGAACACACATAAAATTACAAAAAAAATTATAAAAATACATATCCAACATATCATAAAAAATTCACTGAAGTAAACGCCAGGATGAATGTCAGAACTGCAGGTCTGCATGGGCTAGCAGCTAACTTAGTCTGCCCTGCTTCCACGTCCTGCCAGACCGCCCACGGTGTTTCTTCCTTGTTTTCAGCTCCAGGCAGGGCCGTGGTCCATGGGCCCACCGGACACAGCAGACCAGGCTCCCCCAGCTGATCCCATGCCAGCTCTCCCAGCCAGACACCCCTGACACACCTCCCCGCACTCCACACGACGACACCAAAAACACAGTCAAAGCCAGGCGAGGCCACCGCCAGACCACCATGGGCCAGCAGCCAGCCCAGCCTGCCCTGCTTCCATGTCCCGTCAGACCGCCTTCGGTGCCCCCTACCCGGGCGCAGCTCCAGGCAGAGCCACGGTCCCTGGGCCCACAGGATGCAGCAGACCAAGCTTTCCCAGTCAACCCAGTGCCAGCTCTCCCAGCCATTAAACGAAGACACAAACTTTGACACAGACGTGGCAAAGACACTACATGGACGGTACTGGGTGAGGCCGTTGCAAACGTGAATTTGCGCAGCCATCCTCTCACACCGGAAGTGGAAGTTAGACAAATCAGTAGGACAAATGAAGAGATTAGAGCAGAATAAAGAGGAGAAGCGTGAGTAAGTGAATAAACTGTAGTTATCAATCTCACAAAGCTGGAAGCAGGTGTCGTGACAGAGGCTGCAACACAGGTGGCAAAGTCAGTCTCAAAGAGAGTAAGAAGAGTGCCAATGTGTAAAAGTGTGTGCATTAGATTTTTATCTAAACCATGACTACATCAGTGTAAGTGTTTTGTTGTTTTGACAGATGATTGATTTTTATCATTATTGGGATGGGAAGTGTGTAATTGAATGAATTATGAACATTCAGGCACAACAACAACAATAATTTGTGCCATTGAAGGCACACTAAGGAGAAAAACAGACCAATTTGCATGAGGACAGTGACCACAAAGTCACGGATGCGCCACGTCCCGGTGCAGACTGTTATCAGGACCTTGAGATTACAATGGAAAATTAATTACCAGCCATAATGCACAGAAGCAGGGCCCGGAGATGGAGCTCTTAATTGACTGCGGGTGCTGAGGGGGCCAGCTGCTTCACTTTTCAATTGATTGTCCCTGGCAGCCGTCAGCACCACTCCCAAAACGGTTCAATTTAAACATAGGGCGACCGACAAGTGAGTGCTGAATTCCCCCTCTTTCTCCTCTCTCCCGGCTGCTCGTCTGTGCTCCGGGAGCATGGGCACATCCGTAGGACAAAATGACCCATTACCGATGCTTGCTCTGGCCCTTGTTCTTTTATTCTCTAGGTGTTAAAATCAAACGTTAGAGCGGCTTTACTTAATTATCAGAGTGCTTGTCTTAAAGAAACTATATCTAGGGCGTCCGGGTGGCGTGGCGGTCTATTCCGTTGCCTAGCAACACAGTGTAACCCACATAAAGTAGCCAACATGCAGTGTTAGGTTATTTCCTAGTTTTATATATGATTTAATTTAGTTTCCTTGCCATTTTCAACTATGCATTTTCCCTGCATATTAAACTTGCCCAGTAGATGGCAATAGTAATGCTGCAGATAGTAGAAACTGTTACGGTGTTTACAGCAAAGATGAATGAAAATCAGGCTCAGCAGAGCTGGAGCAAAAACGAATTCAACTACATAGTGAGGGAAAGTTAGCAGGAACTTGACCAATCTGGGAAGTAAAGTGTTACCAATAAATTTCTTCACCGATGTGTTCCTTAAGGTGTGTAGTAACATGTATTAAAATGTTGAAATTCAACTCCCGGGGGTAACTTCCGAAAAAATTGCTCAAAGTCAGGGTACCGATAACAGATTTTCGAAAATTGAAAAAAGCTTAAATTGGACTTAACTTACGTTTGAGAGGACAAACTAGGAATTTGTCATGATTCTAAGTTGATTGCAAGCATTTATTTTTCACCAAGACCCTGGTAGAAAAATATTCACATCCACTTTTCCACTCATCATCCCCCCCCCCCATGCCGTAGAGGGCACCCGACATGTTGAAGCCATTTACATCCTTTTTCTCTATTGATCACGGGCTGACTGAATATACTGCTTTCAACACCTGATACGTACGTATTCTCAACAATTTTTCTAACAAGCTGAAATGTTTCTCTGCACAACACTGATGATTCTCATTTGTTACATAAAAGGTATAACTTTGCTTGTTCTTGTTAGCTAGCTAACAGTAAGTAATATGATCGGCTAATGTAAATGTTAACTTCCACTAAAAGTTGTCATTACTAGCTTAACAATACTTGTTAGCTGGCTCATAGTTGTCTGACTCTCATGTGTGTACTATACTCCAAAACCTACATCTGATTTATTTATTTAGTTAAATGCTAGCTGTCTGCTCCATTAACTACCTAGCAAGGTTAAAGTGGTGTAGCCTGTACTGCGTCAGATTTTTTTTTTTATTGTTACGGTTAAGCAAATCTATTCTTTTACACCTCAGTACTCTGCTTTGTGTAGGCTATGGGTCTTCAGTAGGCTAATATGGAAGACGATGTGAACCCAACTCTGCTCAAGTGCTTCTTCTGTGAAGGCCTGGAAACGCCAGGTGAGAGGCTTTTGCAAGGAACTTCTAAAGGCTACGCTACTTTATTGAAACATGCAGAAGCCATGGAAAATGCTACAATTTTGGAGCGTATGAAGAAGGATGAAAATGAAGGAAGACTTAGATACCACATAAAGTGTAAAGATTATTTGTACAACAAGTTTGTCAAGGTCACCAAGACGCCAGCTCAAGCATCAAAGGCAGAGGAAGAGACAGCAAAGCTGAAGCGAAGGCGCACTTGCTCTGAGTTCAGTGCATCAACTGCATGCACCTCTTCAAGTTCACGGTCCTGTTACGGCCACGGGTGTGTCCGTATAGTTTTTTGTTGCCTCCTGTATCTAACCCTCACTCTGACTCTACATTCAGGTATCCGCCAGGTGCTCCTCGTCACCTAATCAACCGGTCAACGAATCATCCAATTTTCATCAGCTGTGCAGTCTCCCATTTAAACCCCCACATGTGTTCAGTTCACCGGCCAGCTAGTTTAGTTTGTGTGTTGTAGTTACTTTGTGTTTGTAATGTCTGGCCCGTTTTTGGTTAAGTTTGCATTTTGACTATTTTGAGTTATGTTCAGTTGTTTAGCTCTTTTGGGCAAGGGGATCAAGGTAAGATGCCCATGGGCCAACACCCCATCACGTAGCTTACCTCTGTTAGACACACTAGGTTAGCAGCGGTTGCCACTTTTTGTCTTTAGGTTTGGTGCTTTTCAGCACTGTCAAGGGTGGGTTACTTTTGTTAGTAGTTTATTGTTTTGGCAACCGTTCGGTTCCCTTGTCCTGTCATTGTCAATAAGTATATTTATTTTATTATATTTATACGTCTATGTCTCACTGTGTTGCACCCTCACCTCACTGTTACTCAGTACACTAATAGTTGCACCCTCTCCAGACCGAGGGTCGTAACAGTCCGTTCAGCTTCTGTACAAGAATGTATGCATTCTTTGCAACCAACCCGCTCATCTCTACGAACATAAACCAGCAGACGCTAGAAAGAAATATAGAGTGCCTGATAATGTGACTGCAGATAGACTAAAGGTAAGCTTGCTGAAGATAGCAAGGAGTCGTGGAGATGACTGGGGCACAGAAGTCCTTGGACATCTGGAAGGGATCAATGACTTAGTAGCAGAAGAAACCTTGTATCATTTGCGCTGCAAACTTCTTTTTAAAAAGGGTAGGCCTTACTCCAAGACTGCAGATGAAGGACCAAGGAAGAGAGGACAAAAGAAAATAGATGATGAGCGAGAGGTTGTTTTTATTGAATTATGCGAATGGCTAGACACAGAACTCGAGCATGGGGTGATGACGCTTGACCAAGTCCACGAAAAGATGCAGCAGTTTGATCAGTCACCCGATAAGAGCCTCTCTTATTCAAAGAAATGGCTAAGGATGGAACTTCAAGAGAAATATCATGACACACTGTACTTCACATCACAGTCGAAAAGGTCAGATGTACTCTGCCTCAAAGATAACACAAGCAACATTCTGCGAGAGCATCATGCTAATCTTCAGCAAGGAGATGAGAAGACACAAATAAAGACAGCACTAAAGTTCATATGCAACGACATCGCCATGATTAATCTAGATCCAAAGTCATACCCCACTGCATACAGTATGGCTGATATCCAGAGTCAGCTGGCACTTGTTCCTGAGAGCCTCCAGATGTTCTTGAGACCAATAGTGAAGACCGATGAAAGAGTAGCTGTTTGGGGGCAGAACTTTATCAACGCTCGTCGGCCTCGATCAGGAGTACTGCCATACTAAATGGGGCTTGCCATACAACTTGATCATAGATTTGGGTCAAAATGGATGATCGACAAGTTACACCGCCTAGGATACACTGAGTCTTACTCAGAGACACAAAACTACAAATACTGCTTCCTCAATGAAAGGAATGGAGATGGCATCCCAGATACATCTGGCACACTTGATACCATTGTAGAAGAAACTGATGACCAGATCAATGATGAGGCTGCGATTGATGCCGCACTTGAGGATCCAACGGTTCCGACCGCCAGTGAAAGTGACAATCAGGTGGTCTTCATGGAGGTTGCGGAAGCAAACAATGCAGTCACTCAGTTCGTTGGGGACAATATAGATTTAAACATTGTCTCTGTCAGTGGAAACACCCCGTTTCATTCAATGGGTTGGATCAAAGTCACCTCTCCAGCACCGCCTTTGCCAGATCCGCAAATTATAGCTGCTGTCCACAGGGTGAAATTAAAGGCACATGAGAAAGCTAAAATCCTGAAAGGAGCTCAAGTGAAGATACTCCCATTCACCAGCAGGAAACAGAAAGGAATCAGCTCCATCACGCTTCTCTGCATTGCTGAGCTCTCCTCTTCTGTGATGCACAACCAGCCTCTCCTCACACCAGGTGATACACTCTGGGCAGCAGGGTGGGTGATCAAAGCTCAACATCCTGACTTCCCACACCCCAACTGGAATGGCTGGATGAAGAGTATCCATGCAGACAATGTTAAACAGAGCACACAGATTGATTACCTCCCAGTCATTGAAGGTGACCCTAATGACCACAACACCATCTTCACCACACTCAAAGAGTGCATGCGACTCTCTGCAGACCGGGTCACTATTGTGACGTTTGATCTTCCAATCTGGCTGAAGGCTGTGGACATCATAAAGCAGGCCAATCTACCTGTCATGCCGAGGCTGGGCGGATTTCACCTGCTGAAGTCCTACCTTGGATCCATAGGTAATACCATGGAAGATTTTCGATTACTAGAACTGGTCCAGCTGATTTATCCAGGAAGTACGACAGCCAGCCACATCTTGGATGGAGGGTGTTTTGACAAGGCAGTCCGTGCTCACCTCTTCCTTGATGCAGCCATCTATCAACACACCATGAAACATATCTTCAACGAGGATGAGCTTGGTGAAATGAGGACCTTAATTAAGAAGGTTGCTGATGGGAAGATGGGAGCCAGACACACAGATTCACGAGTGGCACTGTTTGAGCAGAGGTTTGAAGAAAAGTTCAAAAGACTTGCTGAAGGAGGAAGAACCCCTACACTCTGGGTGCAGTACCACCACATGGTAGATGTGATCAAGATGTTCATCCGGATTGAGCGGCTTGCAGACTACAACGGACACCTGTCCTGCATTGCTACCAAGATGCTGGACATCTTTGCTGCTGCGGGCCATCAACAATATGCCAAAGGCGCACGGCTGTACTGTCAACTTATGAAGGAACTTGAAATTTTGCCTGCTTACAAAGAGACCTTTGAAAGTTTCACTGCCCATGGAAACCATGTTGTACGTTACTCAAGCCATGATTGGTCTGGCACCTGGTGTGACATCTGCATCGAGCAAACATTAATGAAGGCAGCCAAATCAGAAGGTGGACTGAGCAGAGGGAGGATGAGAAACAGTAATTCAAGCCACAAGTGCTGGGTGCTCACCCTAAGTCACTTCTCCAATGTCAACCAGCTCATGGAAGAAAATGTAGAGACATGCACCACTCCACAGAGACCTTGGCAAAACACAGATGAAACTGGATGCTGAAGCAGTTGAACTTGCCCTTCAATGATTTGAAGAGAACAACCCATTCGACCACGATCGAGACAAGAATATGCTTGTATCTTTCTCTACAGGATTCACAAGCACGGGGATGACTCAGTCAATGCGGAGAGAGCAGCTGAAGTAGGTAGAGCGATGCAGATAAAGCTGGATGGACAGTCAGCATCAACCATGGAGGTGAAGTCAAATGTACAAGCCCTGTCATCACTCAGAAAGATTCCCAAGATCAATGAGAAGACTCACTCAAGTTGTTCAACCGACTGATCATTTTTGCTCAACGGGATATGACAGTTGAGACAAGCTTGGAGTATGAGCTAACTCCCGTCCCATTGTCCCTTTTCAGCAACAAAGATCACAAAATGAACAAGGCAAACAAGGCAGGGTTTTCCAAAACTAGCTTGAAGGAGTTGACTGATCCACTTGAACTCACTAACCAACCCTGTTCCACTTTGGTGGTTGATGGAGGATGGCTTCTCTACATGGTGAAGTGGGAACAAGGCCAGACTTGGCAGGAGATTGCCAACAGTTACCTAAGGTACGTGCAGCGTCTTGGCTATAACTCTCAAAGGATCATTGTGGTCTTTGATGGCTATAACAGATCACCAAAAGATCATGACCACATCCGACGTAGCAAGAAATCATGCTGTGATCTTCAGATTCAACCAGATATGATGCACTGGACACCAAGAGCAAAGTTCTTAGACAACATCCATAACAAGAGTGAAGTCATTCACCTCCTCTCCTCAACGTTCAGAAAACTTAACATCACTGTGGAGCAGACTGACGATGATGCTGACACTTCGATTGTGAGAGAGGCATTGGTTGCTGCTAAAGATGGCTCTGTTGAGGTCAGTAGTTTGTGTAGATATTTAACTTTCATTTGCTTAACTACTTTAAAATAAGAGTTTTGATTTTTTTAAATATTTTCACATGCTCTCTTTACAGTTGCGAGCAGAAGACGCAGACGTGCTGGTAATGCTGGTGCACCATAGCTCGAGCACCAACCACCCACTCTTCTTAACCACATCCAAGGGCTCTTATGATGTCAGGAAGATCCGGGAAGCTCTCTCAGAAAGAAAGAGACGCTACCTGCTCTTTTGTCATGCGTTCACTGGGTGTGATACAGTTTCTGCTATTTCTGGCCATGGGAAAACAACTCTGTTTGACAGGTAATAATAGTAGGCCTATAATAATAAAAGTAATTGTATTTTAGTGAAATATTTGTATATTGAAATATCTTTAAAAAACCTTGAAATGCACTTTTTCAGGTTTTGTGCAGGGGACATTGATAAACATAAGGACATCTTCATGGACATTCATGCTACCAAGGGTACAGTGGTTCAGGCTGGAACTGCGATCTTCCAATATATTTACAATGGACCAGGTACTACTCTGGGTGAAATTCGGTACACCATGTTCTCACGGAAGACAGCGGCTGGGCTGATCAAACCAGAGACTTTACCTCCAACAGAGGGTGCGGCTGCACAGCATTCTCTCCGTGCCTACCTACAGACCCGGGACTGGATTCTTCTACAGAGCATGTCTCTGGACCCCAGTGACTATGGATGGACATTCGGTGTTCATGGTTATGAGCCAGTTCCAACACTAGACCCAATGGCTCCTGAGGAGCTCCTCCAGTTCACAAGCTGTAATTGTAATGGAGATTGCAGCAACAGGCGATGCAGCTGCAAGAAGAATGGTGTCAAGTGCATCTCAGCATGTGGAGTTTGTAAAGGCATTACATGCAAGAATGGTATTCATGATGGTCTTGAAGAAGACTCGGACATTGACTTGTGAAGCATTTGACATGGATTTTCTCTGACTATTGCAACTATTGTAATAAATGCAAAAAAATATATATGCAAAAGTTGGCATGGCAGTTATTCCACTAAGGAGTAGATCTAGAGAAAATTAAATGCTAGCAATCAACTCAGAATCATGAAAAAAAAACAAAAGTAAGTCTCTACAACATTGCTGTGATTTGTTATGATAAAAAATGATTTATCTAAATCTTTTTCAAAAAATCACCCTCAGCCGGACTCCCCCCCTCCCCCACTCCCTCTCTATTTTACTACAATATTTTCAAAACAAAAAAGGAAAATAAAAGAATAGATGAATTAAAGAACAAGGGTCTCTCACTGGGAGGGGGTGGATGGAAAGGGCCTTAAGAACGGGATAAAAAAATAAAAAGAATAAAAAATCTTTTAAAAATCACACGAGTGAGTTAGAGACTTACCCCAAGAGACTTTTTTGTTCAGAAAATTATGTACAAAAATGTTTTAGTAGCCTTTTTTTTCCTAAACCGGAAGTTGATTTTTTTTAATACTGGTGTCAATACCCCAACTTTGATCGTTTTTTCAGGGTTTCCCCCTGGAGTTGAATTTCAACATTTTAATACATGTTATTACACACCTCTATGAACACATTCATGAAGAAATTTCTTGGTAATGCTTTACTTCCCAGATTTTCCTAACTTTCCCTCACTAACAAGAGATACAAAGTGAAAATATGAGATTTAAGAGCTAGTAAATGAGTTTTCTTTCAAGAATGCACTTTTCAGCAAGTGGTACAGCAAAATGTGTCGGAGTTCTTAGGAGGATTCCGTGAACTTGTAATTATTTTCTCCGGTGAGTGTCTTACCTTAACTTTGCCATGTGCGTTGCTAGCATAGTCAATGTATTCCATATGTTGATCATGCAAGGTTCTGATTGAAAGACTTTACTGTATTCTATTCTTTTTGTTAGCTCGACCATTTCCTTGGTAATGAGTAAATGTCTTGATAAGATGTGTACAAGTTAAACAAAACCCAATCGGAGGTGAACTTTAGTCTAATGAACTTAAGTGCGACGCAGAGCCATGGTGAACCTGTATTACTGTGTTGTAAACTAGCGTCTGAGCTCGCATGAGTAATGTTAAAGTGTGTTGTTACCTTCTACTAATGAGACGTTACAACTCGTTTCAACCCCACGGGGCTATAAACTTTAATAATAACTTCGGCACGTAAGGTTATGCATCATGCTCGGTCCGTTATTCCAGGTGCAACAACCTAAATGACCCCTGTGTAAACAAGGAACTAAACAATAGTTCCTATTGTTACATCCTTTCTCTTTTCAGTTTCTTCTTTTTTTTTTTTAGAACCTTTAATACATTTGCACAACATTTGTGATTCACTTTTTTTTCTTTTTCATTCATGCCCCCCCCCAAAGTCCATTAGTGCTACAGATCCATTCATCTATGTGAGGTCACAAAGTCTTTGTATCGCTGCGGCTGCACAACAGAGCGGCCTGATCTGGTGGTAACAGGGTTGGCCCTGTCACCAGTGTCCTTGGTTTTGTTTCCTGCTAAGACACTGCGAGAAGGAACACTCTCTGAATGTCCGGGTTCAACACTCTGGCTGACTGGGGCTGCTGATCTCCATGTCCATAGTGTCAGTGAAGATTGCCCCTGGTGCATGCCTGAGGTGTCTGCGATTTCTCCTGATGACAACACCCGTGTGCAGCTGGACCTCATAGGATCTCCTATCGACCGGCCTTAGCACCTTGCCCACTCTCCAGCCAGTGTGGGGTGCGAGAGGCTGAACTCTCACACATTCACCTGGGGCAAGCGTGTCCAAGTCTTTAGCCGACCTGTCGTAGTATGCCCTCTGCCGTTGTTGGTTATTTTGTAAATCCTGTTTCACCTGCACAACTTTCGGCTGTAACAGGCTTGCCTTGGTTGGCAGTAGTGTTTTGGTACGGCGACTGAGCAGCCGCTGTGCTGGTGTGGTATCAGTACCCTGTGATGGTGTGTTGCGGTGGTCCAGAAGGGCGAGATAAGGATCCCGTCCAGCAGCCTTGGCTTTGAGCAAGAGTCTTTTTGCTGTCTTAACAGCTGACTCAGCTTTGCCGTTGCTTTGCGGGTAACCTGGTGATGAGGTTTTATGTTGAAATCCCCACAGTCGACTGAACTTCTGGAATTCTTGTGACGAATACTGTGGGCCATTGTCTGAGATTACAATATCTGGGATACCTTGGCGGGCAAAATGAGCTTTCAGCTTCCGTATAACTGTGGTTGACTTGGTATCTGCCAGGTAATCTATTTCCCAAAAATTTGAGAAAAAATCAACAATTATGAGGTAGTCTTTGTTTTCAAACATGAACAGATCCGTGCCCACCTTTGCCCACGGCCTGCTTGGCACATCATGTGACATTAGTGTTTCTTTTTGTTGTTTAATGTCCATTGATCTGCAGATGTCACACTTTGCTATATATGATTTTATTTGGTCGTTCATGCCCTGCCAATAGACACACTCCCTAGCCCTCCGTAGGCATCCTTCCACACCCAGATGTGATGCGTGTAGGCGGCAAGTGATGTCTTTCCTCAATGCATCAGGGATGACAGTGCGCTCACTCCTGAACACTATTCCATCTTGGTGGCTTAACTCCTCTTGGAATGAGAAGTAGGGCTTGATTTCCCTTGGTGTTTTTGACTTATCGTCAGGCCATCCTTGCTGCATCATTTTGATGAGAAGCTGCAGTGTTTCATCCTCTTTTGTGCCAGATCGTATATCATGTAGCCTGTCTGCTGCGATCGGTAAGTGTTGTGCCATGTTGACAGTCTCTAGTTCTGCATCCGGTGCACTCTCAGGAAGATAAGCTCTGCTCAGAGTGTCTGATAGCAGCATGTCTCTACCTGGCACATATACTACATCTAGATCATACTTTTGTATGCGCAGCATCATTCCCTGCAGCCTTTTGGGTGCACTTAGTAGAGGTTTTCTCACTATTGTTTCCAACGGCTTGTGATCACTTTGCACCGTCACTTTTCGGCCGTATGTGTACTGGTGAAATCTTTCCATGCTAAAAACCATTGCTAAGAACTCCTTTTCTATTTGTGCATACCCACGCTCTGTTTGAGTGAGTGCTCTGCTTGCAAATGCTATTGGCTTACCATCTGCATGAGCGCTGCGCCTAAACCTGTGTCTGAAGCGTCACACTGCACTGTGAGTTCCTCATCTGGGTTGTAATATTTCAGTACTGGGACCTTTGCTATAGTCTCTTTCAATTTGAGGAAAGCCTCCTCATGCTGTGCTGTCCAGTTCCACTCCCTGTTTTTGTGTGTCAAATCTCTCAACACTATGCACTGGTCTGAGAGGTGGGGACAAAACTTGGCTAGATAATTTACCATACCTAGCAGCCTTTGCACTCCTTTCACATCAGTCGGTGCCGGCATCTTCTCAACGGCAAGCACTTTCTCTGGATCCGCCCTGAGTCCATCAGCCGTCAGGCGGTGTCCAATGTATGTGGTCTCCTTTTGTCTCAGCTTGAATTTGTCTTTGTTCAGCTTGATGTTCTTTTGTCTGCATCTTTCAAGAAACAGTCTCAGTTTTCCACCATGGTCACGCTCAGCTTCCTCCTGTGTTTCCCCTTGGCCTGTATCAGTACATCGTCAGCTATAATGTACAAGCCCGGTACACCGTCCAGCGCTTGTGTGAGCTTTCTCTGAAAGATTTCTGGGGCCGGACTTATCCCCATTGGCATCCTCAGCCACCTGTAACGTCCGAATGGAGTGGCAAATGTTGTTAAATAGCTGGACTCCTCCTCCAGCTGCACATGCCAGAATCCACTCTTGACATCACACACTGTGAACACTTTTGCTTTTGACAAGTCTGGTAAAATGTCCTCAATAGTTGGCAGTGGGAAGTGACTGCGCTTTAGAGCTTTGTTCAAAGGCTTGGGATCGATACACACTCTTGGTTTCCCACTTGGTTTCTGTACCACCACCATTGCACTGATCCAATCTGTACTGCATTCCACAGGTGTTATGATCCCTCTTTGCTGTAGGTCCTGTAGCTCGTCCTTCAGTGGTTTCATCATGGCGACTGGGACCCGCCTCTTTGGCAGCTGTACTGGTTTCACTGTGCTGTCCACCTCTATTTTGTATTTTCCCTCGAGGCAGCCATCGCCAATGAACACATCAGCATACTCATCTTTAATTTGTCCCATTATCCACTGTCCTGTTGTTGTTTCTGTTGTGACAATACTGTCTATTGTCATGATGTTTTCATATTGCACTTTTATCAATTTCATGGCCTCACTGGCTCTCCTACCCAGCAGAGGCACTGTACCAGCTGCATTCACCACCTGGAACTCTAAGCGAATAGCTTGTTGTTTCTCGGGTTTCTTATTTTCACTTTACATTTTCCCAGTGGTTTTAATTTGGTTTTATTGTACATTACTAGTACACTCTTCGTGTGTTCTAATTTGGCATCTGGATTCAGCAGGTTAATTGGGATGATATTGTAACTGGCACCACAGTCTATTTGGAATTTGATCATGTCCTTGCCTAGAAGCATGCCAGCATAGAGAAGCTGAGTTTTCTTCATTTTCTCAGTTTCTTTTACACAGGTGATAATATCTTCATATTCATCACTCTCAGATTCAGTTGTTATTTTACTCACATATTTCTTTTTCCTTAGTTCCGGTTTTACTCTGCATTTTGCTGCAAAGTGGTTCTCTCTTCCACACTTTGTGCACTTCTTCCCAAACGCTGGGCACTTTTGTTTACTTTTCTCATGCGTTTTTCCACAATATCTGCACTCCACAGTGTTGCTCGTCTGTTTCCGATACTGTGCTCCTTGCACTGCATGTACCTCTTCCACCATCGATCCCGAGATGGTTTTCACATTGTCCTTTGAGAGCTCAGCGGCTCTGCACAGCTGCAAACATGTGTCCAGTGTCAAGTTTTTCTCTCGGAGCAGTCTTTCTCTTACGATTGTGTTGTTACCTCCACACACAATCCGATCCCGAATGAGCGAGTCCCTCACTGTCCCAAAGTTGCACGTTCTTGCCAACACTCTCAGTTCCATGACATAATGGTCTATATTTTCACTGGTGCCCTGGTTTTTTGTAAAAAACCGATAACGTTCCACAGTCTCGTTAACGCTGGGGTCGCAGTGATCATCAAACTTCTCGATAACGTCATCTAACGTCCATGCATCCTTCGGTGTGTCGCCCAGTAACGTGTCCATAAGTTCCCTGCCGCTCTCCCCGACACGATAGCTGAACAGTTTCACCTTCTGTTTGTCATCGGCGTCAGCCATGGCTAAATCCACATACAGAGCAAACTCGTCCCTCCAGGCCTTCCATGTCCTCGAAAGGTTGCTTGAGTCCAGACATAACGTTTGCGGTGGTTTAAGCCCATCCATGTCACACGGCAGTCTCACGCTAGCAGCTAATGCTAACATATACTGAACGTTGCTTAGGAACACTAACCGCTCTCCCGCTCCTAGAAACTTTTCCGCACCAAACTTCAAACCGAGTCGTCCGCCGCTGCCACCATGTTAAAGTGTGTTGTTATCTTCTACTAATGAGACGTTACAACTCGTTTCAACCCCACGGGGCTATAAACTTTAATAATAACTTCGGCACGTAAGGTTATGCATCATGCTCGGTCCGTTATTCCAGGTGCAACAACCTAAACGACCCCTGTGTAAACAAGGAACTAAACTATGGTTCCTAACAATAGTTCCTATTGTTACAAGTAAATGATATGATTGAAAGTAAAGTTCCGAGTCATTATGCGTTCATGAATACGG